>NC_061510.1:206158807-206240068 GCF_022539505.1 Lolium rigidum
TGAATAGACATGATATTGATTGTCAAAAAAAAAGTTGTGAGTTCTGAACCGGTGAGGCGGTGACCCCCTCCACACACACACACACAAAAAAAAAAAAACTGTCGATACTAGGGTTAGGGCGGCGGCGGCGGCTTTTTTTTTGCTGGCCGATCCCTTCCCCGATTCCCCATTGAGAAGACGAATAGCGCCATGGCCTACATCCGCTCTTGCACCAGGGCGTCAGAGCCGAAGGGGACTGTCGTCTTCCCTGATTGGGTTATGCTGGATCGCCACGGCCGCACGATCTGCCACGACGAGGATGCCGCTGCTCTTGAGGCTGTAAAGAACAAGAGCACCGCCGTTGAAGTCCACACGACTAGCGGCCACTCAGGGTATTTCTCCTTCAACCTCGCGGATCCTCCAAAAGTCTCTTACCTCGATCTCCACTGGAAGTCGGTGTTCCCGCTCGCATATCCCTCCGTCCTGGCAGCCGACAACAACCTCGTCCTCCTCCGCATCGCCATCCCCGCAGATCTGTTCGTCTACGAGGCCGGTCCTGCCCCATCGTTGCTGCGGCTCCCTGTGTACACTAGGAGTGCCCGTGGCTTGGCCGATACGAGAAAGTTCTTGGTGGATGACCACGCCATAGGCATCCTGAGGCGCGCCTACCTCATTGTCTCTGAGGCTGCAAGAGAGGGCATCCACAGCGACGACGACGACGACGAAGAAGAAGAAGAAGAAGAAGAAGAAGAAGAAGAAGAAGAAGAAGAAGAAGAGGAGGAAGCCTGTAATGTTCCCATGATGACCAAACTCTGCGTCTAGTACTCCAAGTCCGAGAAATGGGAGGTCTCCACGCAGACTGCCCCGCGGCCGAGGGACCAGAGCAATAGCAAGTTCCCATCTTCTGGTCAACCGACAATGTGTTCCCCTTTGACGGCCGCTTCCTTTGCTGGGTTGACTACTTCAGCGGCGTCCTGCTATGCGATTTCTCCAACCGAAGATCTCCGATGCTCCACTTTGCGCCTTTCCCTGGAGAAAAGAAGTACTCTGTTAAGGTACGGATCTCAAAGTGCTACCCTGACAGATTCCGAAGTGTGTCCATCAGCCAAGGCAGGATGTACTTCGTCCACATCGACAATGACTGGCATGAAGCAGTTTCCATGGACGATGAATTGCATGATGTTCATTATGACTCCTACTAGGGAGCCCAATCTGATTCGGAAATCACCGTTTGGACTCTGAATGCTGACTTCAACTGGGAGAACCATCGTGTGATCAAACTCGCTTCTCTTTGGAAGCAACCTAAATACAAGAATCTTCGTATAACTCCCCTTCTCCCAGAGTTCCCAATCATCAGCGTGGATGACCCGGATTTCCTCTACTGCCTGTTAAGGGAGAAGGAATTTGATGGCACGGCGTGGATGATCATGATTGACATGAAGAATGGCCAAAAGCTGCAGTCATGTACTCGATATGTCAATGAAAATGACGTGGAAGCTTGCACAAACAGTTTTCCTAACGTGCCTCTACATGCAACTGTCTTCTCCAAGTACCTCAAAAAATGAGGTAACTAGAAGCTCTTAATAATCAAATGATGTCCCTTTTATGTTCTTACTCCCTCCGTTCCATGCGCAGGCGATTGCGCTGCTGGCGATAGTGGGATACGGCTCTTACTCCGTCTTGCTCGAGACGAAATTTCTGCCGTTCGGCGAGCTCCTTCTTCCTCTGTTCTTCGAGGGCCGCCCGGTGCGCCTCGATCTCCGTCGCGGTGGCGGTTGCAGGGAGCGGGGTGGTGAAGGCGTCAACTGGGGGCTCCTCGGCTCCTGCCATGAAGACTGCGGTTGGATAACGATATCGTGGGCCCTCAACGAAGTCCGAGTCGGAGTCGCTGCCGAAGAGGGAGAGGATGGAGTCGTCCTCGAAGCCCTCCTCGAAGTCGCTGGGGAGAGAGACCAAGGAGATGGAATCTTTGAACGACGCCGTGGCGACAGAGCGAGCAGTCGGGGACGCAGCGGTGGACCCAGCGACCGATGCTATAGCGATGATGTCGGTGAAGTCAGCGTCGATCGTGGCGATAACGGAGTCGATGGCTGGGACGGTGTCGATGGAGTCGGCGGCTGACGAGGTGACGATGGAGTTGGCGGTCGGCGCCACGGCTGCCGAATCGGCATCATCTTCCAGGGCCGGCTCGGCTTCTGCGTATACCTCGCCGGTGACTGGGCGAGTAGCGGTGAGGAGCTGTCCCGGCGCGAAGGGGTCGTGCGACCGACCGGGGCGAGGCTCGGCGGGGTCGCCGACACCGGCGAGCCCAACGAAGAGGTTGATGGAGCCGATCGGCACCATCCGGGCGTGCTTGAGAGGTGACGAGGCGGGTCGGTAGGTGCTTGGCTGGATGTGGAAGAAACTGCCGGTGGCGATCATCCTGCCGGAAGCGACCGGCCGCCGCACTGGCGAGTAGGGCCTCGCCGTAGCTCGGAGGCTTGATGTCCCATGCCCCACGGCCCTGAAGACGGACGGCGTGTCCCGCGGAATCACCTCCCGCGGACTCAGGTACTGAAGCGCAGCCAGTATCTCCCCCGCGCAGGCAATGATGCGCGCGGTCGCAGTCGACAGGCATTCCCGCGGAGTCGCCGTCTCCGTGAAGTCGCTCGTACCTACAACCAACAACACATGGAAGAGAAATAAGAACTCGCCATCGACTCGCCATGCTCGGGGACTCGCCCCCGAAGTCGACTCGCCAGGCTCGGGGACTGGCCCCCAACGTCGACTCGCCATACTCGGGGACTGACCCCCGAAGCCGCCTCGCCATGCTCGGGGACTGGCCCCCGAAGTCGACTCGCCAGGCTTGGGGACTGGCCCCTAACGCCGACTCGCCACGCCCGGGGACTGACCCTCGAAGCCGCCTCGCCATGCTCGGGGACTGGCCCCCGAAGTCGACTCGCCAGGCTTGGGGACTGGCCCCTAACGCCGACCCGCCACGCCCGGGGACTCGAAGCCTCGGCAATCAAACAGCAAGGGAGAAGGCAAGAACTTACCGAGAAGCTGCCGCGACATCTCGCGGACGAAGGCCTCGAAGTTGGTCTTCTCGGCTTGCACCGCCAGGACGATGCCCTCGGACGCCTCCTTCTCCGCGGCCAACTCCTTGGCATGCTGCTGCTTCAAGGCCGCGACCTCTTCTCGCAGAGCTGCGGCGGCCCCACGGGCGGAATCCCGCGCCTCCGTCGCGGCCTCCAGCTTCAACTTATACTCGGCGATGACTTCTTCCAGCTCCCGCCCCTTTTGCTCCAGGACCTTCGTCAGGTCCGCCACCTCCGCTTTCGCCTTTTTCCGGGCCTCTTCGGCCTGCTGCGCCCGGAAGTCGGCTTCACGGTAGAAGGATTCCTTGACGAACCCTTCCCGAGCCTCGGCCAGCGCCTTCGCCTGCGCCTCTGCTACAAAAAAAGGGGGGCGGTGAGACCAAAATTACAAACAAGGCAAGCGCGACTGGGAGGGGAAAGAGATCGGGTATGACTTACTGCCCAGAGCAATGAGCTTCCGGTTCTTTTGCGCTGCCTCCTCCACGAGCGCGGTCAGTCGCTTAACCTCCGCCTGCACAAAACCAGCGCGAAGGTCGGTAAACACAGTCCGAGAAGGACGAAGAAGACTCGACTCGCCCCTACGAGCCAAGCCGACCCTCGGGGACTGGGGGACGACTGGACTGCGAGTTCAGAAATACTCACCACATGCGCTTCACCAAGCGCCGTGTGGAGCTCAGTGAAGGACAAGGTAGAAGGCGGAGGGCGGCGCGAATCCGCCGCTGCACCCGACGGCATCACCGCGTCGGTCGACGGCGCCCCATCTGCCCCCGCCTCGGGGTCGCCGGGGTGGACTCGGTCCCTGGCGGCCTTGGACCGGCGTTCCTTCATCGGCACCGAGAGGCCGCCCTCCTCGGCGGTGTCGTCCTCGACTTCGGGCGCCCTTTGACCCTCAGTCGCGCCGACGCCCGCCGGCTCCTCCTCTACCACGGGGGGAGCGGCGCTCGGTCCCGTCGCCGCACTCGCCGTGGCCCCGCGACCCACGCTGGGCAAGGGGAAAACGTTGGCGGTGAGGTCGGCACGGCCGGCGCTCGCCTTCTTAACCTGGCTCGTAGCCACAGGCTCCTCCTGAGCCGACCCCGTGCCTCCAAGGTCGGAAGGCGCCGCTGTCTTCTCCGCCGCCTTCTTCAGCTCGGCCGCCTTCTTCGCCTCAGCCGCCCTTGTGGCCGCCGCCCCAGTCGGAGCCGGTCGTGCCAGTACCTTCCTCTTGGACCTGCAGGGAAGCGAGGCGGGTTATTAGCCAATCTCGCCATGAGGAGAACAAGTTCGATAAGGAGCACTTACTTCACCGTGGGGATCGCTTTCACGCCCGAGCCGGCTCGGGCTCCAGCGTCGAGCGCGTCCTTCAGGGGGCACTGAAGCTTTACGGAACCCTCCAAGATAGTGGGGCGCAACCGCTTGGGTAGCGGCTCGGCCCCTTCCTTCGAAGGCTCCCTCTCCTCCGGGCGAGAGGTCGCCTCCTCGTCCCCTTCGCCTTCCTGCGGCTTCGGAGCGCCCTGTGATGAAGACCGGGCGCCCCTCTTCGATCCGCGCGGGAGTCGTACGAAGTCTCGCGCTTCGGAGTCCGACTCGCTGCGCTCCTCCTCATCGTCTACCTCCTCCTCCTCGCCTTCGGTCATTTCCGGAGGCTCCTTCCCGGCGAGAGGGGGGAGATGGTCGGCGACCTTCTGCCACCGCTGCATTCGAATCAAGGAAATAAGTTAGCAATGAGAAGCACTACCTGAGCATCCGGGGCTGCCGGACAGGTCAATACCTGAGGCGCCGGGTTGTCCTCGGAGAAGGGCTGTAGGCCGTCCTCGAAAGAGGTAAAGGAGGCCGTGGTAATCTTGGCGAGCGCCTTTCGGTACTCGCCTTCATCCCACTCGGTCGCCGTCGACCGGGTGCAGTCGTTTTGCCCCCGGTACTCCCACATGAAGTGGGCTCGGCACCGCAGGGGGATCAGCCGGCGGCCGAGCCAGCGAGTCTGTACATGTTGGCCGCCGTCAGGCCCGTGTCCTTCAGAGCCTGGATCGCCTGGCGCATCCCCTTCACCACCTCCTCCTGCTCGCGCGGCAGCGACCGGACGTTGAGACGCCGCGGGACGCTGGGCTCGGGGTCGAACTGAGGAATGCAAACCTCGCCGGGGGGAGTGTACTCCTTGGCGTAGAACCAGAAGCGGCGCCACTGCGATCGCGCCTTCTTGGGGAGCGCCATGTCGATGAAGCTCTCCCCGGACTTCACCTGGAAGGTGATCCCGCCATTCGGGATCAGCGCCTCGCTGCTCTTGCTGGCCCGAGTCGCCCGCCCGTGGAAGATTGATACCCACAGCGGGAAGTACGGCGGGCAACCCAGGTAGCACTCGCACAGTGCTACGAACAGGGAGATCTGCTGTACACTGTGCGGCCCCAGGTCGCATATCTTGATGCCGTAGAAGGCCAACAACCGGCGGACGAAGTCGGAGGACGGGAGCGCGAATCCGCGATCCGAGAAGCCGAGGAAAAGCACGACTCGCCCGGCCTCGGGAGCGGCTCCACCTCGTTCGCCGGCGGAACTCGCCGGCGCTCTGCTTGAACTCGGGGATGACCCCGGAGGCGACGTACGGAAGGAGGGACTCGCGCGTGACCTTGGACTTGCCCCGGTGCTCTCGCCGCCATGGTTGCGCTCGGGAGTTCTTGACGAAAAGAGAAGAGAATGAAGGAAGAATGTGGCGGAGTGATAAGCCCTAACCCCCGGGTTCGGCCTTTTATATCGCTGCACTCGCCCCAGATAAGCACCAAATCCACCCGTTGATCCGCCGCGAGATCTCCGCCCCGTGATTAACGGTCAGGATCGGCGGCGGTATGAGCGGAACGGGCGTTAAGACTAGCCGTTAACAGTCCCATCGGGCCCAACGGTCAGCTCCATGCAAACGGTCTGCACCTCGGTCAACGTGAAATCTAGCCGTTGCCTCCTCCACGTGTCTGCGCACGAGACTTACGCCGACTGACCTGCGGCGACTGGCATGCGCCGACTGCCATACTACGACTGGCGCAACGCCGACTGTCCTGCGTCGAATGGCTCATCAAGTTCAGGCGAGTGAAGACTAGCGATCCGCTGGAGTTTACTTCGGGAGCCCGGCGGCGATTCACTTCAATCCGCCTTCGTGCCTCTCCGCGACCCGTGCCGGATCTACACTTCGTCACCACCGCGCTCGGGGACTACTGATGGGGGTATGCCCATAGGGGGTGGGTCGCCAGTCCCACTCGCCATGAGGATGAAGGCCCAGGGAGGACCGCCGGCCGCCCAACCGACCGGGCCCGAAGGCGACCGGGCTGAAGTCCTAAGGAGAAGATCTCGCTCGGTTCAAGATAGAGATTACTTGAAGAAGGGTGCGGTATCCCGGATTTGTAGTAACTGATACGATTCGGTGTTATCCCTTTGTAACCCTAGGCCGGGGGTGGAAATATAAACCCCCGGGCTAAACCCTAGAAGGACATCATCTGAGATCCAATCTCCTCCTTTGTAAGCTCTTGGCTCCACGCCGACTGAGCCCCCCCATTGTAATTCTCCACTGAGCAATAAGATCTAGCAGGACGTAGGCCTTTTACTCTCCGGAGGGGCTGAACCTGGGTAAAACCTTGCGTCCCTTGCACCTCGACCCGTAGATGGCGATGTTCCCTTCCCCTCGCATCAACGAAGTGCTACCCCCTGTAGCATCTGCCGTGGTTACATCCACGACATAAAACGGCTTTACATGGCTGCCTTTTGCTTAGCTATCTGTTGGATATGGTAGTATAACACTGGACCAGCTATGTTTTTGCTTATTTATCTTACATATGCTGCCAGGTTGGGCTAATGTTTTTGAAGGCTAATTGAAATTGAAGTCTGTGAATTTATAGCTAGTGCATGTTGTCTGCTCTCTGTATGGATCTCTTTGAAATGTTGCCCATTCATTTGCAATCCTCTCTGTAACGACTTCCAAATCCATACTGCTCTGTTGATCTGTTTTGTTTGCCCGATGTTGATCTGGGTTGTTTGCTCTGTTTTTAGCCACTCCAGTTGTGTAGGTGCAGTACACTTTATAGCACTAATAGCTTGGTCCTTCTGCCATCAACTTGTCCTTGAGAGTCTAGTCTTTCCTATTTGGATCTTTTGCTCTTCATCAGACTGCCCATTATCTATACATGTGTAGTTCTTGATTCACTACGCAGCCTTCTGTTACCACTTGGTGTGATATTTCGAAGTGAATTCTAAGAAACACACTATTTTGATTGCTCTTGTAAAGCAGAAAATGGGGTTGCCATCTAATTTCTGCTATATCTGAGCATATTATGTCTTTTACTTTCGGATGGTGTGTCACAGCTGTGACAACTATTTTTTGGTTGGGAATGTGTTTCGTTGGGTTATTTGGGTCAATCAGGATCTTGAGCTGTTTTTCTTAGAATCCTTATGTTTCAGATGGTGACTATTTGATAGTATCATTTAACTGTATACTTGGCAAGTGATTTCCTGTTCTCCGTGCTTGGACATGTCATGTTCTTAAGTGACTGTAGCATTAGCCTGTGGTAGGCTTCTGTTGTGACTGTCTTATTCATCATCCTGCCGAGAATCCTTCTGAGAGTTTTTTCTAAATCGGACATCCTTGCCTGGATTTTATTGTTTGTAAGAAAGCTTATTCTTCCCTGTAGCTGTCATGTCATGCCATGCCGTTTCTATTTCTTGTTTGCCTGTTTCCCTTTTTTATTGTGTAACCTGAACAAACCGATTTACATGTTTGACAGTTGATCTCGTCTGTTGGTACTGCTGGCAAACCGATAGTTAGATTTCAGATGATACATAAATTTAAGCTATTTTTGATTTTTGCAGGGATACTAGGGGACACTAAGTTTGGAGCCCATTATTCAGATACGTGCAAGTTTTCAATGCAAGACCTGTAATTTTATGGCTAGGGTTGGAACGGTGGAGTTTCTCAATCCAAGAGATGTGTTTTATAATATGCTGCTGTCAGAACTAGATATATTGGTATTTTTGGCAGGCACAATATCTAGGCATGAATAACTATGTGCGTATGATGGTGTTTATGAGTACTCTGTATCTGCTGTATCAATAGTCAGATGCTGAGGGCTTGTCTGTAAGAGTACTTTTATCAGGAAAATTTATGTAAGAGTACTCTCTGTGCATGGGATTCTCCATTATAGATTTGCGTGATGTCTTACTGATGCTGTCCTCAACCACTTATTTTCTTGTATTTAGACAATGCTCGACATATGATGAGCATGAAAATAGCAGTTACTACTGTTGTTGCATATGATGAGCAGGAGACAGGCCATCGTCGTTGTTGTTCAGAACCTGGTTCGTTCATCACTAGCAGTGCCCTCATACATGCAACCCTCAACCCTCAAGGAGGGTCGAGAAATTGTGATTTTGAAGGTCCAAAATAACCGACGCAGATCAGTGCTCTCATAACAGAATATTCTGTTTTGAGGGTTGGTTTGAGGGCACTGATCTACGCCCCGGCCTTCAAACCCTTAAAACAGGATCCGACGGGAGGCGGGGCAAGCACAGCGATGGGCGGGGCCGGCCACCGACGGCGGCCTGCTGTGGGCCGTGGGCGGGCTGCCGTGAGCTGAGGAGGCAGCGGCGGTGGCGGATCCGTGCGTGGGGGAGGCGGCCGGCAGCGCGGAAGGGGAGGGGAGGCGGGGCGAGCTCCGCAGCGGCGCGGAGGCAGGGCGAGCACAGCAATGGGCGGGGCCGGCCACCAACGGCAGCCTGCTGTGGGCCGTGGGCGGGCTGCCGCGAGTGAAGGAGGCGGCGGCCAGCGGCGCGGGAGAGGAGGGGAGGCGGGGCGCCGCGGCGACCGAAATGGACGGCGGCGGCGCGCGGCCATGAGGACGAGGAAGCGAGGAAGATGGCAGTTGCTGAAAATTCACTCCCGCGAGCGAGCGTTGACCGAAAATAAAGGGCCTTTGAATTTGCCTCCCAATCTTCAATAGTGCAGGTCGAGTGGGGATTTGAGGATTCGGCCTTTAAAAATTTTAATGTTTAAAGGTTCAAGGGTGTAAGGGTTCTATTCCGCGTCTCGTTTCGACTTCAACCCTTAAAAAACAGTTATTTTTGAGGATTTTACCAGTTTGAGGGCCCTAAACCCTCAAATCCTCAAAAAGAACTGGGTATCTGAAACTCTACAGGGCCCATGTGATTCTCCTCCAAACTACCATACTTCTATTTATTGTGTGCTTGTTGATTAGCGTTTCTGAGTGATGGAAGACCAATTCGTCCATTGTGTGACACGTGATAGCTCCACGGATGAATCAGCAGAAGTGTTGGCTGGGTGTATTCGTGTGTGGAAAGCGTACTATGGTACTGAGAGTGCAAACAGAGTGGGGTGCACTTCTTAGGCCCATGTGATCCGAATGTTCTTCTCGTCTGGCTTTGCTTCGCTTTCACTAGCAAGGGTTACTATTAACTTTGGTTTGCTAAATCGTTAGACATCATCAGATCACTATGAGACAAACTTGTGCACAGCCTCTCGGCCTCTCCGATATCACCGTTTCACGGAAAGTAGGGATGTTGGTACAGAGCCTAATATGGTGGACAGAACGCAGGGATTTCTAGATCAATAAGAAATGGTCAATTCAGTCACCCATGACCAGCTCTCCAGTGTTCTGTTATGGAGTTCAGCATTGACGCATTTCAATTTCAATGGTCAGATATGGCTGGACAATTTTTCCGGCCACGTAGTAATGCTAACACCAAAGAGGAGGCCTTTTTCTTCAAAAAATAAAAATGAAAAACCAGTCCATAGAGGAGAGCCGCCGGTCTCACTGGGTTGGCGCGCACACAGAATGAATCGATGGTACAGGCTCTTAGAATCAAGCTCTAGTAGCATGCAGGCTGCAACACCTATATAAAGCAGCACCATCTGCACATATCGTATCACTCACAACAAGCTCACCTGTACCATCACACAACCAACACCTATCTGTTGTTGCAAGCAGTTCAGATCCAGTCAGTGGTGCTGAAATGGCGTCCCAACTGGTCGAGAGCCACCGTGCCGGCGCGGAGGTCGTGAAGGGGGACGAGGCTTGCAAGAAGAGATCCATCGAGTTCCTGGAAGAGCTCGGGCTCCCGAAGGGCCTCTTCCCGCTGCAGGACATGGAGGAGTTTGGGTACAACCGCGAGAGCGGGTTCGCGTGGATACTCCAGAAGAAGAAGAAAGAGCACACGTTCAAGAAGATCAAGCAGACTGTCTCCTACGCCACAGAGGTGACCGCCTTCGTCGAAAAGGGGAAGATCAAGAAGGTCAGCGGGATCAAGACCAAGGAGCTGTTCCTGTGGCTCAGTCTGGTCGAGGTCTATCTTGACGAGTCCTGTGCTGACAAGGTCACCTTCAAGACTGGTACCGGTCTGTCTGACACCTTCGATGCGGCGGCGTTCGAGATCGGAGAATAGGGAGCATGGCGATCGGGCGCCACATAAAGACTGCTGTAGTCTGTCAGTATAATAAAACTAGCCTTGTTGTACCTTTCAGTTTGTAAGCCTTCGGCAATGAAATGAATAATTGCACTTATTAGTTCTTGTTACTGCTGTCTAAATCGTTCAGATCACACTCAATTTCTCGTTACTGTCACTATCTTTGTGTGAGAACAATGGACTTGTCAACAAATTCATGTAAGGCTCTGAAGTGCAATATGAACCATGAAATGAAATGCACAACAGAATACGCTGATTCTCCGTATCTGAATATCACGGCGTCTCCAGTTTCTCCGTCATTCTTACTTGAAAAAGCTTCAAACTACCACTAGTGAAAACGGGCTTTTAGCACCGGTTGGTAAAGGCCATATGCACCGGATGCCCCCCCCCCCCCACCCCCTCATTAGCACCGGTTCGCACCACGTGGCGGCTGCCGAGCGCCCGAGCGAGAGGACCTTTAGCACCGGTTCGTATTCTTTTTTTCCGAATTTCTAATCTTTTAGTTATTTCACAAGTTTAGTCTCTAACTACACTTATCTGTAGTCAAATTATTTACTCGTGCTCAAACTTCCCGCTCGGTCACCCATCCTCCCACTACTCTAGCACTAGCACGCTTAACTTCTAAGTTCCTTCCCGTCCTGCATCCAATTGCTTCGCGCGCATGTACTCCTATTAACATGTGATACTAGTATCATATCAATCCTATTAACATGTTGGTCGATGTCATATTTCTTTATTGTTTGAATTTCAAATAATTCTTTTAATAAACAAAAGTAATGATGTAATAATAATCTTGAATAAATAAATAAAAATTAACTTTATAATTTGTATTATTTTTAATTATTTTCATTTTTTAATTTTTTTTTGCCAAACCTAAAACCTGAAAATTTAAAAATCTTATAATTTGTTAACCCTGGTGAATTCAGATGTAACTTTTTCTCACGATCATTTTGATATATTATACACTTTTTTTCTACGTCGTAGGCAAAAGTTAATGCCATTTTACCTTTTTTCAAAAATTTTATGCAAAAACAAAATTCGAAATTCAAATTTGTTAATTTTCCCGAATAGTAGGTTGCCGTAACATACATGAATCTCAAAAGATTTTTTTTTTTTGAATTTTCTATCATTTTCTTTTCTATTTTACAGAGTTAAAAAAGACGATCCACTGGAGGGGGGGGGTGGAGGTGCGTGGGGAGCAGAAAAACCTTTAGACCGGTGCTAAAGGTCCCGCACGAGTTGGTGCTAATGCCGCGGCTGGTACCCTAGACGTCCAGATCACAAACCGGTGCTAATGACCCCCTTTAGCACCGATTCGTGCCAAATCCGGTGCTAATGGTGTTTAGAGCAAAAAAACAAAGCCCTCTTTTCTACTAGTGTACCTTCTACTATGTGATATTATTTTGTATACAGTATTTATTTGAAAATAAAAGACTACATGTATAGTATCATGATAGTGTAATGGTGCTATAAAAAAACGCGACCATTTTTTGTTTTTGTTTTGGATTGCTCATCAAGCATAAAAAAACGCGACCATTTAATACGTTTGTTGTTGTTAACTGTGTACTCTGTCAAATAGAAAAAAAAATATGCACAGGGTATTCAGATGCAAATACTGTTGTACTAGTAAATCATTAGATTTCTGCAAACCTGTCCTCCCTAGTTGTTTCCAGAGTGTGCTGCGTGACTGCGTGTTGGTGTCGTGTTTCTGCGACTTTGAAGACTTACTAAAATAAAATCATTAGAAAATAATACATTATCGGTTCAAAAACACTACAACACATTACTGATACTCCATTCGGTTTAAAATAATCGGTAAAAATGGATATATCTAGACATATTTTAGTGTGCAGATACATTTATTATTAGACAATTATTTTGAACCAAAAGGAGTACTAAAGTTTTACGATTTTATTAAGAAAAATATCAAGTTCAATTGACCTTTTTTTAAGGAGAACAAACTGCCGATCCGAGAAAAGGAGAACACAAAACTATTTCTTATACAGTACCATAAATAACATGGCAATTTCATTCAAGCCAAAATTTAGGTTCGTGAAATGATAATTTCTCAGTCCATTTAGTTGTACAGCATAAGCATGCTGCACATTTTTTGTGCAACTTTAGGCCCAAAATGACATTTCTAAACTTGAGTTCCATGTGATTTTTTAAGTGTACAACTCCTCAATCTATTGTTGCCACTGCTTCCTCGCATCGCTTTTCCAAGGCGACGCCAGCATGGCCTAACCCTAGCCGCCAAGAGCACGCCCTGCCACCGGTGTTGGCCATCGTGGTGGCAGCCCCGACGCCTAAGGTGTTGGGATAGAAGGTGTGGAGGTGACTTCCGTGGGGCTGATGGCGCGATGTCGACAGAGGGATCCGAGCGTGGTAGCTGGGGTGGGGGGGGCGTTGGTCAGGCGGTCATAGCCTTCCCCACTAGTCACCATCACATGCGGGGGCTAACCATTATGGGCGGATCGGAGGCAGCGGGTCGTGGGTCTAGGCACCAGCCCAAATCCTTAGTCCGCCTGGCGTCTTGTTGTATGGTGGCGCGGTTGGCGACTGCGTGAAGCTGATGTGCGTGACTATGCGGTGATCCAGCCGGTTGCGAGCTAGGGAGGCGTTGTTGCCACTGAAAATTGAGCTCCAACTTCGGTCATGGTTGGCGGTGACAACATTTATGTGTAGTTACCATGGTGAAGGTATCATCAATGTAGTTATCGTCTCCTCGCTCTGCTGCTACGGGGGAAACCGTAGATCTCATACTCCTGGATCGTACGATGGAGGCGCTACCGGTGTCTGTATCCCCCTCCCCCCCACCCCCCCGAGAGCATCGTTGTGGACAAGATGCTTGTTGGAGGCGTTAGGGGGTGGAGCGGTGTGCCATCTACCGTGTCGACCATGGCGTATCTTAGCGTCGTGGTGCAGCAGGGTCTGAACGATGGAAGCGTGATGACGGACGTGCGCATGGCGATGGTGTTGTTTGGCATCATGATTAGGTCAGCAATAGGGTCCTGAAGATGGGCTCGCGGAAGAACGGCGACGACGACTTCTAGAGTGTGCGCATGCGATGCGCGCTAAGTGCTAGTTGGACCAGTTGTGCTTCTGGTTTGCCGTTGAGCGGTTTGGTGAGGCTTCTAGCTTTAGATGATACCATAGGTGTGAGATCAGAACACATGTGGCCACCCCTTTATCAATCTTGTAGATGTGCCAATAGTTGTTGCCCGGATAATGGCATCGGGTCGATCTTTATGTTCTCCTTGACAAATTTTATTAAAAAATGTATATAATAAACTAACTTGTGTGCCTCATCTCAACGTCCATTCAGAAAAACTCAATCTATCCTTACATAAAAGATCAATGTTGAAGAGAGTCAACCAAGGGCAGTCACATGTGCTAAATAGGAGTGCGAAATTCGGTAACATAGTTTTTTTTTGTGAACACAAAAGGGTTCCGAAGGAACTCGGGCTGTATTAATTTTGAAAAGGAAGTACACAACAAATTACATCTGGACCCAAAACATAAAGGAAATACAATACATGTCACTTCCGTTGTCAAGCTAAAGTCAAATCCAAGAAATAGGGGGGAAATGGTAGTAATATGTTTGTACTTACAAGCATGAGCGTGGGTGTTTTCGTCGTCCATTTTGCTTTGAGCTTCAGATAAAAAAAAAAGAGAAAGCTACTTTTCCACCTATCAAGGCAAGCGAGAATATCGAAAAATAAATGGACGGTGACAAAACACCCACATATGTGTGTATATAAAATCCATTCTAGAAAAAAAGGATGCCAAATTTAGCGGAGGAATGAAGAGAAAAAATATCTACATCTTGTCGATTGGGGAATGGAGTGAAAGTGGAGATGCGTGCCATAATGATATTTTTTGCGGTTGGGAAAGATATAGATTTTATACCGATTTTGGACGGTCTCCGTGCGCACTAGATAATGGCCACACTACAGTCAACAAGTAAATTTAACGCGGTACCATTTATTTATGATGTTAATATTGAGCAAATATTTTGTGGAGAGGACAAGTGGAGTTACCTTGTGGTAACTCGAGATCTTAAACAGTTGTCATCCGTCGTTGCTTCCAGAATCCAGCGGCTGCTTATTGGCTCCGTGTTCTAATATCTGAACGTTCGATGTTTGGTATTTGCGCTTAGAGATTATAATTTAGGTTCAGCTTAATAATGGGTTAGGGCATGGATATTTGATGAAGATGAGTGAGGTCATTTCTAACAATAACTCACTTTCGCCCCATCACCATATTCTTCACCGGATCCGGCTGCTCTGTCCCCGTAACCACAAGTTACCGCCGCCGTCCGCGGCCGGCGGTACTCCCAAGCCGCCTTGCCCTCCTCAAATCACCACCTCCTCTAGTTGGCCCGACCACCCCTCTAAGCCTCGCCTTCCCCTCGCACCCCTCTTTCTCCAATGTCGGGCCCTAACCCTGAGGCGCGCACCCCTGAACCCTAAGGCAAGGGCTCACATCCGGCTTCGGCTCAGTGTGGCGGTGGCTAAAAATGCGGAAAACTGGATGAGGGTGCGTCGTGGGGGAGACAGAGAGAAAGAAGGCGGCTGGAAAGAGGAGAGGCACACTCCTTCATGGGTGGGCCTCACATGAAGGAACAATTATAAATTTTTCAGTGGTTAGGCGGTCTACCATGAGTTGAAAAGCATTCTTAAATGTGGTATTTTTTTTGAAAAGTTAAATATGGTTATAGAGTTTGGCCAGTCAATGTTAAGCTGAAAAGTATTCTGAAATGGAGATAGTTTTAGCCGTGATATTCATGCCTACGACACACCCGGGCAACCCACGAAAGAAAAAAAGTTCAGGCAACCTATAACTTGTCCTAAAAATGACAGTGGACTAGCAATAGCCAGCAACCTCACGACCAGCTGAGCGAAGGGGAAAACCCGAAGAAACTTTTTTTGTGCGTAACCCGAAGAAACTGAGACCCAAATCGCAAACTTGGAATATCCAATGGCGCAAGAGATGCTCACCTTCCCAAGGCGGCGAGCCCAGGCGCCGCCCTTGCCTCCGCCTGCCACCTCAGGTCGAACCCATCTCTTCCTGTTTGCATCCCTCGCGCAGGCAAGGTGCTCGATGAAATGCCTCTTAACATGCCAAGATTTGACGCAGTGCGCGAACCGCAGCGGCGGTCGTGGGCGGACGTCCCGGCGGATATCCTAGGGATCGTGGTCGGCCGCCTCCCTTGCGTCGAGGACCGCGCGAGGCTGCGCTCCGTCTGCAGCGCCTGGCGCGCGGCGGCGCGCCGCCACCGACCGCCGCCGCCGCCGCTCCCCCTGCTCGTGCACTCCAACTTCGCCTTCTCCAGCTTCTCCCCCGACGGGGCGATGACGGGCACGCGCCGCATCCCGGTGCCCAAGGAGGTGGCGGCTCTCGACGTCCGCTGCGTGGGCTCGTTCGAGGGATGGCTCGCCGGCGTGCGGCCCAACGAAGGTCGCTACTTCGGTGATGGCAAGTGCTTCTTGATGAATGCTTTCTCCCGGGATGTCGTCCATCTCCCACCTCCTTCTGCATCTTCTCACTTCGTTGATGCCTACACAAGATCTCTCCCCATCATCAGCGGCTCTGGTGTGGTTGAGTGCACAATCAGCGCCGCACAGTACGTGATGTCATTCTGCAAGG
This sequence comes from Lolium rigidum, assembly GCF_022539505.1. Taxonomy (NCBI): domain Eukaryota; kingdom Viridiplantae; phylum Streptophyta; class Magnoliopsida; order Poales; family Poaceae; genus Lolium; species Lolium rigidum. The sequence goes on from NC_061510.1 coordinate 206,174,941, forward strand.
TGATCTTGTCAGCTGCTCCTGATTCTGGGTCCAAATGTATTGCCGCTGCCATCTCTGTGCATAGGAACGGAGCTAAGCTAGCTCTCTGGCGGCCTGGGATGACGTCGTGGTGCGTGTGCCTTGGTGGCTGCATCAGCAAGTTCAGTGACATTACCTTCTTCCAGGGGAAGCTTTACATGCTCAGCAAGCTCACTACAAACCTCTATGCCTTTGAGCTAACTGATGATGACCGTGGGCTAATGGTGTCTCGTGTTGAGCGTTGTGTGCCCCAGCTGCCTGAGGTCAAGGATAGCTATGGACTGAGGTGGAACTTGGTAGAATGGCATGGAAAATTATTGCTTGTTGCCAGATACTTGGGTGGCGGTGAAGGCTGGCACAACATTTGTAAGGTTGCAGTATATATAGTGGACTTAAGCACGAAACCTTTTCGATTTACTGAGATCAACACCTTGGATGGCGACTGTATCTTCATCAGCCCGTGCAGCACCAAATCATTTCATGCTTGGGAGTATGACTGCGTGGAAGGCGAAGTTATCTACTTCATCGATGGCTACCTCTACCCTGCTAAAAATGGCCCTCCATTTGATAAGTTCATGTACAACTTGAGAGATGGTACACTGTCATCTTTTGCTACAGACATATCAGAGTACAACTTCCGGGCACCAGATGGCAAGCTGATGACTCCAACATGGCTGTTTCCTTCTGAATGAATTGATGTACACCAATTCTGATGTTAATAAGTCTTGAGTGCATCGGAATCCCTGATGCTGCCTGGCGTGAGGACCGTGGTGTTTGCTTTTCAAGAACTGAAAAAAAGAAGCATATGCTGCTGTCTAATTTCTGAACTTATATGATGCTTGCCAACTTATACTAGTTTTGGTACATTACACTCTTTTCAAATTGCTATGTAGATCTTTAGTTGGTTCACATTTGCGGGAATCATTACTTAAGTGAGCAATGGCTTCATATTAACTGGACCCGTAGTAGTTTTGCAATGCATCTTTAACAGTTTCTCTTGTTGCAGTTCTGTGGTTGCACTTTTGGTTATTTCTGCCAGCAGACTATGGTGACATCATTAGTAGTTAATATATCTAGTGGAATGCTGTGTCTGCAAGATTTCTTCTTTTGTGAATAGTCTGCAACCTCAATTTGATGATGGCCAGATGAAAGATGTTAAATTTGATTGAATCTGTGGAAGTGCTGATCCCTTCCTTATTGATGCACGGTATTATGTTGGTGCATTTTTGTGACCGGCATACTTGAAGTTAGTGCCACCCTTGTCTTAGTGATGAGCACATGGAAATAGTTCATGTCATTGTTACTCTTTCTAAGGATCATGGCCTGATTCTAAATGATCAAATGATGACTGGTTGAATGGCAATAGTGCTATGCTGTTGAGACTGGACTCAAACCTGATGATCAATGGGAGCGCGCACTATATCCTTTGTACAAACCAATCAATTTCTGTCGCCATGAGGTGGCAATCAGGGAAGTTTTAGAAGATTTCCAACGTTGAGAGAATGGTGGAGATTTACCGTAGCAGAGAAGGGCGCGGGAAGCCACAACGGTCTTGCAATCTGAGTTGGCTAAACAGAAGGGATTTGGTCTGCCACATTGGCATGTTTGTGGGGTCAGGGTGTCATTGGGCCGATTCGAACCCCATGGAACTTCGCGGCTTCCTCAAGCTAACCAGCGCCATATATTCTAGGCTCTAGTCCTTTGGCTACGAAATCCTCACAATCTTGGATTCTTGGACGAGTCCCCATTCCCCAATACCATCCCCTCCCTCCAATTCCGTTTCCAAACGGGCGATTCTTGAAGCTTCCAGAAGGGGGCGCGGATCTTGAGCGCGCCTTCCCCAAAGACGGCCATGGCTACCAGAGCGCGCGCCGCCCCAGGTGAGTTCATCTCCCTCCCTCCCTCTCCTCCTCTCTTCGTATCCCCGGCGGTGCTCTCCGCGGTGGTTGCGTTTCTTGCGTTCTTGGTCCTCGGTAAAATGCAGCTTTTCTAAACCGTGTCCGTTTACAGGGGCGTCGCTGTGGTCGGAATTGCCCCCGGAGATCATCGGCGCCGTGCTCTGCAGGATACCCTCCGCCGTCGATCGCGTCAGGTTCCGCTCCGTCTGCCGCTCATGGCTCGCCGCCGCGAGGTGCTACCCGCCGACCCTGCCGCCGCTCCCTCTGATTCTTTGTCCGGGGTTCGCGCTCGCCAGCCCGTCCTTCACGGACGGCAAAGACGCCTTGGTCACCGCCGCTCACCGCCTCCCACTTCTTGGCACGCCGCTCGAGAGGGACCCCTACTTCGGCGATTGTGTCGGCTCTTTTCAAGACTGGCTCGTTTGCACCCGGCTCTACTGGCGCACGCCGCCCTGTCCCTGGACCGGTGCCGATGGTGAGTGTTTCTTGGTGAACCCTTTCTCCAGCGAGACCATCCATCTGCCCAGGCCTTGTGCCTCCCATTCATGCGGCAAGATTCAGAGCTCTGTTCCTCTCTGCAATGGCGAGGGCGAGGTCATCTGCACTATACATGCGCCTGAATATGCAATGGCACTGGTCAAAGTAGTTCTCTCCGCGCCACCTGGCACTGCCCCCAGCTCTTGCACCGACAAAAACCTGGGTTCCACTTGCATCGCCGCTGCAATCTCCCGGAGAAACGGAGAATATAAGCTTGCCTTCTGCAGGCCAGAAATGCAATCATGGTGCATATGCGAGGGCAACTGCATCAAGAGCTGCGTTGACATTGAGTTCTACCAGGGGAAGCTCTACATTGTGGACATCAGCACCGGAGATCTCTTTGCCTTTGAGTTCAAGGCACCTCCTGATCGCTCCTTTCCAGTTGTATCACGCGCCGAGCACTGTCTGATAGAGAAGCTGCCCTTAATGGATGGTAGTGACCGCCGAAAATACAATATTGTGCAGTCTCATGGAAAGCTATTGCTGGTTGCCAGATACTTCACAGGAAGCTGGGATCAATTCACTGGAGTTAGAGTCTATGAATTGGACTTCAGTTCAGATCCATGGAGATGGGTAGAAATGAAGGGCTTGGGCGGCGACAGTATTCTTATCAGCTCATCCTGCAGCAACTCATTCCCTGCCTCTCGGACTCGGTATCATCAGATTGATCATGACCGCATCTATTTTCTTGATCCCTTTTGCCCCAATTTCTCCCACCAGGTGCCGGGAAACTATTCCTATCGTTCTCAAGTGTACAGCATTAGAGATGGAAGGATCTATCCGTTTCTTATTGATACAGGACCAATGAAAGGTGTTCCGGGGCATCCCGTGTGGTTCTGCCCTTCTCAGTGAGATGCTACACCACAAACGCAAACATATCAAGCTTTCTGAATCAGAAAAGATTGGTCCTGGAGATCATGTGGTCTTCGAAGTGGGCCCTTAATAAGAAGCACAAGTTGCACAGCTCCAGTTGTTTCTGTGCGAATAATGCTGCAGAAGTAGTGTAATTTTCTCTAACCTTTTTTTTTCGCGGGTAACTTTCTGTAACCTGGAATGTTCTGCATACTTTCTTCTGCACTCTGTGCAGTAAACCATTAACCTTTTTCCCAGCCAGATGTCTGGACATGTGCAGTAGTGCAGTACAAGTGTACAACTTGTCAAGATGTACATACTTTGGTATTGCTAGTACCATACAAGAACTTCCATGTTCCATCACTGTTCTACTTTTGAAATGCAGTCGTCTACTGTTGTATCCATTACTGTCAGATTCTATATTGCCTTTTCCGTTACGCACTGGAATCTGGGTCTGCTTATTTCGGATAGTTCTGCTACGGTTCTCTGATTCTTGTTGCCATATTGCTATCTGAATGGATACATAAATTTCATTAATTTTATGCATCATGTTATGTTGACACTTTGCAATAAAAATAATCGTGCAAATTGGGCCAATTAATTTAGTCTGGAGGGAGTATGAGTTTTCAAAGTTTTGGAAAGTCCATGAAATAACCTTCATCTTCAGTGCCAGATTTTTTTGGATTATAGGCACCAAAGTCGTAGGTTTGGTTGCTCACCTATAAGGTTTTTGCAAGTCCGGAGTAGTAGACCGTGTTGTTTTCGTTTGAAGCAAATCACAAAATCAACTTCAACATTCTATAAAATATAAGATGTATAAAGATGTGAAGAAAAATAAAAATACATAATTAAGAAAAACAGAAATATTCCAATGAAGGCAGTAAGATTTTAAAAATGCATAATAATTGTTAATGTTTTGGAAAACAATGTGATTCAATTAAATATATAACCAAATTTCCCTTCTTTTTAACTGAATATAATTTAATTCATATTTTTCAGTATGCTTTATAGGGTATTCTTGATTTTCTAAATTTCTTGTTTTTTCTTCATATTTTTCTTCAGTTTCTTGTAACATCCATATTGATTTTTTCCTTTATTTTACATTATCCTCAAATATCGAGTCTTTTAATGTAATTTTATTATTAATACAAACTTTCTAAACTAATATCCTCTCTATTCCCTGGTGTATCCATCCAAATGTGGCCGTCAAAATATATTTCCATAGACTAGCAAGTAGCGACTAAATGCTAAGGACTTTCACGCTTAAGTAATCATACTATCCCACGGTATGATTGCTGCACCCCCATGGGGCTCTCACAGACGTTTGGATTTTTGGCCGTCCGATCGAGCTGACGTGGCGCGATCTCCGCGGTCGCTTTCGTCCAGGGCAGCGAGGCCCTCGCTCGGTTCCGCATTTTATCCATGGGTCGGTGACGAGCCCGCGAGGCCCGTTCCGTTCGCTCCACTCTCACCCGCCTCCCACGTCCTCCTCTCCCCTCGTGCCCTCCCATCGCCGCCGCCGTCGCCGCCAGCCCCCAATCCCGTCGCCCCCGTCCTCCTTAATCCCCTCGCTCCCTCTCCACGGTCGTCATCCTCAGGTCGAGCTCCATCCTCACCGTCCCCGGGAGCAGCTTTGCCGCCGCTCGCGCCGCCGCAGCACACCTTGGGGTGAGATGGCAGGGGCTGGTCGGAGATGGCAGCGGTGACCGGCCAGAGGTTGCAGCAGCAGCAGTGAAACCCTAGCCGCCACGAGCCAATCCCCACGCGACCTCTCCTTCCAATCCCCACGCGACCTTCTCCTGCCGCGTCCGGCGGCGCTGCTCCGCCTCCCTGGCCGCCACCGGCCCTTCTCCTCCCAATCGGCGTCCCACGCGCCTCTCCTCGTCCCCGCCGCCACAGGAGCACGCACGGAGGAGGGAGGCTGCGACGCCTCGTCCTCTCCTCTTCCTCCACCCTCAGGGAGCAGAGGGCAGTACGCCAACGTGAGCTTCTGACAACCTTGAGACCCTCCTCTCTTGATCTACCTCTCTGTCCATATATACAAGATTGTGCCTTGTGCTCTGGTTCCCTTTTTATCTCTTTTTCGTTTAACAAACCTATGATTGGCTGAGGAGAGCATAGTTCTTTAGGTTGGTAGTAGATATAGCAGAATTAGTTGCATACAAATTTAGTTTGTGTGGACTCTGTCAAGAACCCATTATACCTCGTTGCTGAATAGCTTGATATGATCTGCAGCATGAGGTTGTCAAAATTAGTTGTTTACATTGTATCCCTGATTTATATGTGAGTGAATTTTTTTGATAGCTTTTAGCATGAAAAGTTGTACACATTTAGTCCTGATGCAGACAACCAAAATGAATGGTTCTTATTTATTGTCATACTAAATTCTATGTGTATGATGCTCAGATTTTAAAGGATCGTCCCAAGGGGTGATTCTGGCGACAACCGGATGGCGACCAAGGAGAGTTTCCAAGATCGAAACGCGCGATCTTTCTTCCGATACATCCATTTTCTGCACCACTCCAACCACATGTATAGGTGGTTTGGTCTCGACTGATTAATATTCACTGATGTTTTAAAGTTATTTTTAGTTGAACTGTAGTAAGATATCTCCAAAACAGTAGTCTGTTTTAGTGATTTTCATGTGTAGGTGAAGTTAGCTTTTGTAGATAGAAAATCCATGTAGTTTCCAGCTGTTCCTTTTTAATTTTCCTACAATCCCTGGTTCACATGGTGACTACTAATGAAAGTTATGCAACCAAGCATGATCTGGATTTCATGTTGTTTACCCGTCCAGACGTGTGGTTTAATTCTTCTCCCTTCCTGATTGTGCATGCTTTATTTGTAACTGAATTTATTTCCCTTCCTGCATCTATATTGTTCTACAAGCATTTCTTCCACAGTGCTTGTCCCTTTGATGCCTCCACCTGGTGTTAAAAATTGATGGGCCTAAATTAGTGATTGAGCTTAAGGGGTAAGGGATTATAAAATAGCTGCAGAAAATTAGATAGCAAATCATTTACCATCCAAAATAAATCTAATCCTGCAACCATGTGTATTTCTTTCCTAATGTACTGACAAGGTTCAAACTATTATGCTTGGTCCTCCTTTTCCTCTCATATAATTAGATCGCTTCAGAAGTTAATACGTCTCTCATTTAGTAAAGGAAGATGATATCATGCCGCGCCAATGCCAGTGTGTTTTACTACAGGAATAAATGAGACACTCTTCTTCTAAGAAAATAATAGATAGGAGAATGATGCTTGTGCGTTCTTTTTACAGTCCAAGACCATTTCCAGTATAGTGAGTGGTTATTTTACTTTTGCTTGCTGGTCTTTCCATGCCATGGTGGGGTACTTTCGTTTTTGCTACATTGGAAAAGTAGCAGCATGGTTTCTACATGGTTGTTTACTTCAATATTCACACTATCCGACGCCATCCCGACGCCATCCACCCTTCTCCATTGTAGTTGCTTTCCCCTTTGGTGAATCTGGCTTGCTCATGTTCTCTATGTCCCCCCTCCTTTTGGTGCTCAACTGGAGCTGCAAATGGAACAACCAGGGTCCTTTTGGCTGATGATTTGTGTACCTTACTGTTTCTGGTTATGTAAATCCGCAGGGGCAATGAAAATGAGGCTGGCTCTTTGGGGTGACTTTGTGGTTCATTTTGGCGCAGAGGCATTGTGTGCTATATACGACATAAAGAGCCAATCTTTTATATTTTGTGGGAACATTCCGTACTCCAACTCGTGGTACTCCAGCTATCGCTCTCATGGTACTCCAACTCATCGCTTTTTATAATCTGTATAGTTTGGTAAATTCATGTTTCATATTTGTGATGTTGCATCCCTTGTTGCGCTGCTTTTTTTTTGGAAGCTGCGTACTGTATGTGCATCTGCATACTAGTGGTGATAGATATGTATTTTCCCGTCCTGTCTGTTTGGTGCAGGTAATAAACGATTGAGTGGTAGTTCGGCATGTCGAGGTACATTGCCGAGGACATTGTTGGTGCTATTAGCCTCAATTATGTCAGTGTTGTCTCTAGATAGAGTGTTTGTAGAGTATTATTTGTGATATTTGAATTGGACGTTGTTTGATTCTTACTAGCTATTTTGTAGTCACCTATTTCTCATAGAAGTACCAATTGCTTCCGTAACTACCAATTCATGAAATGGCGTAATCAACCATGCATCTCACAGACCAAGCATTAGAAGCCGTATTAGAGAATGATTAAGACTTCTTATTTAACATATCATCCACCTGTCATAGTTTTCATTACAAGTTCAGAGTTCATAGACTAGCACTGTCACTGATGATTTGGCCTGCATATGGATATACCACACATGCTATAGTTTATTTCGGCTTGTACAAGACCTGTGAGTGTTGCCGCGAGCGGAGATGGTGAGCTAGAATTCGAAATACAAGTGTATAACTTTGAAAAGTTGATATGGCCATTAAACGGAAACTGCACTTCAACTTTATCAATACATCTAAAATATTTATATTTTTAAGGGATGCAATGGTTTTTTATCTTTGAAAAGTAGTACATAACACATGTTCTTTATCCGTATTCTGTTCTTATCAGTGTTTTCTTTTCTGTACTAAGTATGATTTTGTCTTAATTGGTGTCCTGCAGATATCGTGGAGAAAAGGGGTATGTTCAGAACTTGACAGTCATGATGGCCTTGGTTGGTTGCTTCAGAATCTATGCTACCATATTTGCTCACGAATTATTGTGAATACCAATTCTACATTGATCATTACCAAGTAGAACCAGAGACTAATGTCTCATAAAAACTGTATATGAGATTCTAAGGCTAATTTTGGGCCAGGCTTATGCTTGGGCCATTTGGATATACAATATTTAATATTATGCGGATCTTGATTTAGTATCTCCTTTTTCTAGAAACAATGCAGTCACTTTGCATATTTTGATTAGCCCTACTCTTTATTAACTACTCCCTCCATTCACTTATAAAATATTTTCGATTTTGTAGATTCACTCACTTTCATCCGGATGTCACTCACTTTCATCTTTTATAGTGAATAAGGATCATTTATAGGTTAATACTCATAATTCTATTGCCAAACTTTTCTTTTAGGCTCTTGCTTCTTTTTTCTAGCTTGGAATAATTATTTCCATTTTATTTACAATAATGCTTTCTATTATTCTATGCTAATGGACTGCTTTGGTTTATGCATTGGATGCCATGCAGCACCAACCCAGTTCAGAAACATTTGGCCTCCGCTGCTTCTCACCTCGCCACCAGATGATGCCATGCTCCAATGCAGATTGTATTGGCGCTGGTTAGTTTCTTTACATTTCCTTGCTAATTTATTTTGAAATGTACCCGTGTTGCCTGTTCTTTACGCCTTTTTGCATATAGTGTTTCATCTTGGGTACTGTTCTTACTGTAGCATGTACAAGGACATTTCAGTACTTTATCCAGCATATTGATGTATCAGAGTAAGAGGAAGACCATCTTGCAGTCCATATTTTAAGTACTATCCATGGTGTAACCCTGGTCGACTGAAAATAAATGGTTTAGGGCCATCTTGCAGTCCCCAATGCTTTCTTTACAGAGGAACAATGGTTGTGTTCTATAAAATTAAAAGACAGGTAAATACACTTACTAAGCATTTTTCTTCATTGTGCTTTCCTGTTTTGGATTGATCATAATGTTAACGATTTATGTGCTCCTAGAGGAGGAATCTTTAGACTATGGAAAGGTACGGGTGCGAGCTTTGTGTTAGGTGTCATGGTATATTCACCTGACCATGGCTGGTATTCTGTTTTCTCTAATTTCTTATTCCATGACTTTATATCAGAGTTTTCCTTGCCTTACACATAGTTTCTGTTTTACCTCGGTGCATTTATCTTCATGTATCACTTCATATGTCATAATATTGTATTTTTATACCTTCATGGCAAATAAATTTCTTAGAATGCTGATATTCAGAACGAACTTCGCATCCGCCTATGGAGTCCGACATGATATCTCTTGGTAAAACGTAAGAGAAATAATAGGAAAAATAATAATTGGTTCGGTCATTGCCATATAAACAATATGGATCTGGACATAGGTTGCTCTTTACTAGAAAAATGGATGGAATGACTTTGTAGTAGAAAAAATTGAGTACATTGTAGTAGAATGGTCTATCATACTGATGAGGTTCTCTAGGTGTCGGTCGAAATAGAATTTGATAAAATATGTTAATGCTAATTTGAGGTGTGTGTTTCTTGATCTTTCTATAGGTTTTAATGGAAATCTGAAATACCTTAAAATAAAAGCTCAGTGTTACTGGTTCATAACAAAATGTAGTTTTACATGTTCCCTTGAATCTGTATTCAATTTGGATCAATATCATAGAGTGATAGGATTGTACATTCTGAAGTACTTTGATTCATATCTCAGTACTTACAACCTATTGTGCAATCGAACAGAGGAATATTCTAATCGCAGTTGCCCTAAACTTAGTGCATATGCCCCTCTCATTGTTGTCTCTGCTGCACGGTCCTTGCCATGTATAGCTTGTGACTTTTAAAAGCCATGCTGCAATGATGCACATTATGTAGTTGGTGATTTTAGGTTCCTTCCTTCCTTGCTTTCGCTGCTCTCAGCAGAATCAACAACTGTTAGTTGCTATAATATATTTTCCACCTATTTCCATGGTTGTATATAACTGTTTGTTTTCTCTGTTTGTAATTTATTATTGCAATTCGCTGCGTTTTCTATAACCTAAGAAAGTAAAAAGGTTCAATATCATTCCCACGTACACAATCTCACGGGATCGTGCGCCAAGGCGCACATAAAAATCTAGTTTGGTATTAGGGTTGTGGAATCAATGTTAAATTCTTGCAACCAGGGAAAGATAAAATCTTTATTTATACTAGTATACCAGGATTTTCTTTATAATTCTTATGCCTCTGTCCATAAATGAATATCGCAATTTTTCTAAATTTAAATGTATCTAGACAATCTTTAGTCTATAGATACATCCAAATTTATATAAAACTCCGACATCCTTTTATGAAGGACCTCCATGATCCCGTCGTCCATGAAGAGCCTGCAGGGAGGCAAATGTACAACATGTTCTCTCTCGTGTCGCTCCCGCAAGCGACCAGGAGAAACCCTAGCGCCGCCGGTTCCACTCGTCCCTCCATGCTCCCTACTCGCCGCCGCTAGAGGGTGCGACCAGATGAAGCCTGACCGACGTTGGTGCCGGTGGGGATCCCTCACCCCTCATGCGGCAGGTTCTCGCGTGGGCTGGCGCAACCGCTTTGGGGCACTCCTAGGTGCGGGATGGAGTGGCGCTGCCAAGACCGACCTAGTAATCAACTCCGGCTGTGTCTTCGAGTCGGCGCCTTCCCGTGGCTTCATGAAGGGCGCATTCGCCCCCCTTTTTCGGCAGCGCCTTTTCTGATGGCTTGGCTACCGCCTTGTCGGTTTCCTTCTTGGGTTTCTCGGCAGCATGTCTACAAGTGGCGGAAGCGGTTTGGGTGGGAGAGATCAGCGGCGGGAGAGGGAAATAAAAGAACCACCACTAGCCGTGTTGCTCCGCGCTGCGTCCGGCGCCCCCACGATGTTCCCTATGTAACAGCGACGACATCGTGCGCTGAACAACATATTAGGCCACGCCAGATCAAAAAGGACTTTGGGGCGCACGACCGGTTAAACATCCGGCATCCGACGTGCTCCAAATCTCTTTGAAGGAGGGTTTGGGGGACACAACTGAAGATTTTTTTAAATCTCTTTTAGCTGGAATCTGGATATTTGGTGCAACAATTAGGCAACTGTAGCACTGGATATGGTCAGCTGATTCGGTTAACGGTCTGGTAGATGATTAGGATGTTGTTTTTTTAGATCATGTAAAAAAACATGTTTTTTTAAGATGAGAACATGTTGATGCAAGGCGTGAGCGTTATTTCAGCTTTTTAGATTGGTTATCCATGTAATCCATGATTCGTAATTATTGTTGGGTGCACTGGTAGAAAAAGGGCCAATAGTCGCGGTTCGCAACGGCCATTAATACCGGTTGCGCAACCGGTATTAAATATGCGCGACTAAAGCCCCCCTTAGTCGCGGTTGCTTACGAACCGCGACTAAAGGCCCGTCCACGTGGGCGCCAGGCGACCGTCGGGGCGGAGGACCTTTAGTCGCGGTTCTTCTGGCCAACCGCGACTAAAGGCCGCCGCAAGTTTACGGTTTTAGCCCCCCCCCCCCCTCCCCCTAAATCTGGTTTCTTTTTAATTGTATTGTTTTATTTCTTTTGTGTTTAATTTTAATTTTGAAGGAGTTTCACATATTCTACGGTACTACATACATGCATATGAATGTACAATTTCAAACAAATTTGAAATTAGAACCAAAAAGAATTCAAGAGGAATATACAATATATATTCAATATCGGATGACCATATACAATTTTGAACAAGTTTTCATACATAATTTCTTGCATCGAAGTTCTACGTCCTCGTAATAGTGTTCTCCTTTAGGATGGAGGACTTCCCTCATGAACCATCCTGCTAGTTCCTCTTGAAGTGGTCGGAAGCGAGCTTACGGACTAAGCGTCTTCGGAGGTTATTCCTCTTGACATTGTTATCAGACGGCTGCCGCTCAGAGGTGTATCTCCGGATCATCTCACAAATATAGTATCCACATAGATTGGTCCCCGGTGGCTGAATATCCCCAGTCACCGAACTTCTAAATTGTAGCTCTTTTTTGAATTCACCGACCTTTTCATTTGCGAACCGTCTCTAAACCCTATGAGGCAAAGAAAATTAAATGAACAAGAGAGTTATTAGTTACTTGATATTAGGAAATGAACGAAATAGGCCGATCGATATAGAGCGCAAATGAATCAAAAATAATTACTTTTGCAGCATTCTTCTCATGTCGACCCAAAGCTTTGAATCCATATTCAGAGAGTCGATGACGAGAACTGTGGAGGTGTGAAATTGAATTACTAGCGAGAATCCGGTGGAACACTGCGGACACGATACATGCACGATCATGCATAACTCATCGATTAGCCACATACCATGCATGGAGTAAACAAAAGAGAATGTGCTCAGGACAGAAACACTCACCCAAAATGGTATGGAAATAGAATATCACTTTTGAGTTCCTGCTTTGTAAGAAAAAGCCACAGGTCTTCCTCTACGTCGGCGGGGTGATTTTGTAACACATATCCATTAACGATTTGTGGGTCAATGAACCCAACATCATGGATGTTCCTTATTCTGCATTCCCAAAGCTTCATTCTGCATAATAGCGTACACAACAAGATAGTTAGGACAATATATATATATATATATATATATATATATATATATATATATATATATATATATATATATATATAAGTAAATTAACTGGTGCTCCTAGGTGCCGGGCACCATACGTAGATACGCGTATTTTTTGCTTTGTAGTACACATACACGAGGGTATACATACCTAAGTTACACATACCTAAGGTATGCATACCTAAGATATGCATACTCAAGTGATACATACCTAAGGTATTGCATACCTAAGGTGTACGTACACTGATACGTGTATATATATGTTAGGTATGTGTAACTTGCATGTGTGTATGTTAATTATGTAAATGTTAGGTATGTGTAACTTGTATGTGTATATGTTAGGTATGTAAACTTTAGGTATGTGTAATTTAGACACGTACACTCCAGGTATGTACGAAATACACGTTTGGTGCCCATGCTCCTAGGTGCCCCAATTGAGCTTCCAACTGGTGTAAATTAACTGGTATAGTGCAGGCAATGAACGAGATGAGGTAGAAATAAATCACTTACAGAACGTAGCAACTGATGATAGATTTGTCGAGCTCGCGCGGATTGAAGCAATTGGAACAATTCACTCGGATGAGCTGTTACATAGTAATGTTTGAAGTGATGCTCGTGTCTAACTTCCGCATAAATATATTCTTTGGCGGCTTTATTTTTTATGTAACCCTTGTACCAAATTAGCAGATTTTTCATTTGTGGAGGTAGATCCTCTTCTGCGCGGAGCTCGACGAGAGGCGCATTCGGCACATATGTAATTACTACCTCACTCATTGGCGCCTCCTCAAGGCCTAACAACGCACGAAGAGTCATACCCATCCGGGCCGCTTGTTCTGCGGCACCCGTTACGGTCATTCCTTGTCTTGCCGCGAGCTGCTATGATTGTGGGGTCCATTAGTTCGACATCCGGACCGGCGGCTTTCACTATGAGCGGGGGATCGATTGTTTACTTTGTTCCCGAGTTTGGGCAACTCGTTTCCCGCTTTTTTTTTACTTTCTAATTCTTTCTCGGCCAAGTCTTTCTTCTCCTTCAACATGAGTGCTTGCCTACGAAGTTCACGTGCATAGTCGTCGGGCAGATTCTTCGCGGCTTGGGACGGTGTGCTCAAAAATGACTTAGCCCACTTCTTTTCCTTGTCAGAATATACTGGCTTGGGCTTGGGCTCTCTTTTCGCCTTCATATCCGCCCTCCATTTCTCATGGTGAGCAGCCGCGGCCGCGTCGACTTCCTCGGCACTACGTTCCCAAGGCCTTGTGGGGAGAGGCTTCAGTGATGGCTCCGGTACCTTTGTGGTTTTAGGTACATAATGGTCCGGGTTAATAGTCCGGGGCTGTACGCTTCTTCGCCGGAGGTGGATTGGGGGCGGCGTCGCTTACCCGCCGAGGCGGACTGGGGGCGGCGGCTGCTTACCCGCCGGAGGTGAATTGGGGGGCAGCGTCGGCTGACGTGAAGGAGGTGTAGGTGAAGCACCACCACCACCGTAGGGGGGTGGACTTGTTGGCCTTGGCGCCTCGCCTGGAAACTTGATAAACTTCTTTTTCCATAGAATGAATTGGCGCTTGACATTTCCAAGTCTTGTCTCCCCTTCGGGTGTAGCAATGTCAATCTCCAGGTCCTCAAACCCTTGTACTATGTCCTCCACCGTGACACGAGCATAGCCATCTTGAATGGGGTTGTTGTGGTGGAGTGCTCCAGGTAAACATGGTAAAGCACTTGCCAGATGGCTAACTTCATGGAAATGTTCCCCATTGGATAATACGGATGACATTCTTTCATCTCCTTTACATCGTCCACGGGGTAGCGAGGAGGCTCGGTGCGGTAATATCGGCTGTCGGTGCATTAGCACCGGCCGGTGGGGCCTCCGTGGAAGCCACGTTGCTTCTCCGTTGCGGCTTCCAACATCCAGTTGGATGATCTTCATGCGTCCCGAGTGCATCTCTTTCTTGTACTAGTACATTCGGGATTTTCTTCATCTCATCGAATTCGATGCCAACCGCGCCACAACATCTGCATCCCGATCCGCCTTTCTCTTACGACTACATGCTTGTAGGGGTCATTTTCCTGGGAAAACCCTTCTTTCCACAAAATGACGCATTTGCCTCGTACACGTCCTCCGTGTTCAGGATTCCCGAGGGCTTTTGTCAGCGCGTCATTCTCTCTGTTGAACTTGATCTTCCCCTCTTGAGCATCCCCCATTGCGTCAATAAGGGCTTGGGTGGGTTTAAACTTTGTGTCTCGTTGAACACACTCCCCTGTCACCGGGTCTAGCGTTCCCCCATGCCCGTACCACCAGCTTTTGGCCCTAGGGTCCCATCCCTCTGTACCTAGAGGGATTCCTCGCATCCTCAGGTCATCCTCCATCTTCTGCCACTTAGGCTCCGAAAGGCGGTATCCTCCTGGCCCCATAATATGATTGTACACTTTCTTAGCCGCATTTGCCTTATTTTTGTCCGATATGGCCTTGAATTCCTCTGATTTCTTTTGCCTCACAAATTCGGGCCAATCATTTTCGAGCGACTCATCCTGTCCGGTGAAATCCGGAGTCTTCCCCTTCTCGACATATTGAGCCGCTAAATTTTTCTTGTAGGTCTGGAATGTTGTGGCCATCTTCTGAAGAGCGAACTCTTTGACCAGCCTCCTCCTCTTACGTCCCTCCGGATCGTCGTTACCGAATTCATTTTTTTTGTTGTATTCCGGAGGTAGAACGAAATGCTCCATAAGCTTTCTCCAGCATTCCTTTTTCGTTCTCTTCTTGACGAGCTCGGAACCAACACGTGCCTTCACTGGCTCATGCCATTCCTGGACGGTGATCGGGACGCTGTCTCTAACAACGACTCCGCATTGGTTGATGAACTTGGTGTACGCCTCTTCGGGCTCCAGCGGCTTGCCGGTTGGACTGATAACATCAATGTTATATGTTACTCCTTATTTCAGCGTCTTGGTTTTGCCACGCTTTGTCTTCACCGATTTTTTCGACGATCCGTCGGCCGAGGGCTAAAATAAGAAACAGAGTCGAGTTAATACACATATTTATTGAAATCGGTAAATTTGTATCACCAGAGGCTCAATGTATATATATACCTCGCCGGAGGTGGTTGCTAATTGCTTATCAACATCACCGGAGGTGTTTGTCGACGGTTGACCACCATCGACAGTGCCCGTTCCTTCGTCATCACCTTGTTGACGACCTTCATCGTCACCGTCAAGGTTCAGATAAGAAGACACATCCTCTTCTTCATCTTCTTCGGCCGCCGCATAAGGAATGTCGTCGTTTATGATGCCGAAAAGATGTGCCTCAGCTTCCGCATTATAGTTGTCCCTTATCGGGTCGGCTCTATCGTCCGCCATATGTGTCACTCCTGAAAACATGTACTAATTAAAAACTAATTATATTAAGTAAAGAAGGAGGCGGTGGCGGTGGCGAAAGGGGGGCGGTGGTGAAAGGGCGGTGGCGCCGGTGATGAAAGGGCGGTGGCGAAAGGGCGGTGGCGGTGGTGAAAGGGCGGTGGCGGTGGTGAAAGGGCGGTGGCGGTGGCGAAAGGGCGGTAGTGCATGCACCGCCCCCTCGCCGCCCCCTCCGATCCTCTCTCTCGTTAAAAAACAAAAAAAATCTCGCGCGTATACGGAGGGGGCGGTGAGGGGGTGCGGCGCACAAAGTTGTGCGTCGCCCCCTCGCCGCGCGCCCCTTCCGTATACGCGCGGTGTACGTTCAGAAATTTTTTAAGTTAAATTTTTGTTAAGTCAAAATTCAGAAATTTTTTGTTCACTTAAAATTTTGTTAAGTCAAAATTCAGAAAAATAAATTTTGTTAAGTTTACAAAATTTTAAGTTTACAATTTTAATTAACAAATTGTGAGTTAATTAATAAAACAAAAAAAACAAAAAAAGGGGCGCCAGCCCCCTTCTCTCCCTCTCATCTCTCTGTCTCTCTCTCTCTGTAAGGCAGCGCGCGAGGGCGGCGCGCGCGGGCGGCGGGCGAGGGCGCGCGACCGGTGAGAGCGGCGGGCGAGAGAGGGCGGCGCGGGGGCGCGTGTGTGTTCAGCATCTCGACGACGTACGGGATCGAGGACGCGCGCGACGACGATGAAGGGGCGAGGAGCGACAGCGGCGGGCGACGGTGTTGTCGAGGGCGACGGCGGCGTCGAAGGACGACGACGGGGCGGCGGGCGACGGGCGACGGCGGCGGGCGACGGTGTTGTCGAGGGCGACGGCGGCGTCGAAGGACGACGACGGGGCAGCAACAACGGCGGCAGCCTGACGGCGAGAGAGAATGGGGCGCGGCAGAGCTCCTTCGATCGGCGGAGAAGACGAATGGGGCGCGGAGCCGCGCCCCCTCGTATAAATAGGGAACCCCCTTTAGTCGCGGTTGGGGACACCAACCGCGACTAAAGGTCACCTTTAGTCGCGGTTGGTGTCCCCAACCGCGACTAAAGGCTTTTTCGGTCAGGATTTGGGGTTCCCGCGGAAACCACCTTTAGTCGCGGTTGGGGACACCAACCGCGACTAAAGGTGCTTTTTCCGAAAAACTAATTCAGAAAAATAAAACTAATTCAATTCAAAATCTTAAAAATACAAATAATATATCAAAAAATTCAGAAAAATAAAACTAATTCAATTCAAAATCTTAAAAATACAAATAATATATCAAAAAATTCAGAAAAATAAAACTAATTCAATTCAAAATGTGAAAAATACAAATAATATATTAAAAAATTCAGAAAAATAAAAATAATTCAATTCAAAATCTTAAAAATACAAATAATATATCAAAAAATTCAGTAAAATAAAACTAATTTATTTCAAAATCTTAAAAATACAAATAATATATCAAAAAGTTAGGAAAAATAAAACTAATTCAATTCAAAATGTTAAAAATACAAATAATATAAAAAAAATCAGAAAAATCCAATTTCTTCCCTCATTTGTCTTCCTGCCCCCCGCTTCCCACCAGTTCTTCCCGGCCACCTCTGTCTTCCCACAAGTTCTCCCCGGCCCGTCTTCCCGCCAGTTCTTTCCCGCCTATGTCTTCCCGCCATTTCTTCCCGCCTCGAACTACCCTTGCCCACCGGGCTACCGCGTCCCCGCCGGCTGGAGCCTAAGCACCGGAGGCGTGCTGGTCCCTCCCGTCCCTCAGGGTACTGCACGCCGGGCGGCCATCACGAACCACTACTACCTCGATCTCACGCCGGAGCGACGGATGAATCCCGGCCGGCATCCCGATAACCGACATACTTGGGACGTCTTCTTCATCAATCGGCGTGACGGGCGCTCGCCAGGTATGAGGAGGACGGTCTGCCTCCTGGGAACTTCCACGAGGTCGGCCGTCGGCTATGGTGGTACGGCCGGACTCTACAGAGCGTCAAGGACTACATCACGGCCGGCGATATCCCCCGCCTGCGCTACCCTCAGTTCTAGCCACAAGCGCCGCCCGACGACAGCGACGACAACGGCAGCGACGACGACGACGGCAACTTAGAAGGCGACAACTACCAGTACAACGGCGGCGACTATGAAGACTACGAGTATGCATATTATACGCCTAGGCAGGAGTATGACTAATTCACTCCAAATTTCATGTATCATCAGTGGTATTTATGGCATGGCCAATCAATTTCGGCAATGCTAGATCCACCAAATCCCATGCAATTACGGCTCATCTAGTCCTTTTCCCATCATGCATGGATGCGTTCTTATTTCTATCTCATCGATGATAACCTGATTGGCATACGCGTCCATATGGATCATCCTGCAGCTTCCTGTATGCATATTATACGCCTAGGCAGGAGTATGACTAAGTCACTCCAAATTTCATGTATCATCAGTGGTATCTCGAATCAATCGAATCATTCGAAAATGGACACCAAACACATCACGGAATAATATAACTCACATGATCCATTCAACAAAGTTTGGTACAATAAATTATTACACATAATTTCTTCCCTTGTGTCCACAGCTTGCTTACGATTGGGCCGTATCCATGGAGCATCCTCATCATTTAACTTAATGCTTGGGTCGGTGTTCACTTTGAAGGGCGAAATTTCACCAAACATATTATAATCTCTGACATGTCTGTCTTGTCCTCCACTTCCACGATGTTTCTTTTCCCTGAAAGAACAATGTGGCGCTTTGGATCATCGCATGATGTACTGATCGTTTTCTTATCTTTCCGTTTCCTCGGTTTGCTACTCATGTCCTTCACATAGAAAACCTGAGCGACATCTTTCGCTAGGACGAATGGTTCGTCAAGGTAACCAAGATTGTTGAAATCCACCATTGTCATTCCTTATTCTTGGTCCACCTTTACCCCACCTCCTGTTAGCTTGAACCATTTGCACCGGAACAAAGGGACCTTAAAGGAGGGTCCATAGTCAAGTTCCCATATCTCCTCTATGTAACCATAATATGTGACCTTTTTCCCATTCTCGGTTCTTCGCATCAAAGCGGACACCACTTGTTTTGGTTGGTGCTTTTTTATCTTGGGCGATCGTGTAAAATGTATTCCCATTTATCTCGTACCCTTGGAAAGTCGTTATAGTCGAAGATGGTGTCTTGGCCAACATGTACGGTGATCTCCAACATCATTGTCATTCATTAAATGTTTTCTCAACCAAGCTGCCGAAAGTCTCCATGTGGGCCTTCCTAATCCAGGATCCGAGCTTCCCGGGTTGTCCGAGCGTAAAATATTCTTGTGTTTCTCAAAGTACGAGCCACCAAAGCTGGAATTGGTCGGAAGCTGTGTGGTGTGCTTCGAGTCATAGAATGGACGTCCATACATATCGTTAATTTCCTTCCGATCGTGCCTTTTCCACTTAGTCTCCCCTCGTGCCGCGATCGAGGAAGACCAATCGGCTTAAGGTCGGGAACAAAGTCAACACAAAACTCAATTACCTCCTCATTTCCATAGCCCTTGGCAATGCTTCCTTCTGGCCTAGCATGGTTACAAACATATTTCTTTAATACTCCCATGAACCTCTCAAAGGGGAACATATTGTGTAGAAATACAGGACCGAGGATGGAAATCTCTTCGACTAGGTGAACCAGGAGGTGCGTCATAATATTGAAGAAGGATGGCGGGAACACCAACTCGAAACCGACAAGACATTGGACCACATCGTTACGTAGCCGTGGTAGATCTTACGGATTGATTACCTTCGAGAGATTGCATTGAGGAATGCACATAGCTTCACAATGGCTATTCGAACATTTCCGTAGGAGCCCCCTCAAAGCAATCGGAAGCAATTGCGTCATAATCACGTGGCAGTCGTGAGACTTCAGGTTTTGGAACTTTTTGTCCGCCATGTTTATTATTCCCTTTATATTCGACGAGAATCCAGACGAGACCTTCATACTGCTCAGGCATTCAAAAAAGATGACCTTCTCTTATTTGGTAAGAGCGTAGCTAGCACGACCTTGAAACCATTTCGGATGCCTGTTATCAGGGTCTTTCAAACGTTGCAGGTCCTGACGTGCTTCCTTTGTATCATTTGTCTTCTCATACACGCCCAAGAAGCTTAGCAGGTTCACGCAAATATTCTTCGTAACATGCATCACGTCGATTGCAGAGCGGACATCTAGGACTTTCCAATATTCTAGCTCCCAGAATATAGATTTCTTCTTCCACATGGGTGTGTGCCCGTCGGCTCCTCGTGGAGCCGATTGTCCGCCGGGACCCTTTCCAAAGATGACTTTCAAATCCTTGACCATATCAAATACCTCGAGCACCGATACGTTCGCGAGGCTTCGGCCGGTGATCTCGCCTTGCCGTTGTAATGCTTGCCTTTCTTTCTTACGTTATGAATTTTCGGAAGAAATCGACGATGCCCAAGGTACACGTTCTTCTTACAATTTGGCAAATATACACTTTCGGTCTCATGTAGCAGTGCATGCATGCATTGTATCCCTTATTTGACTGTCCCGAAAGGTTACTAAGAGCAGACCAATCATTGATGGTTACGAAAAGCAACGCTCGTAGCTCAAATTCCTCTTCTTTGTGCTCATCCCACACACGTACACCAGGTCTGCCCCACAACTGTAAAAGTTCATCAACTAATGGCCTTAGGTACACATTGATGTCTACGCACGCTTCTATTCCTGTAGACAGTGTTGGGCCTCCAAGAGCAGAGGTTTGTAGAACAGCAGCAAGTTTCCCTTAAGTGAATCACCCAAGGTTTATCGAACTCAGGGAGGAAGAGGTCAAAGATATCCCTCCGAAGCAACCACTGCAATCACGATACAAGAAGTCTCTTGTGTCCCCAACACACCTAATACACTTGTCAGGTGTATAGGTGCACTAGTTCGGCGAAGAGATAGTGAAATACAAGTAGTATGGATGTATATGAGTGGTAATAGCAATCTGAATAAAATATGGCAGCGAGTAAACATGCAACAGAACAGTAAATAAACGGAGATTCGATGTTCGGAAACAAGGCCTAGGGATCATACTTTCACTAGTGGACACTCTCAACATTGATCACATAATAAAACCACTCTACACTCTCTTGTTGGATGACAAACATCATTAATTGTGTAGGGCTACAAGAGCACCTCAATGCCGGAGTTAACAAGCTCCACAACATTTGATGTTCATATTTAAATAACCTTAGAGTGCAAGATAGACCAACGCAATTATACCGAGTACTAACATAGCATGCACACTGTCAACATCAGCTATGAAAGGGGGAATGGATCACATCAATACTATCATAGTAATAGTTAACTTCATAATCTACAAGAGATCACAATCATAACCTACACCACGTACTTCATGATGCACACACTGTCAACATTACATCATGGAGGAGGAATAGACTACTTTAATAACATCACCAGAGTAACACATAGATGATATTCAACTAGATCACAAAGAGAGAGATGAACCACATAGCTACGGTAGAGCCCTCAGCCCCGGGGGAGAACTACTCCCTCCTCATCATAGGAGACAGCGATGACGATGAAGATGGCGGTGGTGTCGATGGAGATGACTCCGGGGGCAATTCCCCGTCCCGGCGGAGTGCCGGAACAGAGACTTCGTCCCCGAATTGGAGTTTCGCGATGGCGGCGGCTCTGGAAGGTTTTCTGGTGTTTCGTCAATCCGTGTCGATGTTTTAGGTCAGTGAGCTTTAAATAGGCGAAGAGGCGGAGTCGGAGGGGCCACGGAGCCGCCACACAATAGGGGGGGGCGCGCCCCCCCTTGGGCCGCGCCGCCACCCTCTGTGGTGGGCCTGTGGCTCTCCTCTGGCCCCTCTCCGGTGTTCTGGAAGCTTCGTGGAATTATAAGGTGCTGGGCGTTGATTTCGTCCAATTCTGAGAATATTTCCTTACTAGGATTTCTGAAACCAAAAACAGCAGAAAACGAGAGCGGCACTTCGGCATCTCGTCAATAGGTTAGTTCCGGAAAATGCATCAAAACGATGTAAAGTGTGTATAAAACATGTAAGTATCATCATAAAAGTAGCATGGAACATAAGAAATTATAGATACGTTTGGGACGTATCAAGCATCCCCAAGCTTAGTTCCTACTCGCCCTCGAGTAGGTGAACGATAACAAGGATAATTTCTGAAGTGACATGCTATCATAATCTTGATCAATACAATTGTAAAGTATATGAGATGAATGTAGCGATTCAAAGCAATGGTAAAGACAATGAGTAAACAATTGAATCATATAGCAAAGACTTTTCATTAATAGTACTTTCAAGACAAGCGTCAATAAGACTTGCATAAGAGTTAACTCATAAAGCAATAGATTCTTAGTAGAAAGCTTTGAAGCAACACAAAGGAAGATATAAGTTTCAGCAGTTGCTTTCAACTTCAACATGTTTATCTCATGGATAATTGTCAACACAAAGTAATATAACAAGTGCAATAGGTAAACATGTAAGAATCAATGCACACAGTTCACACAAGTGTTTGCTTCTAAGATAGAAAGAAGTAGGTAAACCTGACTCAACATAAAGTAGAAGAATGGCCCTTCGCGAGAGAAAGCATGGATTACTATTTTTGTGCTAGAGCTTTTCATTTTGAAAACATAGAAACAATTTTGTCAACGGTAGTAATAAAGCATATGTGTTATGTATAAGACATCCTATAAGTTGCAAGCTTCATGCATAGTATACCAATAGTGCTTGCACCTTGTTCTAATTAGCTTGGATTAACATGGATTATCATTGCATAACATATGTTTCAACCAAGTGTCACAAAGGGGTACCTCTATGCCGCCTGTACAAAGGTCTAAGGAGAAAGCACGCATTGGATTTCTCGCTTTTGATTATTCTCTACTTAGACATCCATACCGGGACAACATAGACAACATATAATGGACTCCTCTTTTAATGCATAAGCATTCAAAAACAGTTAATATTCTCATAAGAGATTGAGGTTTAATTGTCCAAACTGAAACTTCCACCATGGATCATGGCTTTAGTTAGCGGCCCAATGTTCTTCTCTAACAATATGCATACTCAAACCATATGATCATGAAAATCGCCCTTACTTCAGACAAGACGAACATGCATAGCAACTCACATGATATTCAACAAAGGTGTAATAGTTGGTGGCGTCTCCAGAAACATGGTTACCGCTCAACAAGCAACTTATAAGAAATAAGATACATAGCTACATATTCTTCACCACAATAGTTTTTAAGGCTATTTTTCCATGAGCTATATATTGCAAAGACAAAGAATGGAATTTTAAAGGTAGCACTCAAGCAATTTACTTTGGAATGGCAGAAAAATACCATGTAGTAGGTAGGTATGATGGACACAAATGGCATAGTTTTTGGCTCAAGGATTTTGGATGCACGAGAAGTAATCCCTCTCAATACAAGGCTTTGGCTAGCAAGGTTGTTTGAAGCAAACTCAAGTATAAACCGGTGCAGCAAGACTCACATATGAACATATTGTAAGTATTATAAGACTTTACATCGTCTCCTTGTTGTTCAAACACCTTAACCAGAAAATATCTAGACTCTAGAGAAACTAATCATGCAAACCAAATTTTAACAAGCTCTATGTAGTTCTTCATTAATGGGTACTAAGTACATGATGCAAGAGCTTAAACATGATCTATATAAGCACAACAATTGCCAAGTATCAAATTATTCAAGACATTATACCATTTACCACATGCGGCATTTTCTGTTTCCAACCATATAACAATGAACGAAGCAGTTTCAACCTTCGCCATGAACATTAAAAGCAAAGCTAAGAACACATGTGTTCATATGCAACAGCGGAGCGTGTCTCTCTCCCACACAAGCATGCTAGGATCCAATTTTATTCAAACAAAACAAAAATAAAAGCATACAGACGCTCCAAGTAAAGTACATAAGATGTGACGGAATAAAAATATAGTTTCACTAGAGGTGACCTGATAAGTTGTCGATGAAGAAGGGGATGCATTGGGCATCCCCAAGCTTAGATGCTTGAGTCTTCTTGAAATATGCATGGATGAACCACGGGGGCATACCCAAGCTTAGACTTTTCACTCTTCTTGATCATATTGTATCATCCTCCTCTCTTGACCCTTGAAAACTTCCTCCACACCAAACTCAAAACAAACTCATTAGAGGGTTAGTGCATAATCAAAAATTCACATGTTCGGAGGTGACACAATCATTCTTAACACTTCGGACATTGCTCAAAGCTACCTGGAAGTTAATGGAACAAAGAAATCCATCCAACACGACAAAAGAGGCAATGCGAAATAAAAGGCGAATCTGTCAAAACGAACGATCACGTAAAGACGAATTTTTTTGAGGCACTGGACTTGCTCAGATGAAAAAGCTCAAATTGAATGAAAGTTGCGTACATATCTGAGGATCACGCACGTAAATTGGCATATTTTTCTGAGTTACCTACAGAGAACCCTGCCCAAATTCATGACAGCAAGAAATCTGTTTCTGCGCAGTAATCCAAATCTAGTATGACTTTACTATGAAAGAATTTACTTGGCACAACAATGCAATAAAATAAAGATAAGGAGAGGTTGCTATAGTAGTAACAACTTCCAAGACTGAAATATAAAATAAAAGTGCTGTAGTAAAATAAAAACATGGGTTATCTCCCAAGAAGTGCTTTCTTTATAGCCATTAAGATGGGCTCAGCAGTTTTAATGATGATGCTCTCATAAGGATGAGAGTTGAAGCAAAAGAGAGCATCAAAAGCAAGTATGAAACAAATTTAAGCCTAACCCACTTCCTATGAAAAGGAATCTTGTAAATAAACAAATTCATGAAGCATAATGCAACAAGCATAGAAAGATAAAACAAGTGTAACTTCAAAAATTTCAGCATATAGAGAGGTGTTTTAGTAACATGAAAATTTCTACAACCATATTTTCCTCTCTCATAATAATATCCACTAGCATCATGAGCAAACTCAACAATATAACTATCAAATGAAACATTCTTATCATGAGTCTCATGCATAAAATTATTACTCTCCACATAAGCATAGTTAATTTTATTAGTAATAGTGGGAGCAAATTCATCAAAGTAGCTATCATTATTATTCTCATCAAGTGTAGGAGGCATAGTATAATCATAATAAAATTTACTCTCCATAGTAGGTGGCACCAAAAGACCACTATCATTATAATCATCATAAATAGGAGGTAAAGTATCATCAAAGAAAATTTTCTCCTCAATGCTTGGGGGACTAAAAATATCATGCTCATCAAAACCAGCTTCCCCAAGCTTAGAACTTTCTATATCATTATCAACAATGGTGTTCAAAGCGTTCATACTAATATTACTACCGACATGCAAATAAGGTTCCATAGGTTTTTTAATTTTCGCATCAAACAATCCATGTCTTAACTCGAGAAATAGAATAAAAGGCTCACTTGTTATTTTCCATTATGCCTAACTAGTGAAAACAAGAAACAAAAGATGCAATTGCGGGATCTAAAGGAAATAGCTTCGAGCACTCACACACCGGCAACAATGCTAGGAAATAGCTTAGTAGTCGGAGGATGTGAATACCTTTTACCTTACCTCCCGGCAACGGCGCCGGAAAATAACTTGATGTCTACGCACACTTCTATTCCTGTAGACAGTGTTGGGCCTCCAAGAGCGAGAGGTTTGTAGAATAGCGACAAGTTTCCCTTAAGTGAATCACCCAAGGTTTATCGAACTCAGGGAGGAAGAGGTCAAAGATATCCCTCTCAAGCAACCCTGCAATCACGATACAAGAAGTCTCTTGTGTCCCCAACACACTAATACACTTGTCAGGTGTATAGGTACACTAGTTCGGCGAAGAGATAGTGAAATACAAGTAGTATGGATGTATATGAGTGGTAATAGCAATCTGAATAAAATATGGCAGCGAGTAAACATGCAACGAACGATAAATAAGCGAGATTCGATGTTTGGAAACAAGGCCTATGGATCATACTTTCACTAGTGGACACTCTCAACATTGATCACATAATAAAACCACTCTACACTCTCTTGTTGGATGACAAACATCATTAATTGTGTAGGGCTACAAGAGCACCTCAATGCCGGAGTTAACAAGCTCCACAACATTCGATGTTCATATTTAAATAACCTTAGAGTGCAAGATAGACCAACGCAATTATACCGAGTACTAACATAGCATGCACACTGTCAACATCAGAAGATCACATCAATACTATCATAGTAATAGTTAACTTCATAATCTACAAGAGATCACAATCATAACCTACACCAAGTATTTCATGATGCACACACTGTCAACATTACATCATGGAGGAGGAATAGACTACTTTAATAACATCACCAGAGTAACACATAGATGATATTCAACTAGATCACAAAGAGAGAGATGAACCACATAGCTACGGTAGAGCCCTCAGCCCCAGAGGAGAACTACTCCCTCCTCATCATAGGAGACAACGATGGCGATGAAGATGGTGGTGGTGTCGATGGAGATGACTCCGGGGGCAATTCCCCATCCCGGCAGGGTGCCGGAACAGATACTCTCGTCCCCGGAGTGGAGTTTCGCGATGGCGGCGGCTCTGGAAGGTTTTCTGGTGTTTCGTCAATCCGTGTCGATGTTTTAGGTCAGGGAGCTTTAAATAGGCGAAGAGGCAGAGTCGGAGGGGCCACGGAGCCGCCACACTATAGGGGGGCGCGTCCCCCCTTGGGCCGCGCCGCCACCCTGTGTGGTGGGCCTGTGGCTCTCCTCTGGCCCCTCTCCGGTGTTCTGGAAGCTTCGTGGAATTATAAGGTGCTGGGCGTTGATTTCGTCTAATTCCGAGAATATTTCCTTACTAGGATTTCTGAAACCAAAAACAGCAGAAAATAGGAGCGGCACTTCGGCATCTCGTCAATAGGTTAGTTCCGGAAAATGCATCAAAATGATGTAAAGTGTGTATAAAACATGTAAGTATCATCATAAAAGTAGCATGGAACATAAGAAATTATAGATACGTTTGGGACGTATCACACATCGATGTCGTTGCCGGTTGCTTCGGACCTTGGATGAGCACTGGCATCATAATGAACTTCCGCTTCATGCACAACCAAGGTGGAAGGTTGTAGATGCATAGAGTCACGGGCCAGGTGCTATGGCTGGAGCTCTGCTCGCCAAAAGGATTCATGCCATCGTACTTAGACCAAATCTTATGTTCCTTGCGTCAGTTTGCAAAATCTTTGAACTCTCGTCGATCTTTCTCCATTGCGTTCCATCTGCGGGGTGTCTCAACTCCCCGTCAGACTTACGGTCCTCTTTGTGCCATCACAACAACTTGGCATGCTCTTTGTTCACGAACGAGACGTTTCAACCGTGGTATTATATGAGCATGCCACATCACCTTGGCGGGAACCCTCTTCTGGGTTTACGGCCCTCAACATCGTCACCGGGGTCATCGCCTCGATCTTATAACGCAATGCGGTGCATACCAAACATTCATTCAAATTCTCGTATTCACCGCGATAGAGGATGCGATCGTTAATGCATGCATGTATCTTCGAACCTCTAAACCTAGAGGGCGAGACAACCTTCCTTGCTTCGTACGTGCTTGGTGGGCAACTCGTTATTCTTTGGAAACATATTCTTCATCATTTTCAGCAAATTTTCAAATCCCGAGTCGAGATAGACCTTCCTGTGCCTTCCATTTCAACAAATCCGAGTATGCAGCTCGACTTTTTCAGACCATTATCGCATCCAGGGTACATCGAATTTTTGTGATCCTCTAACATGCGATCCAAATTCCCCTCTCCTTTCGGTTTCGCGAGCGTCTCCGTGCATCGGCAATGGTCCGAGCCAATATCATCGGCGGGCTCATCACGTGCCTCTTCTTCACCTTCCCCTTCACCTTCCCCACCTTCGAGCATCCTCCATGAAAGTATCACCGAAATGATCAAGATAGTTGTCATCGATGAAATCATCCCCTTCTTCATCTTCTTCCATTATAACCCCTCTTTCTCCATGCTTGGTCCAACAATTATAGCTTGGCATGAAACCGTGCCGAAGCGAGTGCTGGTGAACTTCTCTTGAGGAAGAGTAACCCTTCCGATTCTTACGACCAACACATGGACAGGTAACAAAACCCCCCTGCTTGTTCGCATTAGCCACTACGAGGAAATCTTTCAAACCCGTAGTGAACTCGCTGGAGAGTCGGTTACCGTACATCCATTGCCGATTCATCTGCATTATTATTATATAAAGTATATAATTAACCATCATGCATTTGTTAAACTAATTAACTAGCTAGAAATAATAGAAATTAAACAATGAACTACACACATGCATATTTTATCAATGACACATGAAAGGCTCAAGTTGCTAACCGCGATCGAGGAAAAATAAATGAGAAAGCTCAAGTGTGGCTCGGACACTTCATATCATGTTTCTTTCTATCTCTCGGGCATTTCATCGAACACCTTCTATGCATAAGAGGAACCAAAATCAAACCAACCACCCACTTGTGAAGATTGTGAAGAAAGTGGCACCAAAAGGCTAAGTGAGTGTGCTGAACGGGTATATAGGGGAGGGGCTTTAGTCGCGGTTGGCCTGGTGTTATCACCAGAATTTGACCGAGTCAGAGGTGGGCCGCGATCAAGATGGGTTTGAAGAATATACATGGAAGAAATACGTGAATCGGCCTTGTGTACCAAGTTTGGGCTAATTGCCCGTGTGTTTGTACTATAGTAAGATACGTGTTGGTTAGGAATTAGAGTTTTACCCCTGCACGGTTAGGTGCACGCCTGGATTAGAAAGTCCCCTGGACTATAAATATGTATCTAGGGTTTATGAAATAAACAACCAACGTTCAACACAAACAAATCTCGGCGCATCGCCAACTCCTTCGTCTCGAGGGTTTCTCCGGTAAGCACCATGCTGCCTAGATCGCATCTTGCGATCTAGGCAGCACTAGCCTACCTACGTTGTTCATGCGTTGCTCGTGCTTGAAGCCTTTTTGATGGCGAGCAACGTAGTTATCTTAGATGTGTTAGGGTTAGCATTGTTCTTCGTATCATATGTTGTCGTAGTGCAACCCTTATACATCTAGCCGCCCTTACACCTATCTTAGGTGTAGGGGCGGCACCCCGCTTGATCATAGTTTAGTAGATCCGATCCGTTACGGTTGCTCCTTGTTCGCAAGGATTAGTTTAATATCCGCAATAGTTAGGCCTTACAAAGGGTTGGAGGATCCGGCGGCGTGTAGGGTGTAGTTTGCTAGCCCTAGATAGGATGTTCGAGGATCAACCTCGTGTTGGTTTTTAGGCCCTATCTAGGATCGGCTTACGGACACCGTACGCGAGCGCGAGGCACAATCGTGAGTAGGATGATCCGATTATGCGGTGAAAACCCTAAATCGTGGTAGATCGCATTAGCTTTATCTTGATCAAGCAGGACCACCATATATTCGGACACCTTGTACGAATCATGGGTGGATCGGCTCTTTGAGCCGATTCACGAGATAACTCTGAGAGCCGATCGAGGCTCGTATTTAACGTTTACGTGTATGCCATGCAGAAACTAAGCGAGGCATCATCCAACACCTTCACGACCAGGTATAGGTCGGTGGCACGCCCTTGCGATAGCATCGGACGTGTGACCAGGAGGCTTTGCGGGCCGTCGCTCTAAGGGACTGGGGCCAGCCGCAGCCCTAGTTGTTCCCGGCTCTACTGTGTTGCCCGTCGCTGCCCGCCGGTGGGTTTTTGACCGCAACACATTCTGGCACGCCCGGTGGGACAATCTTCGACATCCACCGCATCGCCATCTACGTCCGAGATGGCGGAAAGCACTCCGGTCAAGTACGAGGATCCGGCGACGAGCTCAAGAAGAAGCATGACGAGATCAAGGCGGTCCTCGAAGCTGAACTCATCGGCTCTTTCCACGAACCCGCTCCCATGGCGTCGGGTGG
Organism: Lolium rigidum; assembly: GCF_022539505.1. Classification (NCBI taxonomy): domain Eukaryota; kingdom Viridiplantae; phylum Streptophyta; class Magnoliopsida; order Poales; family Poaceae; genus Lolium; species Lolium rigidum. The sequence goes on from NC_061510.1 coordinate 206,204,917, forward strand.
AAGGGGTTCTCACCTGAAGGCGCACTCGATGGAGTGGACCTATCCGCCCCGTCGGAAGAACGCACCAGGTCGGCTGCGTCGGGAGATCAACTACATGGTGGCTCATTCGCTGCACCGCCACTCGAGAGCTCGGTGAACACTTTGGAGCGTGTCGCTCTGCGCGTGGTTCGAGAAATCATGAGCCACCGGTATTCTCCGTCGGGACCAGCTGCGGGGACTTACAAAGGAGAGATGCCACTCCAGTCCCATCCTCTCGCTGCCGTTCGCATGGGCAGCACCGGAAGTGCCGAACTCATCGGCATACGTCGTCTACAAGATTGGTGGTGATCCTAGTGACTACCAATTCCTACCTGAGGCACCCAAGGAGATCCCGCACGGATACGCGTGCGCATACGTACCAGACAGTAGTACCTGGGCATTCTCGAACCAGGTTGCAACAGCAGGGGCCTCTGGAACAGCAGGAGGAACGTCGGGAGCAGATCTCGAGAAGCAAACGTGGTTAGCTAAGTACGCCACTCCGACAAACCTCCAGAGCCTAGCTCCTGCAGTTGGCTCAGAACCGGAAAAGCAAGCATGGCTGGCTAAGTATGCCACCCCGGCGAATCTTCGGGGTTCGACACCTTCGACCATCACTCGCGGATCAGATTTGTACAATTCGAAAGATCGGTTCGGCATGATGCCGAAAAGGAAGACGTTCGGCTACACCAAGCCGTACCCCAACGATTACGAATTGATCCCGCTACCACCCAAATATCGGCTCCCGGACTTCACAAAGTTTAGTGGATCGGATGGTTCCAGCTCCATCGAGCATGTGAGCCGATATTTGGCACAGCTGGGCACGATCTCAGCATCAGACGAGTTGCGTGTGAGGTTCTTCGCACGATCCCTCACGGGATCGGCTTTCGGGTGGTACACATCGCTGCCACCAAATTCAATCCGGACTTGGAAGCAGCTTGGAAGGGCGGTTCCATGAGCGGTATCACTCGGAGGCTTCCGAGGCTGGCATTGCCGATCTAGCACAAGTACGACGAAGCGCGGGAGACGAGTGTCGAGAATACATCCAGCCGCTTCGGGACCATTAGGAACCGATGCTTTTCGGTTCATGTAAGTGAAAAAGAAGCGAGTCGAGTTGGCGGTGGTGGGTCTCTCATCATCGATCAAGGACGTGGCCTCCCAAGCGGACTACCCTTCATTGGCGCACATGGTGCGAAGCTGTCGGCATATGAACAGCGCCACCCGGATGTTTACCGGGACAAATTCAAGCGTGCGGTGGCCCCGGTTGAGGCGGACGAGGATGAAGGTGCTGCGGGAGATCGAGAGGTAGCAGTGGCTGAATGGACTCGAGCGGCGAGCCCCGTGTCCCGCAAATGGGTTAAGCCACAAGGCCCTCCAAAAGGGTTCGACTTCGACGTGACCAAAGCCGAGCAGATTTTCGATCTCTTACTCACGGAGAAGCATATAAAGGTACCCGAAGGCCACAAGATCCCCACGGTGCAGGAGCTGAACGGAAAGCCATACCGCAAGTGGCATAACACGTTCACCCACACCACTAACGACTGCAGGGTGTGGCGGCAGCAGATCCAAATGGCGATAGAAAATGGACGGTTAATTTTCAACCAGTACGCCATGAAGGTCGACACACACACCCCTTCCCCGCCATTAACATGGTGGAGTATACTTACCATGGAGGGTGCCAGCCAGATTTCTCGTGCAATATCAACATGGTGGGACCTGGGCACCACTCTGGTAAGGACGGAGATGAGGGCAGCTGCTCTCGTAGCAAAGACACGAGAGGAAGCCGCTCCACGCGATCGGCTCCGCCAAGACGGCAAGCGCTACGTCACGAGAGGAGAAGTGAAAAACATAAGATATCGGCGACCTCTCTCCGATCACCTCCTCAACAAGTATGTGAGTCAGTATGACCAACGCCGGCGATACAACGACGATGATGAAGAAGATCGTCTGGCTAGGGACGACAGGAGACGTCGTCGGCATGATCACGACAAGGAGCAATACGAGCGCCACGCCAAGGAAAAGTCGAGGGAGCAAGACGACGTGGATAGGCACTGGGACTGCCCCTTCTTCAGACACTGCTGGGATTCAGGAATGAGCCGATTGCCAACAATCGAGCAAGCGCCCGAATGCAAACGAAGAAGAAGGATGCAGCTAACGTGTCCGTGTTCAAACGTCTAGGGCCTCTCCCGCCTCGGAACAGGCATGCGCGAGTCCGCTCGGGTGGAAGATCTCGAGGAACTAGAGGATGATGATGAAGAAGACAAGTATCATCGGCCAAGGTGGTGCCCCCGACGGGCTCGGCCGTTCTCGAAGCGAAGGGTTCAGCGTCTGCGTGGGTTGGAAGAAGGCTCGAAAGATTATACCTGCACACGTTGAGGAAGGCACGGCCTGGTCTGGCCGCCAAAATTCAGCGAACCCTGGACGAAGAGGGTCGACCACAAAGAATGGAGTGGCGCCCCAAGCAAAGGAAAGCCGATGATGAAACATCGGCTGGCACAAACATGGTGCTCATCCTCCCAACGGAGTTTACTGCTCAAGGATTAAGCGATGCACTCAAGGTGGACGACGGTGAGCGCATCGACATGACGAGGGATGAAGTTAGGCTGGTCGTATCCACCGGCCTAACCATGTAGCTGGAGCAAATCAATGAGCAAACGTGGCGAGGCTGATCCTTGTGATCGGCCCCAAAAATTTATGGAGGGACATTACAAAACCTTCATCGAACAAGCAACGTGGAGGCCGATTCCAGCAATCGGCCAAAATTATCCCCACCATCCATTCTGCCTGGGTTCAGCATTTAATCCAACAGGGGATACCTAAAGAGCCGACACCATCAATTCTCTTGACAGAATCGGCTCGGGGGGCACCTAGGTGGATAAAACACGAGGATATGAAGTAGGAGTATCTTGCAAACGACCAGCAGACCGAGATATTCTTTGATGATGGGTATTGAAGTGTGGGGGCCGATACATAAATCTCGGCCGTAAAAAAATTCAAAAAATTTTAAGCACAGCCGATGCAGCAGACATCGACTTAAGGATATAAAGCCGATGCATGGCCATCGACTCAAGAGGTATAACTGTTATAATCAGAGGGTCAATGGAGCAGGAAGTGGATCCTCTCTTCAAGGATCTCCGGATTATCTTTGCGAGTATTCGAGTCCGCAGTATCAGCTGGAGCGGTTTGAGGGATCATGACCCTGACCAATGCCAAGAGCAGCCCAGACGTGCAGATCAGGTTAAGGGTGGGTTGCATCAGATCCGCCAAAGGAAAGGAGCCGATCTAACCTGCAAGGCGCGAGAAGTGGACTGAAGAAGCTCGGGGGGCAGCTCACCCTAAAGGTTCTCTGCTCTGGGGAGCCGATTTTTGTTGAAATCGGCTGGCTCTGCATTATGACTTGAGGCCAATGGTGGCACATTTGGCTGACTCACTACCTTTCTCGCCTTGACTGAGGCTCGGGGGGCAGCTTGTCCTGAAGGACCCTTTGCTTTAGGGAGCCGATTTTGTTGAAATCGGCTGGCTCTGCATTTCAACTGTTCTGAGGGATGGTTGCTGCAAGAAAACAGAGCAAGGGGATGGAGTGGTGAACCGTTTGGCACAGATAAATAAAGGGAGTATAGTGGAGATTTAATGCCATGACGGTTCTCGAGGATGTTATGCCGAAATTATCAATTCGTGCAGAGAAGCCCAGGAGGCAAGGCGAAATGATGGAAGATTCTGCGGCAGCTCTGCTCTGCCACGACATGACCCGACGAAAGAAAGGCGTAATGATTTTGGAAATGTCATTTCCAAAACCAGGGGGCATGTGTTATCACCAGAATTTGACCGAGTCGAGGTGGGCCGCGATCAAGATGGGTTTGAAGAATATACATGGAAGAAATACGTGAATCGGCCTTGTGTACCAAGTTTGGGCTAATTGCCCGTGTGTCTGTACTATAGTAGGATACGTGTTGGTTAGGAATTAGAGTTTTACTCGTGCACGGTTAGGTGCACGCCTGGATTAGAAAGTCCCCTGGACTATAAATATGTATCTAGGGTTTATGAAATAAACAACCAACGTTCAACACAAACAAATCTCGGCGCATCGCCAACTCCTTCGTCTCGAGGGTTTCTCCGGTAAGCACCATGCTGCCTAGATCGCATCTTGCGATCTAGGCAGACTAAGCCTACCTACGTTGTTCATGCGTTGCTCGTGCTGAAGCCTTTTTGATGGCGAGCAACGTAGTTATCTTAGATGTGTTAGGGTTAGCATTGTTCTTCGTATCATATGTTGTCGTAGTGCAACACTTATACATCTAGCCGCCCTTACACCTATCTTAGGTGTAGGGGCGGCACCCCGCTGATCATAGTTTAGTAGATCCGATCCGTTACGGTTGCTCCTTGTTCTGCAAGGATTAGTTTAATATCCGCAATAGTTAGGCCTTACAAAGGGTTGGAGGATCCAGCGGCGTGTAGGGTGTAGTTTGCTAGCCCTAGATAGGATGTTCCGGGGATCAACCTCGTGTTGGTTTTTAGGCCCTATCTAGGATCGGCTTACGGACACCGTACGCGGGCGCGAGGCCCAATCGTGAGTAGGATGATCCGATTATGCGGTGAAAACCCTAAATCGTCGTAGATCGCATTAGCTTTATCTTGATCAAGCAGGACCACCATATATTCGGACACCTTGTACGAATCATGGGTGGATCGGCTCTTTGAGCCGATTCACGGGATAACTCGAGAGCCGATCGAGGCTCGTATTTAACGTTTACGTGTATGCCATGCGGGAAACTAAGCGAGGCATCATCCAACACCTTCCCGACCGGGTATAGGTCAGGTGGCACGCCCTTGCGATAGCATCGGACGTGTGACCAGGAGGCTTTGCGGGCCGTCGCTCTGAGGGACTGGGGCCAGCCGCAGCCCTAGTTGTTCCCGGCTCTACGGTGTTGCCAGTCGCTGCCCGCCGGTGGGTTTTTGACCGCAACACCTGGCCAACCGCGACTAAATGCCTTCGGGCACCTTTAGTCGCGGTTGGCCTGGCCAACCCCGACTAAAGCCCCTCCCGTGCACCAGCTGGCCAACGAGCGCCCTGGGCCCAGGCCTTTGGTCGCGGTTCGCCTCCGGAACCGCGACTAAAGATCCCATTAGTCACGGTTCATATATTTTGGGGACTAATGGGGACGGATGGAAGGCCGTTTTTCTACCAGTGGTGTAGCGTTTTGTTAAAACTTCTTAATGTTTGCACAATTTTTTTTTAAAAAGGTCGTATGCAGTTTTTTTTAGGGTAAGGTTGTATGCAGTTAATTGATGGAGAGGGTGTGCTTTTCCTTTTTATAAGGGCATCTCCAACGGGGCGACACATATCAGACGCTCAAAAGTGGTCGCACGAGTCTGTTTGCGTCATCCGTGGACATATTTTGACCACACGTTCGTTTGCATCTGGGTGTGCTCCCAGCGAGGCGACCCATTTTTTGTTTTGCAAAGTATTTAAAAAGCATAATGTACTAGTACAAACTATACAAACTACAGTTGTAGAAGCCTTAGACTACTTCTTTGTCTCAACGGCCCGACCCTGTCGTTGCATCCCTCCCTCGTCTGCTTCTCTGCCGCCTGCCGTGCGGTCGCTAGAGCTCGGTGCGCCGCCGCGTCCTCTAGCAGGCACTGCCACATCGTCTCGTTCGCGGCATCCCCGGCCTTTTTGAACGTCTCGAAGGAGTAGACCAACGCCCTCTGCTCCGCCGCCTTCTCCTCCGAGGTAGGCGCATCAGGGTCATCAGAAGACCATGAGATGTCGGAGTCGTCGTCCTGTGTGACGACCGCCACCCTGCGACGTTCCATCTCGGCGTCGAACACAGCGTGGGTCGCCCGCTCCTCCTCTGCTTCCTTCTTCGCGTCAGCCAGGAACTTGGCGTCCCTGACCGGGTCGAGGAGGTCTTCGGTGCTGTCGTCATCGTCGAACTCCTCGTCAGAGCTCGAGGCTGGGGGAGGTGGAGTCGGAGGTGGAGGTGGAGGCGCGGCAGTCTGGTCGTGACCGACGCTGCTCATGGTGGCAAAGGTGGAGGTTGAGCGGTAGCGGCGCTACGGTGGAGGTTGTGCGGTGGCTAGGCTTTAGTGTGTGAGGAGATGAGATGCGCGCCCTTGTTTATATAGGCCTGAGGCAGGCGATGGCCGCGGCACGCGTAACATCACCATTACTTCTTGCGCAGAGGCAGGCGACGGCCGTGCGCCATGCGAGGCATCGCCATTACGCGGTCGCAGACTGCCGAAGCGACACCTCAGCGCCAGGTCTGGCACGGCTGAGAAGACGCATCGAGCGTGGGTCACTGCCATGCAGGCACGGCGAAACATCCGCCAAACGCTTTTTTTGCCTCTTTCGGTGGTTTCTCGCATGTTTACACCTAGCCACAAACATGCAACCCTTTGTACAGTTGTATAGTTTTCCCTCTTGCTTAACATCCGCCAAACGCGAGCGAACACTTTGCACGTCCGCAGAGACCCATCCAAGACGCATATTAACCAGGTTTGCGTCACTGTAGGTCACTATGCATCGCCCGCGCTGGAGCTGATTAGTGGCGCATTTTCGGCCTGCGCAGTCGGAAACGGTCGCCTAGTAGACTATGTTGTGGCTTTTTTTGGTTTTTTGGCTTTGGCAAAAGCCAAAAAAACACCTAAATAGATGCTTTTTTTGGCTTTTGGATTTTGGAAGCCAAAAACAAAGATCATATTCTTTTGGCTTCCAAAAGGGTGCCACTACACGAAGGCCAACCTTTGAGAAGGGAAAAACCCATCCCGCGCGCGCGCTCTCGCGACTACACGTGTCGCGCGCGGAACGTGTCCCCGAGAAAAGACGCGAATCGTTTTCCGGGTTTGGTTTTTTCCCTTTACGCGCCGGTAGACCCGTTAACAATATGCGGACCCGTTAATCTTATTTTTCCCTTTACGCGCGTAGTACGTTTTCAAAAAATTGGGCGGGACTTCCTTTTTGGCTTTTTCCCTTTGTATTTACGGGCTGTGAGTTTTCTGGGGAATTAATGGGAGGGAGGTAGCACTTTCAAATTAATTTTTTTTTTAATTCCAACAGAGTGCTACGAGATGACATATGTCGAAGCGATTGCTACGGCTCGGCTTCGCCTCGTATCAAGGCGCCTTCGGCGCATCAAACATTAATAAACATAATGAATGGCGGACATATGTCGTTGTCCCCGTTTGTCGTTACCCCCATATGTCGAAGCGATTGCTACGGCTCGGCTTCGCCTCGTATCAAGGCGCCTTCGGCGCATCAAACATTAATAAACATAATGAATTGCAGACATATGTCGTTGTCCCCGTTTGTCGTTACCCCCATACGTCGAAGCGATTGCTACGGCTCGGCTTCGCCTCGTATCAAGGCGCCTTCGGCGCATCAAACTGTTGTTCTTTTTTTTCTATTTTTTTCTTTTGGAAAGGTTTCTGTTTGATTTTCTCTTTTATTCTCTGGAAAGATTTCCGTTTTCTCTTTTATTCTCTGGAAAGATTTCCGTTTTCTCTTTTATTGTCTGTAAAGATTTCCGCTTTCTCTTTTATTCTCTTGAAAGATTTCCGTTTTCTCTTTTATTCTCTTGAAAGATTTCCGTTTTCTCTTTTGATTTATCCGGAAAGATTTCCGTTTCCTCTAGCGCAGGTACATTTTCGAAGGGTTGTGAAGTACATCCTCGTCGTAGAGACAAGTACAGCGTCGGAACCAAGAGGAGTACGAGGTAGTTTCTCTCGTTTGTTTCTCTCGGAAAGATTTCCGTTTCCTCTAGCGCAGGTACAGGTTCGAAGGTGTGTGAAGTACATCCTCGTCGTAGAGACGAGTACAGGTTATGTAGGAAGAGGAGCACGGTACTGTATTTCTCTGTTTGTTTCTCTGGAAAGATTTTCAGTTTTCTCTAGCGCAGGTACATGTTCGAATGGTGGTGAAGTACATCCCCGGCGTAGAGACGAGTACAGGTTATGTAGGAAGAGGAGCACGGTACTGTGTTTCTCTTTTGATTTATCTGGAAAGATTTTCCGTTTTCTCTAGCGCAGGTACATGTTCGAATGGTGGTGAAGTACATCCTCGGCGTAGAGACGAGTACAGGTTATGTAGGAAGAGGAGCACGGTACTGTATTTTTCTGTTTGTTTCTCTGGAAAGATTTCTGTTTCCTCTAGCGCAGGTACAGGTTCGAAGGTGTGTGAAGTACATCCCCGGCGTAGAGACGAGTACAGGTTATGTAGGAAGAGGAGCACGGTACTGTATTTTTCTGTTTGTTTATCTGGAAAGATTTCCGTTTCCTCTAGCGCAGGTACAGGTTCAAGGGGTGTGAAGTACATCCTCGTCGTAGAGACGAGTACAGGTTATGTAGGAAGAGGAGCACGGTACTGTATTTCTCTTTTGGTTTATCTGGAAAGATTTCCGTTTCCTCTAGCGCAGGTACAGGTTCGAAGGGGTGTGAAGTACATCCTCGTCGTAGAGACGAGTACAGGTTATGTAGGAAGAGGAGCACGGTACTGTATTTCTCTTTTGGTTTATCTGGAAAGATTTCCGTTTCCTCTAGCGCAGGTACAGGTTCGAAGGGGTGTGAAGTACATCACCGGCGTAGAAACGAATACAGGTTATGTAGGAAGAGGAGCACGGTACTGTATTTCTCTGTTTGTTTCTCTGGAAAGATTTTCCGTTTTCTCTAGCGCAGGTACAGGTTCGAATGGTGGTGAAGTACATCCCCGGCGTAGAGACGAGTACAGCCTAGGTAGGAAGAGGAGCACGGTACTGTGTTTCTCTTTTGATTTATCTGGAAAGATTTTCCGTTTTCTCTAGCGCGGTACATGTTCGAATGGTGGTGAAGTACATCCCCGCGTAGAGACGAGTACAGCCTAGGTAGGAAGAGGAGCACGGTACTGTGTTTCTCTTTTGATTTATCTGGAAAGATTTTCCGTTTTCTCTAGCGCAGGTACATGTTCGAATGGTGGTGAAGTACATCCCCGGCGTAGAGACGAGTACAGCCTAGGTAGGAAGAGGAGCACGGTACTGTGTTTCTCTTTTGATTTATCTGGAAAGATTTTCCGTTTTCTCTAGCGCAGGTACATGTTCGAAGGTGTGTGAAGTACATCCCCGACGTAGAGAAGAGTACAGGTTAGGTAGGAAGAGGAGCACGGTACTATGTTTCTCTTTTGATTTATCTGGAAAGATTTCCGCTTTCTCTAGCGCAGGTACATGTTCGAAGGGGTGTGAAGTACATCCCCGGCGTAGAGACGAGTGCAGCCTAGGTAGGAAGAGGAGCACGGTACTGTATTTCTCTTTTGATTTATCTGGAAAGATTTTCCGTTTCCTCTAGCGCAGGTACATGTTCGAATGGTGGTGAAGTTCATCCCTGGCGTAGAGACGAGTGCAGCCTAGGTAGGAAGAGGAGCACGGTACTATATTTCTCTTTTGATTTATCTGTAAAGATTTTCCGTTTTCTCTAGCGCAGGTACATGTTCGAATGGTGGTGAAGTACATCCCCGGCGTAGAGACGAGTACAGCCTAGGTAGGAAGAGGAGCACGGTACTGTGTTTCTCTTTTGATTTATCTGTAAGGATTTTCCGTTTTCTCTAGTGTAGGTACATGTTCGAAGGTGTGTGAAGTACATCCCCGGCGTAGAGACGAGTACAGCCTAGGTAGGAAGAGGAGCACGGTACTGTGTTTCTCTTTTGATTTATCTGTAAAGATTTTCCGTTTTCTCTAGTGTAGGTACATGTTCGAAGGTGTGTGAAGTACATCCCCGACGTAGAGAGGAGTACAGGTTAGGTAGGAAGAGGAGCACGGTACTGTGTTTCTCTTTTGATTTATCTGGAAAGATTTGCGCTTTCTCTAGCGCAGGTACATGTTCGAAGGGGTGTGAAGTACATCCCCGGCGTAGAGACGAGTGCAGCCTAGGTAGGAAGAGGAGCACGATACTGTATTTCTCTTTTGATTTATCTGGAAAGATTTCCGTTTCCTCTAGCGCAGGTACAGGTTCGAAAGGGCGTGAAGTACGTCCCCGGCGTAGAGACGAGTACAGGTTATGTAGGAAGAGGAGCACGGTACTGTATTTCTCTGTTTGTTTCTCTGGAAAGATTTCCGTTTCCTCTAGCGCAGGTACAGGTTCGAAGGGTTGTGAAGTACATCCTCGTCGTAGAGACGAGTACGAGTTATGTAGGAAGAGGAGCACGGTACTTGTATTTCTCTTTTGGTTTATACGGAAAGATTTCCGTTTCCTCTAGCGCAGGTACAGGTTCGAAGGGGTGTGAAGTACATCCCCGGCATAGAGACGAGTACAGGTTATGTAGGATGAGGAGCACGGTACTGTATTTCTCTGTTTGTTTCTCTGGAAAGATTTCCGTTTCCTCTAGCGCAGGTACATGTTCGAAGGTGTGTGAAGTACATCCTCGTCGTAGAGACGAGTACAGATTATGTTGGAAGAGGAGCACGGTACTGTATTTCTCTTTTGGTTTATCTGGAAAGATTTCCGTTTCCTCTAGCGCAGGTACAGGTTCGAAGGGTTGTGAAGTACATCCTCGTCGTAGAGACGAGTACAGGTTATGTAGGAAGAGGAGCACGGTACTGTATTTCTCTTTTGGTTTATCTGGAAAGATTTCCGTTTCCTCTAGCGCGGTACAGCGTTCGAAGGGGTGTGAAGTACATCACCGGCGTAGAAACGAGTACGAGGTTATGTAGGAAGAGGAGCACGGTACTGTGTTTCTCTGTTTGATTTATCTCGGAAAGATTTTCCGTTTTCTCTAGCGCGGTACAGGTTCGAATGGTGGTGAAGTACATCCCCGGCGTAGAGACGAGTACAGCCTAGGTAGGAAGAGGAGCACGGTACTGTGTTTCTCTTTTGATTTATCTGGAAAGATTTTCCGTTTTCTCTAGCGCAGGTACATGTTCGAATGGTGGTGAAGTACATCCCCCGCGTAGAGACGAGTTCAGCCTAGGTAGGAAGAGGAGCACGGTACTGTGTTTCTCTTTTGGTTTATCCGGAAAGATTTTCCGTTTTCTCTAGCGCAGTACATGTTCGAAGGGTGTGTGAAGTACATCCTCGTCGTGGTGACGAGTACAGGTTAGGTAGGAAGAGGAGCACGGTACTTGTGTTTCTCTTTTGATTTATCCGGAAAGATTTTCCGTTTTCTCTAGCGCAGGTACATGTTCGAACGGTGTGTGAAGTACATCCCCGGCGTAGAGACGAGTACGGACCTAGGTAGGAAGAGGAGCACGGTACTGTATTTCTCTTTTGGTTTATCCGGGAAGATTTCCGCTTTCCTCTAGCGCGGTACATGTTCGAATGGTGGTGAAGTACATCCCCGGCGTAGAGACGAGTGCGAGCTTATGTAGGAAGAGGAGCACGGTACTGTATTTCTCTTTTGGTTTATCCGGAAAGATTTTCCGTTTCCTCTAGCGCAGGTACATGTCCGAATGGTGGTGAAGTACATCCTCGTCGTAGAGACGAGTACAGGCTTAGGTAGGAAGAGGAGAACGGTTTCTCTGATTTTTCTAGTCGTCTGAGGTACAGGTTCGAAGGGGTGTGAAGTACATCCCCGGCGTAGAGACGAGTACAGCCTAGGTAGGAAGAGGAGCACGGTACTGTATTTCTCTTTTGGTTTATCTGTAAAGATTTTCTGTTTCCTCTAGTGCAGGTACATGTTCGAATGGTGGTGAAGTACATCCCCGGCGTATATACGAGTACAGGTTATGTAGGAAGAGGAGCACGGTACTGTATTTCTCTTTTGGTTTATCTGGAAAGATTTCCGTTTCCTCTAGCGCAGGTACACGTCCGAAGGGTAGTAAAGTACATCCTCGTCGTGGAGACGAGTACAGACCTAGGTAGGAGGAGAGGAGCACGGTCTTGTATTTCTCTTTTGGTTTATCTCGGAAAGATTTCCGTTTCCTCTAGCGCAGGTACACGTTCGAAGGGGTGTGAAGTACATCCCCGTCGTAGAGACGAGTACAGGTTATGTAGGAGGAGAGTAGCACGGTACTGTATTTCTCTTTTGGTTTATCTGGAAAGATTTCCGTTTCTTCTAGCGCAGGTACACGTCCGAAGGGGTGTGAAGTACATCCTCGTCGTAGAGACGAGTACAGGTTATGTAGGAAGAGAGTAGCACGGTATCGTATTTCTCTTTTGGTTTATCCGGAAAGATTTCCGTTTCCTCTAGCGCAGGTACAGGTTCGAAGGGGTGTGAAGTACATCCTCGTCATAGAGACGAGTACGAGGTTATGTAGGAAGAGGAGCACGGTACTGTGTTTCTCTTTTGGTTTATCTCGGAAAGATTTCCGTTTCCTCTAGCGCGAGTACACGTTCGAAGGGTTGTGAAGTACATCCTCGTCGTAGAGACGAGTACGAGGTTATGTAGGAAGAGGAGCACGGTACTTGTATTTCTCTTTTGGTTTATCCGGAAAGATTTCCGTTTCCTCTAGCGCAGGTACACGTTCGAAGGGGTGTGAAGTACATCCCCGGCGTAGAGACGAGTACGAGGTTATGTAGGAAGAGGAGCACGGTACTTGTATTTCTCTTTTGGTTTATTTGGAAAGATTTCCGTTTCCTCTAGCGCAGGTACACGTCCGAAGGGGTGTCAAGTACATCCTCGTCGTGGAGAAGAGTACGAGGTTATGTAGGAAGAGGAGCACGGTACTCGTGTTTCTCTTTTGATTTATCCGGAAAGATTTCCGTTTCTCTAGCGCGAGTACACGTTCGAAGGGGTGTGAAGTACATCCTCGTCGTAGAGACGAGTACGGGTTATGTAGGAAGAGGAGCACGGTACTCGTGTTTCTCTTTTGATTTATCCGGAAAGATTTCCGTTTCCTCTAGCGCAGGTACACGTTCGAAGGGGTGTGAAGTACATCCTCGTCGTAGAGACGAGTACGAGCTTAGGTAGGAAGAGAGTAGCACGGTGCTTGTATTTCTCTTTTGATTTATCCGGAAAGATTTCCGTTTCCTCTAGCGCGGTACACGTTCGAAGGGGTGTGAAGTACATCCTCGTCGTAGAGACGAGTACAGCCTAGGTAGGAAGAGGAGCACGGTACTGTATTTCTCTTTTGGTTTATCTGGAAAGATTTCCGTTTCCTCTAGCGCAGGTACACGTCCGAAGGGTAGTAAAGTACATCCTCGTCGTGGAGACGAGTACAGGTTTTGTAGGATGAGGAGAACGGTTTCCGTTTTTTCTAGCGCAGGTACAGGTTCGAAGGGGTGTGAAGTACATCCCCGGCGTAGAGACGAGTACAGCCTAGGTAGGAAGAGGAGCACGGTACTGTATTTCTCTTTTGGTTTATCTGTAAAGATTTTCTGTTTCCTCTAGTGCAGGTACATGTTCGAATGGTGGTGAAGTACATCCCCGGCGTATATACGAGTACAGGTTATGTAGGAAGAGGAGCACGGTACTGTATTTCTCTTTTGGTTTATCTGGAAAGATTTCCGTTTCCTCTAGCGCAGGTACACGTCCGAAGGGTAGTAAAGTACATCCTCTGCGTAGAGACGAGTACAGCCTAGGTAGGAGGAGAGTAGCACGGTGCTGTATTTCTCTTTTGGTTTATCTCGGAAAGATTTTCCGTTTCCTCTAGCGCAGGTACACGTTCGAAGGTGTGTGAAGTACATCCTCGTCGTAGAGACGAGTACGGGTTAGGTAGGAGGAGAGTAGCACGGTACTGTATTTCTCTTTTGGTTTATCCGGAAAGATTTCCGCTTTCTTCTAGCGCAGGTACATGTCCGAAGGGGTGTGAAGTACATCCTCGTCGTAGAGACGAGTACAGAGTTATGTAGGAGGAGAGTAGCACGGTACCTGTATTTCTCTTTTGGTTTATCCGGAAAGATTTTCCGTTTCTTCTAGCGCAGGTACACGTCCGAAGGGGTGTGAAGTACATCCTCGTCATAGAGAAGAGTACAGGTTATGTAGGAAGAGGAGCACGGTACTGTGTTTCTCTTTTGGTTTATCTGGAAAGATTTCCGTTTCTTCTAGCGCAGGTACACGTCCGAAGGGTTGTGAAGTACATCCTTGTCGTAGAGAAGAGTACAGGTTATGTAGGAAGAGGAGCACGGTACTGTATTTCTCTTTTGGTTTATCTGGAAAGATTTCCGTTTTTTCTAGCGCAGGTACACGTCCGAAGGGGTGTGAAGTACATCCCCGGCGTAGAGACGAGTACAGGTTATGTAGGAAGAGGAGCACGGTACTGTATTTCTCTTTTGGTTTATCTGGAAAGATTTCCGTTTCCTCTAGCGCAGGTACACGTCCGAAGGGGTGTCAAGTACATCCTCGTCGTGGAGAAGAGTACAGGTTATGTAGGAAGAGGAGCACTGTATCTTGTGTTTCTCTTTTGATTTATCTGGAAAGATTTCCGTTTCTCTAGCGCAGGTACACGTCCGAAGGGGTGTGAAGTACATCCTTGTCGTGGAGAAGAGTACAGGTTATGTAGGAAGAAGAGCACTGTACTGTGTTTCTCTTTTGATTTATCTGGAAAGATTTCCGTTTCCTCTAGCGCAGGTACACGTCCGAAGGGGTGTGAAGTACATCCTTGTCGTAGAGACGAGTACAGCCTAGGTAGGAGGAGAGTAGCACGGTACTGTATTTCTCTTTTGATTTATCTGGAAAGATTTCCGTTTCCTCTAGCGCAGGTACACGTCCGAAGGGGTGTGAAGTACATCCTTGTCGTAGAGACGAGTACAGCCTAGGTAGGAGGAGAGTAGCACGGTACTTGTATTTCTCTTTTGGTTTATCCGGAAAGATTTCCGTTTCCTCTAGCGCGGTACACGTCCGAAGGGGTGTGAAGTACATCCTCGTCGTAGAGACGAGTACGAGCCTAGGTAGGAAGAGGAGAACGGTACTTGTGTTTCTCTTTTGGTTTATCCGGAAAGATTTCCGTTTCCTCTAGCGCGGTACACGTCCGAAGGGGTGTCAAGTACATCCTCGTCGTGGAGAAGAGTACGAGGTTATGTAGGAAGAGGAGCACGGTACTGTATTTCTCTTTTGGTTTATCTGGAAAGATTTCCGTTTCCTCTAGCGCAGGTACACGTCCGAAGGGTTGTAAAGTACATCCTCTGCGTAGAGACGAGTACAGCCTAGGTAGGAGGAGAGTAGCACGGTACTGTATTTCTCTTTTGGTTTATCTGGAAAGATTTCCGTTTCCTCTAGCGCAGGTACACGTCCGAAGGGGTGTGAAGTACATCCTCGTCGTAGAGACGAGTACAGCCTAGGTAGGAAGAGGAGAACGGTACTGTGTTTCTCTTTTGGTTTATCTGGAAAGATTTCCGTTTCCTCTAGCGCAGGTACACGTCCGAAGGGGTGTCAAGTACATCCTCGTCGTGGAGAAGAGTACAGGTTATGTAGGAAGAGGAGCACGGTAATGTATTTCTCTTTTGGTTTATCTGGAAAGATTTCCGTTTCCTCTAGCGCAGGTACACGTCCGAAGGGTTGTAAAGTACATCCTCTGCGTAGAGACGAGTACAGCCTAGGTAGGAGGAGAGTAGCACGGTACTGTATTTCTCTTTTGGTTTATACGGAAAGATTTCCGTTTCCTCTAGCGCGGTACACGTCCGAAGGGGTGTGAAGTACATCCTCGTCGTAGAGACGAGTACGGGTTATGTAGGAGGAGAGTAGCACGGTACTTGTATTTCTCTTTTGGTTTATCCGGAAAGATTTCCGTTTCTTCTAGCGCGGTACACGTCCGAAGGGGTGTGAAGTACATCCTCGTCGTAGAGAAGAGTACAGGTTATGTAGGAAGAGGAGCACGGTACTGTGTTTCTCTTTTGGTTTATCTGGAAAGATTTCCGTTTCTTCTAGCGCAGGTACACGTCCGAAGGGTTGTGAAGTACATCCTTGTCGTAGAGAAGAGTACAGGTTATGTAGGAAGAGGAGCACGGTACTGTATTTCTCTTTTGGTTTATCTGGAAAGATTTCCGCTTTTTCTAGCGCAGGTACACGTCCGAAGGGGTGTGAAGTACATCCCCGGCGTAGAGACGAGTACAGCCTAGGTAGGAAGAGGAGCACGGTACTGTATTTCTCTTTTGGTTTATCTCGGAAAGATTTCCGTTTCCTCTAGCGCGGTACACGTCCGAAGGGTGGTGAAGTACATCCCCGGCGTATATACGAGTACGGGTTAGGTAGGAAGAGGAGCACGGTACTTGTGTTTCTCTTTTGGTTTATCACGGAAAGATTTCCGTTTCCTCTAGCGCGGTACACGTCCGAAGGGGTGTGAAGTACATCCCCGGCGTAGAGACGAGTACAGGTTATGTAGGAAGAGGAGCACGGTACTGTATTTCTCTTTTGGTTTATCTGGAAAGATTTTCCGTTTTTTCTAGCGCAGGTACATGTTCGAATGGTGGTGAGGTACATCCCCGGCGTAGATACGAGTACAGGTTAGGTAGGAAGAGGAGCACGGTACTCGTGTTTTTCTTTTGATTTATCCGGAAAGATTTCCGCTTTCTCTAGCGTAGGTACATGTTCTATTGGGTGTCGAGTACGGCGATGACGGCTAGTCGTGTACGGGTTTCGCATCAAAATGAGTACAAGTCTGTTCTTCTCCATCGCGAGTACTTGGTTCAAATGCGTGTCAAGTACAACGGTGATGGCGAACCGAGTACATGTTTCGCACAAAAAGGAGTACATGATTTTGTCTCTTTCCGTTTTCTCTAGCTCGGGTACGGGTGTAAAAGCGTGTCGAGTGTAGGGGTGACCGGGAGTCGAGTACAACTTATGTAGGAGTACGGGACTGTGTCTCTTTCCTTTTCACTAGTGTAGTTACAGGTGCGAAGGCTTGTCGAGTACAGCGGTGAGGACGAGTCGAGTACGGTTCGCAACAAATGAATTTCAGACATATGACACTACCATTAACATTACGGTGTCAATAAATTCGAGTAGTTTCTCAAATATTACATATAAAATATTGAAAAGTACACGTGACACTAGCATTAACTAATAACCAAATACAAATACTTGAACGTAATTCGTTGCGTGGTTCACATTGTTTCGATACGACACATTGTACTTATTTTAACTTACGCCTCACATTTTAGCTTTGTTATGACAAGCTTGAGCCAGTAACCTTGCCATGTAAGAATGGAGATCCTCTTTCATCTTTGAAGCTAAATGAGCAAATGTCCCCTTCTTTCAGGTAAAATTCTTGAACTATATCTCGGAAACCTTTCTTTATCATAGCTTTCCCATTCTTATCCATCTTCATGGTAGCATACATTGTAATGTCTCCCGATGTGCAGCGACGGCAACTTTAACCGGTTCTTGTATGAATCCCCGAATGTGTTCATTAGTGAATTCTTCGAAAATTCCTAAGAAGATATTAACGAACCATTGTTAGTTTTGTTGTACAATATGTCGGAAGTTTTCTTGTCATGAAGACGAGTAAGTATTTTATATAATTGACGAGATAGACTTACGAAAACTCCGATAAACTTACCATCTTAGATATGCCTCTTGTAACAAATGATTTAGTCATGGTGCAAATATAATGTTTAATAGCTGGTGTACGGTTCGTGATGACTTCATTTGTCGAGCTGGAGTACTTGAGTGTAATTCATCTCCACGTGGTTTCCAAAGACGCATGCTTCGTCAAAATTTTCGTTTCCATACGATCCAGGTCCTACAATCAAGAGGTATTATAAATTTTTCATTGAAAACTATATATTCACTGTAATGTTTGCTTTTTTGGTTGCTACTATTTGTACCTCTAACGAGTTATCTTGTTCAACACCTACGAGATAAAGCTGTGCATAACTTTCATCAATATCTCTGTCAACACCTTTTTCCGTCGTTGTTGTCACTTTCATCATTGCTTTGCCTCTTTTCGGTGGCAGTGTTGGTTGTACCACGATTACCTGTTGCGTGACTTTCCTACGGTTTAGATGCATTAAGATCATATAGTTTAGATGCATTAAGATTTAAATAAAATTAAATTAACTTTCATTGCATGACATGAAGTAATATGGTTTATACGCAACTAAGCATTAACTTATGATTATTTGAAAACCTGGTCTTGAGGGTCGACGCCGTATGTTGGATAGTTGTTGCACAAGTTTCCGTATTCCTCTGCCCTTGATTGCGCAGTCTCTGAATTCTTGCAAGCAGTGTTTCCTAGATATGACATTTCAATTATTAATTCATTCATTGTAAATCATATTTAAATTGAATTTAGGTCAAC
This sequence comes from Lolium rigidum, assembly GCF_022539505.1. Classification (NCBI taxonomy): domain Eukaryota; kingdom Viridiplantae; phylum Streptophyta; class Magnoliopsida; order Poales; family Poaceae; genus Lolium; species Lolium rigidum. Next base: position 206,223,069 of record NC_061510.1, read on the forward strand.
TTTCATTGTATTTGATGAGTAATATATTTTTTGAAACCTGGTAGTGAGGGTTGGCCTCGCATATTGGACAGCTTCTGCACAAGTATCCGTTCTTCTTTGCCCTGTTGTGTGCATCCTCTTGCAGTCTTGAGAGCATTTTCTATGTAGAACAAAAAGGTAACCATCAAATTGCATATGCTTGCAATATATTTTGGAGACTAAGGAACTACAGATTATTCAGTAATGCAAAAAATTACATTTTTGATATAAATAACTTATTTGTTTCAACTTAGTTCGAAGTGATAATGAAATTCATTTGATTTATATTTATATCTTTTCTTATTTGTCATTTATATATCATAGTGTGGAATATTAGTATATTTTAGCAACGAATATATTGTTCATGACCTATATTAATCATTTAACCTTGTTTTCTTGGTTGACTTGGAATTAAAATTTTATATACTTATTGATATCTCTGTGTCCGCCGACATTTGATCTTTTTCCCTTGGTTGACCTCGAATACGATGTATGTGTGTGATGTTTGTTCCTATTAGATCCATGAGCGGAACTTCAAGTTCGTGCTTGATTCACGAGGTGGCAAAAGAAAGCGTAGTGAGGCTTGTTTTCCGAGTAGACCCTAGATCTGTTTTCTGCATTATTGTGGTGTGCGACCGATCTATTTATAACATAGAGTTTCCACCGAATCTATAAGTTTTGGAGATATACATACCAATGATCCGAAACACTGGGATAGTTTTCCGAATTGAAGGCTGGTGTGTCTGTGATGGAGATGCCGGCGATGCTCCCTTCTTGTTGTTGTTTTCTTTTCCTGTTTTGGATAAGGAGGTGGATTCTTGCAAAGCGGTTGGTGTGGAGCTGTTGATTTTAGAAGCCAAGTAGAGTAGTTTTGGTGTGGTTTCTACCCAAAGACATTTACGACCTACTTCGGGGTGTTATTGTCCATTCACTTTTATATTTATTCTATTATGACTCTATACATTTGGGACCTACTTGGGGGCATTATCGTCCACTCTGTTTTATGTTTATTCTATTCTGCCACTATTACATCCAGGAGCTACTGTGAGGTCTTGTCGTCCACTCTCTTTTACACTTATTGTATTCTGCCTTTATGACATACGGGACCTAGTGCGGTGTTTTGTCGTCCGGTGCCTTTTACATATATTATATTTTTCCAGCATGCTGTGGATGTTGTGGTTCATTAGTTTGCTATGTGTGGATGGGATTGTTCTCAAAAAGACAATAATAGGAAAGACAATAGCGCAGGTATAAGTGCAAGGCTTGTACAGTACAGCGGTGGCGGAAATACGAGTACAGCGTCTTCACTAAGAGGAGCACTTGACCTTGTTTCTCTGGATTATTCCCGTTTTTGTCTATTGTAGTTGAAGGTGCAAGGCTTGGTTGGTATGGAGGTGAGGGATTAACGAGTACGAGCGTACGCATCAAGAGGAGCACGTTCGTGTTCCTCTGGATGATTTTCGTTTTGTCTAGCGCAGGTACAGGTGCAAGACTTGTGGAGTACAGATGTGAAGTGGAGACGAGTACACCATCCTCACGGTGAGGAGCACGGTACTGTGTTTCCCTTTGTTATTTTCCGTTTTGTCTAGCGCAGGTACAGGTGCAAGGCTTGTGGAGTACATATGTGAGGTAGAGACGAGTACAATATCCGCACGGTGAGGAGCACTGTACTGTGTTTCCCTTTGTGATTTTCCGTTTTGTCTAGCGCAGGTACAGGTGCAAGGTTTGTGGAGTACAGATGTGAGGTAGAGACGAGTACGGTATCCGCACGGTGAGGAGCACGCATGCTGTGTTTCCCTTTGTGATTTTCCGTTTTGTCTAGCGCAGGTACAGGTGCAAGACTTGTGGAGTACAGATGTGAGGTGGAGACGAGTACACCATCATCACGGTGAGGAGCACGGTACTGTGTTTCCCTTTGTGATTTTCCGTTTTGTCTAGCGCAGGTACAGGTGCAAGGCTTGTGGAGTACAGATGTGAGGTAGAGACGAGTACAGTATCCGCACGGTGAGGAGCACTGTACTGTGTTTCCATTTGTGATTTTCCGTTTTGTCTAGCGCAGGTACGGGTGCAAGGTTTGTGGAGTACGGATATGAGGGAGAAACGAGTACGAGCATCCGCACGGTGAGGAGCACGGTACCGTGTTTCCCTTTGTGATTTTCCGTTTTGTCTAGCGCAGGTACAGGTGCAAGGCTTGTGGAGTACAGATATGAGGTAGTGACGAGTACAGCATCCGCACGATGAGGAGCACGGTACCGTGTTTCCCTTTGTGATTTTCCGTTTTGTCTAGCGCAGGTACAGGTGCAAGGCTTGTGTAGTACAGATGTGTGGGAGAAACGAGTACAGCATACTCACGGTGAGGAGCACTATACCGTGTTTCCCTTTGTTTCCCTTTGTGATTTTCCGTTTTGTCTAACGCGGTACATGTGCAATGATTGTGGATTACGGAGGTGACGGAGAGACAAGTATAGTGTCCGCACCAATGGGAGCAGCGGTCCGTGTTTCGTTTGTTTCTCCGCAACAATTTCGTTTTGTCTAGCGGAGGTACATGTGGAAGGATTGTGGAGTACGGAGGTGACATAGAGACGAGTACAGCGTCCGTACCAACCGTGTTTTTTTTTGTTTCTCTGCAACAATTTCTTTTTTGTCTGGCGGAGTTACATGTGCAAGGATTGTGGAGTACAAAAGGTGATGGAGATACGAGTACAGTGTCCGCACCAAGAGGAGCAAACATTTGTTCTGCAAGATTTTGTTTTTGATTTTTTTTTCCCTGCGAGGTACAATGCAACCAACATGGTTAGAAAAGAGTACACTTGTTTCACATTGATAATCACTGGTTCGAATAAGGAAGTTATGCAATGATATGTTTGCGGATTTTCAACTTTGCAGACGTTTACAAAAAGTACAGATACTAAAAAAGTTGTAGGTAGTTCAAACCAACGTCTTAGTACAGACATTCATCACACTTCGGTTGTAGAAGTAAAAGTTTTCCGATGCTTCCATTGGGCCATCATCTTGCACTGTAAATCAAAGATATAACATAAAAAGTTTATTATAAAAAAATTATTTATTTTGTAAATTCACCACAACAACTTAATAGTATTACTTTATTTTGTATTCAATGAACAAGTTAATATTATCTTCATTGTTTGATTGTACCTGAATCCTTTCTTTTGTAGAAGCGAGGTTACTTCGCAACCTGTTACGATATGTTAACAAGTTAGAAAAATAATTTAAACGGTTGCTTTGTATTTGTAATTGAAGTTAACTCATATGTAGTCGAGGTTAACTCACATTTTTTCCAATTCTTGTTTTTTCGCGAGTGCCTTCTTGAGTTGGAGATGCGGCTTCTTTGTCAACCTGGTTTTTTGTATTTAAACTTTATTAGTCTTATATTGTTGTACTTGGAAATTTAAAATTATGATTTGTAAGTAGTTAGATTAGTTAAATTTGAACGGACACAACAAAAAATTGCCGGTGTGATTATGTCTTTTGTCGTACCTCATTATTTGCTATCCTTTCATCTTGCTGAATTTGCTTGCAACGTTCATCCTGTGCTTTCTTGAACAATGCGAAAGTTTGTCTGAGATGAAATGTTGTCTTCTGTAAACTTTCTATAACTTTAGCTTCGTTGTCAGAAATTTCTTTGACAGTAGATGCTTGGTTTTCAATGAATTGTTCCATTTTTGAGGCGGTCAAATGTAGTTGGTACTTTGTGTGATAGGTCGTATGCGCTAGTCGAGCAGGTTGTCAATCTGTTCCAATGTATCTTCGATACACTTTGGTGTTTTCTTCTTCAATGGAACCACCAGCTGGAATGCTTGATTCTCTGCGAAAGTACGCTTTGCTTGAGCATCATTTGGTCTTCATGATGCGGATACATTCTTTTTAGTGGATTCCTTTTACGGTAGTAAACTATGTCATTTGGTGCTTTCCACTGTTGGGATGAGAAAATGAAAACATTGTATTAACTTATGCAATATGAGATACAATTAACAAAAAAAGATAAAGGGTCATTGAAATTTTCTTACAGGTAAGTTTCCAAATATCCAGGTATTGGGGTCTTCCCCGCCTTTTTTAGCACAGTCTGCTGCAGCGATGCTCTTTAGTTTTTCATAATCCATGAAGTGTGTACGAGGTGTTCTTGTGTCCGAGTGCGAAAGGCCTTGTTTCATACAACGAGTCAAGATATAACAGAGCCGGTGCTATGATGCGGCCGAGCAGGGCGAGTCCATTTTGATTTAGATTTTACAGTACTTGAATGACTGCTCTCTTGAGCTCATCTACAAGCAACTGACACAAATCCATGTCCTTCAACTTTGATATGTCCAGATTTTTTACCATTGCTGCCTCCCTTGACACACGGACAGCTGTTCCGGGGCATATGAATTTCATGTACATTATCAACACAAATACTTTCGAGCCAAATCGTCGTTTGCTTCGTCTTTAACCAACAGCCTTAGGAGCTTGCGAAGGTCATCGATATTCATATCCTCATTTTTCCTAAATCCAAGCTCAATCTTCAGCTCATGCAATGTTTTGTCGTTGCCACTTTACGATGGTCTAGGAGTTGTGTTTGAACCGTCTCAGCGAGTCCAAAAGCGAGATGGATAGCATAAGATGTAATCTCAATTACTTTGTTTGCTACTCCTAGATTCGAGTCATGGTTGTTGGATCTATTCTATTCATAAGGAAGCGAGGCAAGTCGGATATTAATGTTTTGCCCGATCTTCTCTGTCAAGCAAAGGACCCAAACCCGCATCCCGAAGTCTTTTTATATGCCGTTCCTCCAATATTTCAACACGGGTGAATAGCTGTCTAAGTGAGCATCTTACTTGTCTTGTTGATCGTTACGGCCATAAAATTTATTTTTGCTTTTTTTGCAATCCTTCTTGCCTTTTCCTGTTTATTGCCTTTATTTTTTTTATCTTCCGAATTTTCGGATATGTTACGCATGATTAAAATCAATTGTGTTAGACAAAAATGTTTAACAATATAATAAATGCATTTATTTTGGATCCAAGGTACTAAGAAAAATAATCATATTTACCTCGTTGTATTCATCGTTTTCTTTTTCGCTTGTGTTGTTCTCTTCGTTGTCGTCATGCTCGGCGTGATGTTTGGTATTGCGATATGATTTTCTTATTGCGGCGGCGTTTTTTGATTTCTTTCCTTCTTTGGCAGATTTTGTAGGTCTGTGTTTTTTCTTCTTCATTGATATTTGGAGCACTTTGGCTAGAGTCTGGTGACTACTTGTCTCTTTTGTAGATGACAATCGTTTGCTTCTCCTTGGACTTTTAGAACCAATATCGGCAGTTTTCTTTAACATGTTTTCGGACTCTTTTTCCATTCTTGCTTGCCTCTTTTTCGATGATATATTCTTGTGCTTTCTTCCTGCAAGGTTATTCAAAATGTTTCACGAGGAGGCGGTCCGATTGCTCTGTCGCAATATTTTTAGAGGAATCTGCGCTCGTTCTTGCTTCACAATTTTTCCTTTTAGACTGTATATTTGCATTGAATGCATTTATGTTGTCTTGTTCTTCTGGGAACACAACCGCCAGTGGCTTCAAGTTTAGTGGGGCAATTGGAGCTTCCTCATGATTTATAGTGGCTGCAATAATATCGCAGAAAATCATCTATCCAAAGGTTAATACATGGAATTCGTATTTAAAATTTAATATAATTGTTTGAAGCTATTATACTTTTATACAGGCGCATTTTAGTTGTAGAGATGTTTTAGTTAATCTTAAACTCATTGTCATGGATGGTAAGTACCAGAAAAATTTTATATTAGAAATTTTCAATTTTTTTGTTTTAATATGCTTTATAGATAAACCGGTTTGACTTCAAAGGAATCATAAGAGTAACACATTTTTGCATCGAGGGATAAGTTTGTACATTACCTTCATTCAAGGACGGTGATAGTCTGCTGACTTGTCATACCGGAGATTTGCTATTCTTCACTGAAATTGAAATGCAAAAATCTGCATGGGAGGAAAGCAACTGTTTAAATTTATCATGGAAACTATTCTTAAATTAATTTTGTTAAGATGAGTGTCTTAGCGCACTTTCACACATAAGGTCTGTAATTATGTCTTAAATTGATAAGGCAATATGTGCAGGGGGTAAAGTTATTATTTAAATTTTCCTTGGTTTCTACTCATGGTTACACACATAAGGTTGTAGTTTTGCCTTAGATTAATAAGGTTTGTACCTGCGAGTTACTGAGTGTATTAGAGAGCTAATACTGTTTACAACGATCGAGTAATAAGCAAAAAAATATTTAATAACGAAAGGTCTGCTTTAGACGCGGATGCCATTTACTTCCTTAATTTCTATATACCATTGGAGAAGAAACTAAAGGATGAGCCATCGGTGGAATTGATCCATACTGTGCCCGAACTCACAGATCTCTAAAGGCACGCGCCGTCGCGGATTGAAGGGTGGCCGGCGGAGTTGGCGGAGTGAGTAGAGTAGCCACTGTGATCCCCGCAGCAATAACTCAGATCTCCACAGCTTCCTTCACCGCTGGTTGATGAGGAGTAGTGGAGTGTAGAGAGGATAGGTGTTTGGCGGCTCGCTAGGGTTTGCCCTTACTTTTTGCTTGGACCGGTGGTGGGGGAAGAAATTGGAGGCTGTCGCATGATCTATGTGTTTTAATTCGTATAAAAGGAATACGGGTGTGGAGACAACGAATTCGGGCATCGTAGTGCGATCTGTTGCTTGATGGGAAACTAACCTCGGATGGAGAAGCGATGGAGACTATCTTGATTCTCCGACAAGTTCTTGAACGGGGTCGGCTCGTACCGCGTCCTTGCGGTGAGTTCTTCCGTGGGTGTTTGAGTAGATTAGAGTTGAGTATGTAGGTTTTTGCCCTAATACAGGCTATAATATAGATGTAGAAGACGAATTGGTTGATATTGTGGGACCCACCACGTCAGAGTTTTGTTGGATTTTTTGATATTCGAACAATTCCACTTGTACTCTAACGATAATATTCATTATTTTAACAATGAATATTATTACCAGGTTGTTTCTTTTGGTTTTGGTTGCGGTCGGGAAATTACGGATGCGGCACGAAGATCAAAAGCTGTATCTTTTTGGTTTTAGATGATAGTTTCTGTTTTACGTAATATGTAATGTTGTTGATATTATGTAGTACGGTTGTGTCTGTATGCGGGAGTACGGGCGTGGCACCAACTCGGGTACGGTATCGTTGGTAAGGGTTAAACCAAGGTTGCACATGTACCTCCGGTGGCATGTGGCGGGACGCGTGACACGTTGCTAGTATCTTCGCCGCGAATGCGGAACGGCGTTGCTATGGTGCCGTTGGATCCGCCTCGAGAGAGGAATCGTCGAGTCTCATCCGTCGCTCCGAAAACTGTTCCGGACTGAAGGTATGGCGTCCAATTCCCCGGTCGGCAACCTCGAAGCGGGGACGCGGTCGCCCTATTGGAAGCAAGGACAAGGTGCCCCGGGCGTCGAGGAAGTTGAAGGCTGCCGCCGCCCGCACGGGGTACAGGTGCTTGCATGGAGAGGAGTACGAGATTGTTTCTGTCGGTATAGTTGGTTTCTTCGGTTCTATGGGATAGGTACAGTTAGTAATAGCGTAGAGTACAGTGTTTGCAACTAAATCGAGGACAGTTGTGTCATGTAGATGTGAACCAGTTTTTTTCCGTTTGTTTCTTCTGTTTTATGTGATAGGTACAGTTTGTAATAGGGTAGAGTACAGCTGATCCCAGTTGAGTACTGTGCAATCAGAATCACGAGTACTATTACATAGTATGTATAAGTACCGAACGATGTGCTTGCATAGGTACATTTATGTTGTTGATGGAGTGCTAAACCGGCAGGTGCACTATCTTCGTTGTACAACATGATGCATAAATATGGTTGCATAGCATGCAATGGATGCGTAAGTGCGGTTGCATATCATGAAATGGATGATTTAAATGCTCTGTATTAAACTTATTTTTAGGAACCGATGGACGACCCCCTCACTCCTCGTAGCTTGCTTTCACCCCCACTACTTTTGACGGTTTCATAGGTGTTGGCGCATAAGTGTTTTTCATGGTCTATAATTAGCAACCGCTACTACTAGCCGCCAACTCCGGTTCTTATATTCGAACATTTCCTTGTATCTCTATCACATCATCCGCTGAGAAACAACAACATACTGCCGTACAGGAATATCCACTCTTCTTCATCAATGGAGAAGGGTTCTTCCTCTCTCGTTTCTGAGATCGCTTCTGGTCCATTGACGCATATCAGCGCTCACTCAGACGTCATCACCGTTGCTAGAATGTCCCGAGGTATGCCAGGTATGCGCAATGCTATCTGTGAGGATGCAAGGTTTCCTTTTGGATCGCCGTGCCTGCTGCATTCTGATCATAGTTCATGGCCCGCTGATCGCACTGAACAGGTATTCATTGTTTTTCATGGATTGCAACAAAATGTTTGTGTACTGTATTTCATACTAGAAAATTCGAAAATTCGCAGGGTATTGACGCATCGCTGATGCCACTAGACGCTCCTTTCGCAAAAGCATTTGTACCTTGTACACGGGTCGGGCCAGGCGACAAGCACCGGGTTGGTTCCAATGGCGAATGGGTTGCGGTTGTTCAAGAGCAAGCACGGTGGTCTCTCGCTAACGTCTACACGGACGAGGAGATCCCTCTCGCCATCCGTTCGTAACGTTGGCATCGCTCCCGATGGGCCTTTCTTGTATCGGTATGATTTGGCACACATGCAGTTGTTGAAGATTCAGATAACTGCTGAACCATACGAGGTTGGAAACAAATGGAACTACTATGTCATAGCAGTGTTTGATAAGATGATTGCAATCATGCGTGGTGGTAGTAGGGACGTGCAGTGGAGGATCCTTCGCAACGATTACCTTGCACCGTCAAGGTATGTTGATGCCATTCTTACCAGTGGTAGGATCTACGCTGTTACTGCACCCAGAGGGGATGTCCTTGTTTGGGATCCAACTATTTGGGGTGAGTTTTTGATTTTTGTGCTTATAGTTTTTTTTTCTTTATTTTTTCACTTATTTTATACTGTTTTTTGCATCACGTTTTTCTTATAGTTATATAGTATCCGATTTATCTTGACCACGTTTAAGCAAAAAAAAAAAACAGGTGTCGTTGCTGCTCCTCAGGTGATAGCTGCTCCAGAGATTGTTGAGCAGCCAAATGTACATGGTGGTGTTCATGATGGCAACAACATTGCTCCCGGCACGTGGTTCCTTTCTCCGGGCTATGAAGGCACTATTCTTTGGATTAATGTTAGAGGTCATGGTGAACCCAGTGAAGGTAATCCGATCGATCATATGGGGAGGGAGCTACTGATTTACCCGTCGATGCGTTGTCATGTCTATGCTAAAGATTCTTATGGTGATGACCACTGCCACACCAAATTGGGTCGAGGCTTGAAGGTCCGCAAGGCACATCTTTGTTTCTTGGTATAAACTACCCGTTTCTGCTTGGTCCTCCCGAGGCAGTCTGGTCTCAACGATGTCAATGCAGCTTCGGTTTTCACATCAGATCGTGTGTTTGCTACTCACAAGCGTTTCCACCAAGTACCACAGCTTGTTCCAGATTGGTGTAGGATGTCACTCAATGGTGGAGTTGGCATTGGCTCCTCTTTCGAATATGCTTGCGGCTGGCTGGGGTGATATTGTGGAGTCTCCTATGTGGTTTGTTCCTACCGTTACAAATGGATTTGAATTTGGCTTTTAGATATGAAGAAGTGTCCGAAAACTTTAGAAGTATTGCTAGTGAAGTATTTTAAGTCGGTTATAATGCGGTTGTTTTGTTCAAACCATGTGTTGAAATTTTATTGAAGTTTGTGTCAAGGATGTTTTATTTTTATTTGTACCTATGTCTCGGTTGTATTGAAGAATCTTATAATAAGGCAGTATTGTAAGCATTAACGGTCTATTGGTTATTCAAGGTGTTGTTGTTTTTAACTGGTTATTTATTTGTTTATCTCGCAATCTTTCGGTTTCGTTGGGTAGGTACAGGTCCCGGTATGGTGAAGTACATCTCTTACCTTAAGACAAGTACAAGCTGCAGCACCAAACAGAACCGTATAATAATAGGAAGCATAGTAACATCTTTTATTACAGCCACTTCTAAACGAGATCTCGTTAAATTACTCGCCTGTGAGAGCAGGTTCCCCGCCGGCATGACGACCCTAATTCATGACCGAGAAAAGCAAAATTGACACAAAATTACCTTTGAGGATTTGGGACTCGGTACGGAGTTGACTTGCGGTGAGAGGAGTTATAGTAGATCAGCGAGTCCCGAAGATTGATTTTGTCGGTGCTCCTGTCGGTTGTTGATGCTTGCTATGCTTTGCGCGCAATCTTCTGCCGCTGATTAGCGCAGCTGCACGACGCCCTCGGTTCGGAGGACTTGGATAAACCTAACCCTGTTTGGCAGTCGGCAGAATTTAATAATGGGGGAAGAGTATGTAGTACAAGTACTAGTATTTGATACATTAGATAAGGATTGCAACACACAGAATGGTTTGTCCTAGTGGTTCGAAGGTATTATGCATAGGTTGTGAGTTCAACTCCTCTCACGTGTCATTTATGTTGAGGTAAAACTGTGTATGGATATAAGGTGATGTTGCGCAGTTTAGTAACAACGATTGTAATTGTTAGTAAATTGTGTCACATCATCTTCTATCCGACTCCCGTTGTATCTTTTTTTTTATTATAACAAGTGATATAAACATTTCATTTACCCGCCGTCGCGGGAACTCCTCCTCCTCCTCCAGTCGCCGCCGCGTGTCCCACAACGGCCGCGTCTCCTAGCGCTTTTATTGCACCGGTACCTGATGTTCTCTCTAGCGCGACGTCGTCCCACGGATTGAACATTTTTCCATTTCTATGTTGTTTGAACCAATGAGGCGGGGGTGGTGGTATAATATAGACTGTCGGCGAGGCGGGAAACCTCCTACGCGGTAGAATTTCCTACGCGACAGGCGGGAGAGTTTCCGGCCGGGCGTCGTGGGTGAAAATATCTCTCGTGGCGCCCTAGCGTTACTGATATGTGGCTCCCACGCCCAAACTTTCCCGCGTCTTGAGGCGCTGGCGCGCCTGATTCGCGCCTTAGGCCAAGGGGCCGGCATGTTGTTGCCGGCGCTTTTATTAACATGCCGTGTGTATATATATTGATTATGCACAATTCACTTTATTTAACATGTCAAGTACATTGTGTAGCACCAGGTGTATTTTTTTGTCAACATTATAATCGATGTAACATTTGTAGAAAATCCAAAATATAGATTATTTACTTGGTGATTCTAAAAGTGAAAAATAACTAGTTTGATATATGTATCTAATGTGGCTAAAAATGTTCTATGGAAGTGTGGTCAGGTACACTGAAACGGTGGTTTCTGCTAGACATGGCCTGGCCGAGTCAAGTGAAGCACGTCTTACAACTGCAGTCCTACGAACACAACGAGTGCAGAAAAATAAAAAGGCACCACTGTGTCGGTCAACGGTGATAACTTAGTAGGAGAGTACGCATAATTGATGATAACCCCCTCCTTGTTCGTAATTCCTTGCTCTCAGGCCCCTTTTGCGTCTGTACGTCTAACACACAATTATTATTGATTAATCCGCTATTAATTATCGGTCGATCACATTCCAACGAGGGAATACAAATCGGCACTGATGTGTTCTCACTCATCGTCACCACCTTGATCTTGTATAAAAGGAACCCCATACCAAGTGGATAGGTATCAAAACCATCAGTTGAACCATTTTCTTCTCCCATCCTTATGGCGCCCCAAACAAGTGACACCGTATATTCGTTCGAGCATCTCTCAATGGAATTCAAGGTCACCGTAACCACAAGGGCTGCAACAATGGAGAAGTGGATCTACCGCGTATCCGAAGATTTCCTGTGCGACGCCAGCGCAAAGATCGTTGGTCTTGATTGCGAGTTCACTGACAAAGTGAAAGGAACAAAGCAGAAACTTCTTCCGAGAGGATAAACGGCAACGTGCAGCGGTTTTGCAGCTATGTGTTGCCAATGACATCATTCTTTTTCAGGTATCACAAATGACACCATACAAGTTTTTTACCAAGCTGTTCCGAATTATATACGTCGTTTACCTTTAGTTTGAATTTTCGCAGATATTTCGGGCAACAAAGATTCCATGTTTGTTAAAGAAATTCTTGAGCTCGGGGAAGATTTGGTTTTTGGTGCAGCAATTGATATGGATCGCAAGATGCTGATGCCTTATGGATTAAATATCAGGTGTGCGTTCGACTTGCAGAAGATGATCAATATTCATAAACTAGATTCAGTTGTTAAGAATAAAAGAATACCATCACTCTATGATCTGTCAAATGCTGTGTTGGGGACAAATTTGGAAAAGAAAGGTGAATCATGCAAGAAAATAAGAGAGGAAGGATGGGCAAGACCCGAATTAAGCTTTGATCAGGTCAAATATGCAGCCTTGGATGCACGGCTAAGCTTTGAAATTCCTAGAAAAAAATGGGCAATCAAGGGATACGATGTTACTGGATATATGTACAATGTATGATTGATACTGTTATCATTCATATGATTGACTGCAATGTGTTTATATATAATTGTTAATCAATGTAATGTGTGATAATGTGTAGTTTGGAAATTGAAATTTTCTTTCGTATAGCAGTACTAGGTTCAACGGTGGTATTGACAGGAGTATAGCTTGTTGATAGAGTACGAGTACCGGTTGTAGTAGGTACATTAGTTAAGGGCCTTAAGTACACCGGCCTTTGTTTGTTCACGTTTAATTTTTTGATTTTCGTGTACGAGAATTTAATGGTCGTAAGTACGGACGTTTTTATTTGTTTTTGTTTAAATTGTTGTTTTTATTTCTGTGAGTATAGGTGATCACAAAATTTTAGTAGACGATACGGCGGTGGTATGGACATGATTACGGTGGAAGGACGAATAGGGATTTCTCTTCATTTTTTTCGGAAATTTTCGTTTCTACGGGTAGGTACCAAGGTCGAGTACGTTTCTAGTTTTACTTTGCTTTTAGTCACGGGATACGGTGTTCGTCTTGGGATTATTACGGTCCGAAAGTTTTGTCCTTCACTTGGACGGTACAGCTGCAAGCTGCATCGAGTATAACTTTGAAGGGCGCGGGAGTACGGATTGGGCGAGTAATAGGAGTACATGAGTGTATCTGTTTGTTTTCTTAGCACTAGTGCAGGATGTTTTTTGTAAAGATTACAGTGGAGAAGTGTGCGTGAGTACAGCTACGGCACCAAAAGGATTACAGGAGTGCTTCTCCACGTGTTCTGCAGGATTTGCGTTCTCTGGGAAGGTACATGTGTAAAAAATCGTCAATTACAGTTGTGAAGGCTGCACGAGTTCATCTTTGGCACCGAATGGAATACATGAGTGTTTTTCTAGGTTTTCAGCAATGTTTAGGTTCTCTTGGAAGGTATAGGAGCCAAAGCGGCTTGAGTACAGTTGTGGAGGTTGCACGAGTTCAGTTTGGCATGGAGTGAAGTACATAATTTTTCTTCACGTTTTATGCATGTTTTGGTTTCTCTGGAAAGTTACAGGTGCCACAATTGGTCTAGTAGAGTGTTAAAAGGTTGCACGAGTTCAGCTTTGACAGAAAATGGAGTGCAGGAGTGTTTCTCCATGATTTCTGCATGTTTTTGGAAGTTTGGGAAATGTACAGGTGCCACAATGTGTCGAGTACAGTTCTGAAGGTTGCACGAGTTCAGCTTTGGCACCAAGTTGAGTACAAGATTGTTTCTCCATGTTTTCTGTCAAATTTGGGTTCTCTGCGAATTTACAGGTGCCACAATGGGTCGAGTACATATGTGAAGGTTGCAAGAGTTCAACTTTGACAACAAGTGGATTACAAGTATGTTGCTCCATGTTTTGAGCAAGTATTTGGTTATGTGTGGGAACATACAGGTGCCACAATGGATCGATTACAGTTGTCAATACTGAACGAGGTTAGCTTTGACACCAAGTCGAGTGCAGGAGTGTTTCTTAATGCTTTCTGCAATATTTTGGTTCTTTGTGGAGATACAGGTGCCACAAGTTGTCGAGTACAGTTGTGAAGGTTGCACGAGTTCAGGTTTTACAGACAACTTGAGTACATGACTGTTTTTCTTCATGTTTTCTGCAAGATTTGCTTTCTCTGTGAAATACTGGTGTCACAATGACTCGAGAACAGTTGTGACGGTTTTAAGAGTTCATCTTTGGCATCAAGGAGGATAACGGGACTGTTTCTCTATGTTTTTCATCATTGTTTTTTTGTTCACTGGGAAGTGACAGGTGTGAGCTGTATCAAGTACATTGGTGAATGTTTCGTGAGTACACCCTCGGAACTAATAGGATTACGTAAGTTTTTTTCATTTTTTCTGCATGTTTTGGGTTCTCTAGGAAGATACAGGTTCATGGGACGAATACAGTCGTCAAGTTTGCATGAATCCAGGTTTAGCACCAAAAGGAGTACATGAATGTTCCTATATGATTTCTGCAAGGAGTACATGTTTTGTTTTCTCTGTTAAGGGACAGGTGCTAGAAGGGTCGAGTACAGTTGTCAACGATGCACGAGTACATATTATGCACCAACAGGAGTACATAGTGTTTATTCATGTTTTCTGGAAGTTTTCGGTTCCTTGGGATACATAAGTACTGATATAAAAGTACATACTGCAACATATTCACTAGTATGCGACTCATCAGTAAACACCAGATAAAAGGGCAAGTTCAACACAAGTACTCACTTGTAAAATGCATAAAAAAACTGGATTATAGTGTATACAAAGTTCTACACAATATAGGTTTACAGTACACGATGAAGGTCCAACACAAGTACTAAGATCTAAGACCATCGCAATGTATTCAAGTTTTTGCCACCAAAACAGCATCAAAAGGTATTCGAGGAAATGAATCGACACATACGATTCATGTGTAGTGTTCCACCATTCACCATAGGGGATGTGCTTCAAAAATATAGTAGGCAACATTGAATAACAAGTTAATAAATATATGAGATATTTAATTGTTTTATGAAATATCAGTTGTGAACATGTGAACATTCTTACTATGATTTCTTCATTCATAAAATGAGCATGGAGGTTTTAATGCTAGGATTTCCTCTGGCAATTTGGCCTTGTTGTGCACGGTGAATATTAAGATGTACAGATACTCAGCTTTAATGTCGTTTATAAAGGGCTGCAATGGATGAAAACAATAGTAGTTACTGCATATCTTATAAACACTGTATCTTACTAACAATGTGTAGTTCACTAACACTTACATGATCATTTAGAATTGGCTGATATCCTTCACTTTTACCCAACAGAACATTTCCATCGTATAAATACGCGCCCATCAGACAGTAAAATGCGCACTGATTTACTCCTTGGTGTGGGCACCTGATATATACTGGCTTGTTTGCAAGGGAAACCCATCTTTTTGGTTGATTACTTGCATTGTATGCGTCTAAACCATATACTGTTTTGAGCAGAAGTTCCATCCTTGCCATCTGTAGGAATCAGGAAATAAATGATTCCAAGCTAATGATCCACAACAACAAATATTATTATTTTTGAAGCTTGGAAAATTATTCTATACTTACTATGATATCGCATTCCGTATGGTATGTGCTCCTTGTATACAGTGGAGTACATCCCTTTGTGTCAGCATAGTTTCTAGAGTCCAATATTTCGAACTCTTTTTTGTATTTGTTCATCACATACAAAGTATAGTGATAATTTTTGAAGTACGGCATCAATATCTGTTTGGTGATTGGACATATAGGAGCAAGATGAAAAATGTAGTTCTGTATGCTGTAATTGTATTGCACGTTTAGAAGTAGGGAGCTTACAAGTTTTGCGTCAAGAAGGCTCTTTTCTTTGTCAACATATCTAGGGAAAGTGTCCAGTGCAGTTTGCAGATCGAAATCTTTTGTGTAGTCAAATGTTTGATCCCTTTTTTGAGAGGCTTCTTCTATTTGTTCTTGTGTCTGATTCCAAATACCCACCTGGAGAACGTGCTGCGTCATACGTTGCAAACATAGATTATATCAGTAGTTAGTGTACAATATGATCACTGTTATACTGCAACATATATTGTTGACTGCAATGCATACCATGATAAATCCTGGGCTTAACAACACTCGTTCTCCAGTAGCGTACAAATCGGAGGTACTCCTCATCTCGTCAATGATGTAGTCCAATGTAGTACCATCCAGTAACTGACCTCTACTAAATTGTCTACCAATGTCAGCCCCATCGTTTGGTACATTGAAGTCAGGAATAGCACTGTGCATAGCCGATGCATTGAATACCTCGGTTACGCAAGGAAATCCAAAAGGTTGAAATTAACAAGTTGAATATATGAACATTATTCGAGTGCATGATAAAGTACTTACGATTCAAATTTGTTTGATGTCACTAAGAGGTTGTACGAGTCTTTTTGCTTTGCATTGGTGTTTGAACTTCTTTGGTCTATATTGTGCCACGAGACTCGCGATGATCTCTTGCGGTATGTTTTGGTCTCTTTGTTGACGTGGCTTCGGATGGAGAAACAAGTTTCCTCTTCTTTTTGTCTAAATTATCGAGTATGCTCAACATGTACATAATTGTACTCTGCATCCTTCGGTGAAGTCTGAAAACTTTGTGACCGAGGTGGTGCTAGAGTACATATCATCGACTGAACCTTTTGTAATCACCGGAACTCTGGCTTTTTTGAATCGACGGACAATCCTCATACATTACGGATATAGGAATAGCATGTACTAAGTGGTATTTTGTAGTCGGCACACCCCGCATGTCTACTGAATAAACAACGGGCACTCCTATTTCAGATATAGGAATTTGTTCTTCACATTGTTTCTTGTTTATATCTGCAGGCAGACATGATTCACCCTTGGTTACGTAAATGGAAACACATCCGGCATCCTTATACAGTTCCAGCATTTCTTCAACGTCAATCATG
>NC_061510.1:206240168-206270779 GCF_022539505.1 Lolium rigidum
ACCTCACTTTGTTAAGTTGGGGCAAAGTATTTTGATTGTGTTGTGCGGGTTCCCGTTAGCGGAATCCCTGGTGTTGCGGCAGCACTACACTCATTCACCAACAACCTTCACGTGGCCTTTGTCTCCTACTCGGATTTCGATAACCTCGGGGTTCTTATGCGAGGGAAAAACTTCTGCTTTGTACGCATCTCACCTTCCTCTTGGGGTTCCCAACGGAGCGTGTGCTTCACGCGTTATCACACACCAAGCTTGTTGCTCGGTCGCGGTTGAGTGTGTTTTTCTCGGATACGGTGATGAGCATAAGGGCTATCGCTGTTGGGACCCTGTTGGTCGTCGGATGCGCGCTCTCTCGTCGACGTCACGTTTGATGAGACGGCGTCCTTCTATCACTCGCCCCACCTCGGGTACTTACCCGGTGGATGATATCTCTCTTTACTGCACTTTTCGGATGCACCCCCTACGCTCCATTCTCCATCTCCTCCCTGGATTCTGATGCGCCTCCTTGCGGCTTCGGCGCCATCCTCTCCTCAGATCTCGTTCCCCTAGTACTCCCGTTCTCCGGCTTCGGATCCTTCCGATGGTCGTTCCTGTCTTCCTCTTCTTACTGATGGGTTGTCTTACGCCCAATGAGCTCCCTCCTTCACGGCACGGTTCGTCGGCGTCGTGCTCCGGCCCGTTGATTCTCTTGAGTCGGTATGGTCTCTCTGTCTCGTTTACGAGCGGAAACTATCTTATCGGGATGCCGAGTGTCGTCTGGTATGGCAGCTTGCCATGGCTCGAGGAGATCCACTGCGCTTGAGCGCACTAGCACACAGGATCTTGTTTCTCCCCTTACGAGTGTTCGTCCTATCACATGTGAGTGGGTCTATAAGAGGTGAGTCCGCTGCGATGGATCTCTTGGCGACGCTATAAAACGCGTCTTGTGGCTCGTGGCTTTCAGCGGGAGCACGGCGGGTGACTATGATGAGACTTTTGTCCGTGTGCTCATATGACCAGCGTGTGCACGCCTCTTCTTGTTGTTGCTTACGTTCGACGCTGGTCTGTGTCCCAGGCCCGGGCGTTCGAAACCGCTTTTCTTAATGGCGAGTTGAGTGAGGAGGTTTACATGCGACCTCCTCCTTGGGTATTCATTGTTCCCGATGGCGCAGAAGTGGTTTGCTGGTGCTTCGACGTCTCTCTCTATGGTCTGAAACTGGGCCCCTCGTGCCTGGTTTGAGCGTTTCGCCTACGTAATTATTTGCTTCTTTGGTTTTCTCTCCTAGTTGTCATGATCCGGCACTTTTCATTCATACTTCTTCTCGTGGACGCACTCTTCTTCTTCTCTATGTTGATGATATGATCATTCTCGGTGATGATCCTGAGTATATTGCCTTTGTCAAGGCTCGTCTTCGAGATTAGTTTCTTATGAGTGATCTTGGTCCTCTTCGCTATTTTCTTGGCATTGAGGTTTCTTCCACTTCGATGGTTTTTCTATCTCTCGGGAAAAGTATATTCAGGGATCTTCTTGCCGTGCTGCTCGTGGGGATGAGCACACGGTTGATACTCCTATGGAGCTTAATGTTAAGCTTTGTCCTCCGATGGTGATCCTCTTCTGATCCCACTCGTTATCGCCATCTTGTTGGGAGTCTTGTTTAACTGTCCCGTCACTCGTCCTGATATTTCTTATCCTATTCATATTCTGAGTCAGTTTGTCTCAGCTCCTACCACTGTTCACTACAGTCATCTCCTTCGTGTTCTTCGTTATCTTCGTGGCACGATCACTCGTCGCCTTTTCTTTCCTCGTTCCAGCTCTCTCTAGCTCCAGTGCTACTCGGATGATACGTGGGCGAGTGATCCTACAGATCGTTGTTCACTTTACGCTTCTTGTGTGTTTCTTGGTGGTTCGCTTGTTGCTTGGAAGACGAAGAAATAGGTCGCGGTTTCTCGTTCGAGTGTTGAGGCTGAGTTGCGCGCTATGGCTTTGTTGATCGTTGAGGTGACTTGGTTACGATGGTTGCTTGCAGATTTTGGGGTCTGCGTATACGACACTCACTCCACTTTTGTCCCGGCCAGATACGATGTGCTATCGGTATTGCACGTGATCCGGTTAAGCATGAGCTGACCAAGCATATTGGTGTTGATGCTTTTTATACACGTGCTCAGGTGCGGGATGAGGTTGTTGCGGTTCATTATGTGCCTTCGGATTTGCGGTTAGGCGGATTTCTTTACAAAGGCACGGAGACTCGGCGTAGCATGACTTCTTACTCTCCAAAATCAGTGTTGTGGATCCACCATGAGTTTGAGGGGGGTGTTAGATGTATATTTCTGTATATTATAGTTTCCCCATATGTTAGGGGGCTTCCTGCATATTTGCACCTGTACAAGTACTATATATTGTGGCATTTGGTCCCCTGGTAATACAACAAGCATATTGCCCTAACAGAGCAAACCTTCTCAGCTTTGATATATAGTAAATTTATGTGTTTTTGTTAAATGTAAATAATAGCTATCGCTGGAGAGCAAAATAATCCTTAGCTGAAAGCAAAGGTGTTATACAAATGAGTTCTTCTCGGTTGAGATAGATCTGCGAATGACTCCAGTCAAAGGGAAACCTATTAGCAAAGAATCGTGAGTATAAATGAATAAGGCGTGCTTGTGATGCTGGTTGTAGCGATGCAAAACCAACAACATTAGACAAATTCAAGAACTAACAACACCATATATGGCAGGTGGTATTTTCTAAATCAGTAAAATGTAGCATAAAGTACTAGATCTTTTGATTAGCAGATAACATTCTTTTTTGTAGTATAAATAACATACAACGGGGCACATATCCTTTCTTTCCTGATACAGAGCCATTGGGGTTCAAATTTATATGCATCATCTATCAGTTTTAGCATACGACAGAAGCATCCCATCAACAGGAGGACATGTGCAATGGGCGTGAAGCTTGCTTACTTGTCTACTGGCCCTCTGTTGTGGAATTAATACGGCAGCGGCAACGCAGATGCTGTGGAAGTTCATTGCATAACTAGGTAGTGCGTAGAGACTCTAGTGCGTAACTGGACAGAAATTGAAGTCATGTAGATTGGAAGGGAGTACAACAGGGCTTCTGATGAGCTAGGTTCTTGGCCAAATTAAGCAGAAACCGACTTGAAGTGCCTTCTCCCCCAAAAAAAAACGAAAAGAAAAGAAAACCGACATCGCATGACTGCATGAGTAAGCACAGATCATTTTCAAAATACACTGAGACATTGGTCTTCACACGTGTATCTAATATACGATATCTTGTTGCAAACACTGATATTTCTTCACTCATGCTGATAAATCAACTGTACAGAATGATATTTTGTTGTAAACACTGATATTTCTTCACTCATGCTGATAAATTAGAATGCGCATCTTCGCAACACTCATTTATTGGATCGATGTGAGTGTTGCAGAAATGCGTATGTTAGAAGAAATATCAGATAGCAACATTGCATACAAATTAAATAAAAATAGAATGCTAAAGTTTGATGCAGCGATCTGGATTGAAAATTTGCGACTTTAGGTTGGGATTTCTATCACCTGACCAAGCTTAGCGTTGGTAAAGAATAAAAACATGGACACGGGCTACCATATAACTCGGCAGCTAGAATATTGTGACAAAATATAATCAATAAACTCCCATCAGGAGAGGATAAACACAAATCCCAGCATGACACCTAACTCTCAAGTAGTCGGCACATCACAGTCGAATTAATCCTTTTGTATCCGGGAAGCATCAAGCATAAATCCATGAGCTCCCCGTCACATACTTAAGCTCTTATCCTCTCCACCCTACTACGACCTCATCCTCCAGGTTCTTATTCTCTCGCATGTAGCTCTCACGGCAAAGCTTGCCGCTAAAAACCAGCTCAAAAGTTGGGGTATGCTCATGACGCGAGCTGCTTCTTGACCTTCCTGACGTTTTGTCAATGGGAACAGGGCTTAGAAAAGACCATACTTTTCGGCATTTCTGCGCGGATGGATACACCTATTCTTTACCTAATCTGGCCAATCAGGTTTCTCCTTGAGAAACCATGCATGGTGTTGACATGAACTCAACAGGTGATGATGAAGTCATCTTTATTTGGAATTGTTAGGCTGGCGAACGCCGGAAGAACACGTAGGTGATGTGACGTTAGTAATTGGAAGTGCTAGCACGCAACACAAATTAAGTGGCGACATATGGAGCTTTTTTTTTTCAAAACTCAAAAGGATTAATTCCAAATGTTTTCATACCATAGGTTTTATGTTGCATTTGTAAACAAAACAATGCTTGTTAGGGTCCACTACAGCAGTCATATCCTCCTAGAGTGCTAAAGTGTACAAATAAATGAAAGAAGCTTACGCACTGTTTAGGACAAAAAGAAGAAAAAAAAACTCGGCCTGCATTCCTTTCTTGAGATTTTGGCAAAGATGTAAAAAAACACATCTCAGTATATCCTCCAGTTCAGGGACCCCGCAGCTTCCGTTCCATTCGTCTACAGAGATCTAACAATAGCGTCCATTTGCTGTCGCGAGTAGCCTGCCCTGCAGTTACTCCAGGACAACAGAAGATTGGAATCCGAGGTTCAGCGTGGTACTGAAGCTGCAGATGCCTCTTTATGGGGAAAAGGGATCCTATAAAACTTCCCTCTCTCCACCACACTTTCAGACTATTCCTGCCCGTCTTCCATAGTCTTCACTCTTCAGTCCAATCATGGCAGCATGCACTGGCCGAAAGATTCTGACTGGTGATGACTGCCACTTGTAAACAAAGATCATTCTAAACCCACATGGTATTGCTCTGAATATTTCAGTTTATAATCAGTAGCCAATAGCCAAGAACCAAATGTTCAATCAGTATAGCATCAGAAAGTAGCACTGTTTGACACCGGCTCATCATACACTTCTCCATTTCTTTTTTCCATTTCCTTTACACATGTGACAGTCAAAACTTGTTGGCAACATGGGTTGGGGCACATGGATGGAGGGGTACAATTAGAAAGGCTTAATCACAAAAGGACAACAATAATTTACTAATAGGACAGCTATGATGGACAGCTTCATATATCTAATTAGGGACACAAGGAATGGTGGTTTTGGGGGGGAAGAGACCTAAATGGCTGGCTACTATCTCCTCACATTGTGATCTGCTTGCTGTGTATGGTACAAAACATACACTGGTATGGGTTTTCGCTATGGGAGCCCCTCCTGTATGTACAACAACGGGCTCAGGGTTCTTGGCTGTTCACCCGGTGGTGAAGCTCCAGCATCTCCTGGTGGTTGGGGTCCACCGAGAGCGCTGCACGGCAGTCCCGGAGGGCTCCCGAGATGTCGCCGACATGCTCATGGAAGGCCGCGCGCAGGTGGAGCAGGTTGAGGTCCGCCTTGAAGGCGATCGCCTTGGTCAGCTCCGAGATGGCATCTTTCTCCTTGTGGTTGTCCATCAGAACTGAGGACCAAATCAGGCATTAAACAGATGAGCTAATTCAGGAACTACATGAAATATACGGTTGTTACACCTACTGATCAAGTTGGGCATAGAATATCCTAATATGGCAAACAACATTGACTCCTTACCAGCTCATGTTAGGAACTGGTAGTTGGTTAGTTAAAGTAGCACAAACCCAATCTAGGTGTTGGGGGCACAGATGAGCTACACCAATATTACCAAATTGAACTACTGCCACCAGAATTTATATTCAAAGTTCAACCTTCTTTGAAACTGGCGGCGTGTGTCTCCTCTTTGTTAAACCAAAAACTAGACATGCTAGGCAGGAAGAAATGCTTACCAGCAGCACGGTATCTGTAGGGGTAGACTCGCAGGGGGTCAAGTTTGGTGACCATCTGCAGATCAGCTTTAGTTAGATCCCGATCGCAGTACTCAGACCTCTTTTCATATGCTGATGCATTGCTCCTGGCCTTTTCAATTAGCTTGGTCATTTCCTCGAATGCACCAGTTCTGTTGTTCCTAAGGAAATGGACCCTGGCGAGGCCTTGATGAGCTCTTGTGTGCCCAATCTTTAGGGCATTAATGTAGCATTCAGCTGCCAGGTCTAGCTTCCCGCAGTCCACATAAACACTCCCAAGGTTGTTCAAGGCCTATAAGATGTGAAACAACCATATGTGTAAGATGAATGTTTTCTGAACATTTCAGGCCAGATAGTTACAGATTCATCTATATATGAAATTGGATCAAGCTGCGCTAAAAAAAGTTTTCAATTGCATGAGTTGATCGAGTGATGCAACAGTTTTCATGTACCTAATATGACTACAAAAATGACGTATTTCAGTTGAAATTATTGAAAATGGCAGCCCAGTACTCATTCATGTGGTAAAATGACTATTCTCATAATCCCTAGATTGTATGGAATGTTCTAACTTAAACAAGTTAATGAGTTGCCATGTTAGGAACACCAGGACAACCATTTTTTAATGGTATGCACCATTCCCATTACTAAATGCAACAATGAATACGACATCTTAACATCCGAACATAAGTATACACGGGTATAGCAACACCTGATCTAAACCATAAAGAGCCACCTACACATTTGACAACTAAAGAAATGCACATGCATACTAGAAAAGCAATAGCCGTTTTTTTTTTAGTTCCCACTTCATAATTTGCCAATATCCCAAGACAATGTACCTATTTCTGGCATAAGATCTCTTAAGTCTCAACTGGAGAAACGGGACAATAACTCCTTATTATGACAGGCCTAGCTAAGTAAGAACTGAGGAAGAGGTATAGAAAAAAAAATCTTACTTGGCCCTTCCTAAGTCTATCCGAGGGGCAACGTAATGCATCTTCAAGAAGCGATACAACTGTTGCTGAGGTTGATGGCTCAAGACTCGAATCAGCTAAAGCATAAGCTTTCAAGAAGAACGCCTCAAATGATCTTTGTATTGCAATGGATGCTTCCGCTTTCTGCAATCCTTCCTCGCAGTGGCCAGTATCATACAGTATCCAGCCTTCATAAACAAGTCGTTCATGTTGGCTTGATGCATGCTCACGAGCAAGCTGCAAGCTGCGCATTGCAGCCTCAGGACAATTTAATCTGGTCAAAACAACGCAAAATCACATTAATCCTAAGATAATATATTACTTCCAGAAAACTAGATCATAATGTAAGTTATCAGAGGAGGCATGTGCAAGTGCAACCATGCTGAATTAGCATTCCAGATACAACCCCACACTAGTAGGTGCAAGACATGCCAGGGACTCAAACCATGTGATTGTACTCCAATTATTGATCGACTATCAAACTGAATTATGCCAACTATTATCATGCACAACAACATAAAATAATTAAGTTACCTGAGAAGTAGCAAAGATTGCCTGAAGTACAGAACTCCTTTAGCAGCATCTGACTCCAGCATTTGATATATGACCGAGAGTGATCCTATATCATCCACAGAGGACCACCGATCATAGAGCTGCATCCAGCAATCAGCAGTTGTCCATTGTTCTACATTCTCCATCACAAGCATACGCAGCTGCTTTGCAGCAACTCGACCACCAATCATACGATAATCTGGAGCGAGCGTAAGGATTGCCTGGACATCACATAAGGCGGCTCTATAATCCTCAAGAGCAAGGTAGCAACAGAACCTTAGCTCTAAGCATTCCAGAACCAGCTTAAATCCCAGGATCCGGTTAATCTCCATCAGGGCAGCTTCAACACTTTGCCTTTTCATCAAAGAAGCAGCTCGAACCATATAAGGATATGTCAGCGTAGGATCCAACTCAGTAGCCTTGTTGAGATTTTCCAGCTTGCTATCACCATCCAAATATAGTGCTCTCTCTTGATACATCCACCCAAGAGGCCAACGAGATGACATGACAGAGTCAAGCAACTTGAGAGAAAAGTGCCTATTGCTCCTCAGAGAGGCCAATCTAGCCAAGCCAACTACCGAGTAGAGATGACCAGCGGTAAAGGCAGCATTGAACAGGCGCTCAGCTTCAGTGTGATCTTTCCTTAGCAGCCTCATGCAAGCCAGTTGATGCAAAGACAGCTGCTTCTGTCTAGAATCTGATGCTGAGTCCACCAGCTTTTCCAAGAAGCTTATGGTGACATCCGATGTTGCACTGATGCTCATGGAGACTTCACTAAGAAGGCAATATAGAGAGAAAGATGCATTGCCAGCCATGGTGGACCTCTGCTGCTTATTTGCTGAGGAGAATATCCTAACCACTTGCTCATCATTCAAGCACTCTGGAAGTTCATTCAAGAGAACCTGCAAGCATGAGGCCGCAAGAATGGAACAGCCCAGCTCAATAGCACACTCCATGAAGTCTATAGCATCTTGCCTGGAGGAAACAAAAGAAGCAAGCTTTCGCTCGCAAGCATCCTTGAGGCCCTTGCAGCAGAATTTATTGGCGAAATCAAGCATTTCCAGAATAGCTTCAGATGACAAATACGGCAGTCTTCCTGACAGGCTGAATTTACTGATTGCTCGCATACCGACAGGGGATATGCCGTTTCGAGACATGTCAATGACTTCAAGATATGATTCCCGAAAGCCGCCATTAAGCATTGCATAGAGTGGAGTAGACAACGCGGCAAGCTTCCGGCGATCACATGCGATCATGTCATCTCTTATCCGGAGATGAACCACGGAAGAACCCTGGAACTCATCAGACTCGTCGTCATAGCTTATCATCCCATGTGACTCGGCGGAGATCTGCGAGACGAAATCCAGCAGCTTGAACTCCTGGGAGCACTTGCCGCAGGAGCCAAGAAGGTCGGATATCGGCTGCTCTCCTCTCTTCTCGTACTTGAGCCAAGCCCCGAATATGAGCTTCTCGTGTATGGTGCTCGCCTTCTCCCACGCAGCCTGGAGGCTCCTCCGCGACAACTTGGTCTCCCCAAGGCCGCGGAAAACCTGGAACTGGAGCAGGTAGAGACACGACTTGTCATCCGGAGGGCAATACTCGAGCTCCTCGTGAATCTGAGCCAGTATATCGACGTAGTCAGCGGGCTTGAAGTGCGGAAGAACCGCCGGCTCTGGCATTTTCATCAGAGATTCTCTGCAACACAAATACAAGAAAATACATTTAATCAGCTGGCTCTTCACAACAAAAACCAACTTGTAGTAGCATTATATCAACAAAAAGACTGAATTTTCCACACTAAGGCGAGACTGGCTAACCAACTGACTAACTAAGGCAAGAAAAATTCGGTCTTGTTGCAAAGAAATTGGAGATGGTGGGGAGGCAAGAATGCTTACATGGAGGAGGAAGAGGATGAGCTGGAGTGCGCAGTGAACTTGGAGAGCTTCCCTTTGTCGAGCGGCAGCCATGAGTGTGTGGCGGCGTGGAGCTTGGTCTCCTTGCAGGAGGACAACTCGGAGAAGAAGAGCTTCCTCATGGCACATACCACGGCAAATCAGAACCTTGTTGTCCCCTTTTGTCTTCCTTCCGAATCCCAAATCTCTTCACATCCAGGCGCCCAAATCCCCTCCCAGAGAAGCGCCGCAGATCCTCCAAGAAAGCAACCCGCCGCACCAGAAACACGGGGACGCGGCGGCGGCGCCAAGATTCAGACCCTGGAGGGGGGAGCGGCGCGAAATTCCGCGGCTTTCCGAAGGCAATCGAACAGGAGGAGGTCTTGGAGGATCCAGAAACCGAACCCAACCACCGGGGAGGCAGATGTAGAGAGGGGGGGATTATCAAAGGGGGCAAAGGCGCCGCCTTTAATGGCAGGCAGGCAGGAGCGAGCCAACGAAGCGCGCTCCCGTTACAAGAAGCCAAGAAGAAGTAACCACTCCCCCTCGCTCCCAACCACACCGCGAAACCGAATCCAACACCTCCCCTCGCGAGCTCGAGCTGAGGTGAGGTGAGGTGAGGTGAGGTGAGCAGGACGAAGGAACAAATCCCCCGAGATGCGCTCCCCGGAGCGGAGCAGGAACGGAGTCCCAAGATTCAGGGGAGGCGGGGCTGCTCCTCCTTGGCTTGGCAGTGGAATTGCTGGGAATCCTAGGCTTGCCCCCTCCCCGATCTCTCTTTTTGGCGAAGGAGGGAAGAAAAAGAGGGCGTGCTTTCGTTGCTCGAGCCCCCTTTACTCCGGACGCCGGTGTGGGGAGAGAGAAAGCAGATAGAGAGAGAGGCAGCGCAATGGCACACTACTAGCAAAGTGAAGAGGGAGGGGGGAAATTGCAATTGCAATTAGCTATACTGAGTAGTAAACTGGGATTAAATACTCGGATCCACCTGGTGGTGGTGGTGGTGGAGGTGGTAGGGGCCCAGGCCCGCGACGCGACGCCATTGTTTTGAGACGAGAGGGGAGAAAGCGGGCGGATGGTGGTGTGATGTGATGAAAATCGTGCGAGTGATGCGCGCGTGTGGTCCAGCCATAGCCAGTGCCCTCGTGGTGGCCTCTTCCTGCTGGGAAAGAATCGGATGGGAACGGAGCGGGAGAGGCCGTGTGCTCCGCGCGCCGGGTCGCTGTCCCTTGTTGTGGACGACGGCGAGAGACACCCAGGGGCTGCGTGCCGCGCCGCGGTACGCCGGTACGTGCAACGGTGCACACGGTTCTGGGTCGCCTTTAGAATTTGTTTTCTCTTGTGGTGCTCATTTATGGCCAACGTACACGATAACTGATTTGTACGAGTAATTTTGAACTGGGAGAAGAGACGGAGATGCTCCCAACGGTCTAATTTCCATGTCGTGTTGTGGATCCTAAGTGAGTCAATGTAGGTAGGTATTACACGGGTCATTATGATATCCACGTTTTTCACATCTTTGAAAAAACTCAAAACTATCCTTAGGCTGGCCATAGTGCTAGTATCATAGCTAGTATCATGCATATTGGTCCCACAAAAATGGTGATGTAGCAGCTAATTAAGGAGCAGAGAGAGGATTAGAGTAACATAGGTGACATCTGTATCATAAGCACATATCACAAGAAAATTTAATGCCAAACAAATCTTGTACACAAATTTGCATTGAGATTCTAAAAAACAATAAATATAGCATGACTATGATACTATTCTATGATACTACCCACTATAGAGATAGTATCATACACAAATATCATATGCATGATACTACTACATGATACTTACCACTATGACCAGCCTTATACCAATTCTTCTGTGAGTGTAGTGTTTAATTGATTATACTGTAATAAATACTCATGTATCCAATAAGATTTTGTTATAACCAAATATTTATTGGTTGTGGTAACATCTTATATTGTGGGACTAATGGAGTACTATAGTATGTCACCTTCTTTGCATACCCTTTGCATACCCTTTGTTTCTCAAATTAAACAAAAAAAGACATCAACCAAAGTAGTTTATTTTCCAGCATGTGAATAACATAGGTAATGATTCTCACTGAACAACTGACCTAGCGATGAGATACTTTGGTCGAGTTCTCGCTCCATGTCCTCCTCTTTCTCCTGGCGTGCTCTCTCACGTACGCACGCGCACAAACAGACACCTTGCCCTCTATGTCTAACTCTCGTGTTTGCTAGCTCATCTCATTTTCGAGAGACTATTATATATTCGTTCTCGTCTCTTGTCCCAATACCACACCCCTCTCCTCATGTTCCACTCTTCCACTTATATCCTTTTAGGGACCGAGCTCCTGTCATGGATGGGTGAGCTTACGGTAGAGATTGATTTCGTGTCACCAGCCTCGTAGAGACAAACGGATTGCAGCCTTAGGGATGGATCTAGGATCACCCAATCCAGCTCTAGCGAACCCGATATGGCAAGGTCCATGTTCAAAAAATGAAGGTTGGTGATTCTTCAATTTCAAATAATGCATACTTCTGTTCGCCATGTACATTAATGTTTTTTGTTTGTTGCAAACGCCCCAGGTGATAGGCTACGATGAGTCTAGGTGTATGTTGCAAATATTGGTGTTCCATGTGTTTTTGCGAGGATGCAAATGTTGACTTCTATGATGTATCGATGTTTTTTCGTTGTTGCAAGCCTTGGTTTCCATGCTACATATGTGAGATGATTTTCTCTATGATTCTTGCTTAGACCAACCAAGATTTGTTGGAGATAGACACACACGCAGCAAAATAAAATTATGCATGTGTGTTTTTGAAATGTAGTGACTTTTGTACGGTTTTTACATATTGTGAGAAGAAATACCACAATGATATTGCAAACGTACACAGAAAGTGTTCTGAATAAACAGTTTTCTATCACAATGATTGGATAGCTAGTATCTCACATTTAAGTGAGATCGTACAGCTGGGAGGCAGCCTATCGGTGTGTCTCTATCTTCCCATTGACGCCTAGTACTACCCATATATATGGTTGGTATACGCATAAATATCTTCCTAGTTTTTTTTATTTCAAATGATAACATTGTTAAAAGTTATAATTATTTGTGTACCGGCAACCTCATTTGTGAGCTATGAAGTTTCCATATGAGCTTCTCGTTGTATTTTCCTTTTTTCCAATGGATGAAGGTAAATTCATTTTCTTATACAACCTAAACTACATAAGACTCCAAAGATCAAGAATATATATGCGCACTGGTTCGGTGTGGGCATGGTTGGTAGCCCGTATGGACTCGGGAGAGACCCCGGGGTGGGATTGGGCCGATTGGATGCATGCCCGCCTTTCTTGTTGTGGCTCGCGCAGCCTCAAAGCACCTCAGGGCCAGGCCTCGCGAGAACGTCTGAATCGGCCGTTTCCACGGAGCCACCCTCGCCGCGTACCATCTGCTGCAAACGGCGAAGATGGCGTGAGCTCTAGTGGCACGTAGAAAATGCGACGGGGGAGTTTTGGTCACCGCTCGGCTAAAACCGCCCCCTATTTAGCTCCGCCCTCACCGTCGACTTCCAAATCCACCCCTCCCCCCCTCCACACACACATTTGAGGTCTTCCCACTTTCGAGATCTATGACGATGGCGGTAGCTTCTTCGCCGGCTTTGACCACGAGCTCAACGGTGTGCCTTCTCCATCTTCCACGAGTTTTTCCTGCTGAATTCTCTTCCAGCGTATGTAAGAAGGCTCTAACCCTTGATGTGATAATTAAATCTGTAAGAATGTTAGATGTGCGTATATATATGTTGATTGACTGGTTTATGTTAGATGCAACCCTTTTAATGATTACGATAAGGTTGGGAATGATCCGCTGATTTAGCTTATACAACCTTTTTTCATGCTTACTATAGGACGTATACGTGATGGTCAATGTAGCGTTTCAGTTCCATGGTTAAGATGTTAAATCTTTTGTATGTTATCATGCCTTCTTCTCCATCAAGCACGACGACTGTGATCTTGCCTTATTTTCCATCAAGCACAGCGGCGGTGGTCCTGCCTTCTTCTCCGTCGAGCACACCGACCTATACGCTAAATCCTACTCCATTAGATGTAAGAACATCTTTGCCTTGATTTTTTTTTATTGATATATATACAGGTATGACATCTTTGGTAGAGATAGATTTTATAACATGTGCGCCCGATTGTTATGCTTACCAATGCTCTTGTGTAGGTCATCATGCATTCTCTTGATCTGGTGGACAAGCCTTATTTGTCATGGATGCAAGTATGCAACCTAGCAACGCAAAGACTGATCCAACTACGTATCTAATACGTTGCAAAAAGCGTATCTATAATTTTTGCTGCTCCATGCTTGTTTTACACCAATTTCTATATGTTTTGTTTACACGTCGTGGTACTTTTACGTATTTTCTGGAACTAACATATTAACAAGATGCCATAGTGCCAGTTCCTGTTTTATGTTGTTTTTGTATTTCACAAAAGTTGTACAGAAAATATTCTCGGAATTGAACGAAACGAAAGCCGAAATTCCTATTTTACTGTAACGAAGACGGAGTCTAGAGTAGAGACGAAACCGAGCCAGGAGGTGGCCACACCACCCCTAGGCGCGGCTCAGCCCCTGGCCGCGCCTAGGTATGGTGTGGGCCCCTCGGGCGTCCACCGACCTCGCCCTTCCGCCTATAAATACATCTGATCGAGAAAAACTTAAAGACCCGAGCCTCCATCCACGAAAAGTTCCGTCACGGCCGCCATCGTCGATCCTAACTCGGGAGGGTTCTGAAGCTCTTCCCGGCACCTTGCCGGAGATGGAGATCATCACCGGAAGCCTCTACATCGCCAAGCCCGCCTCTGAAGTGATGTGTGACTAGTTCATCTCTGGACTACGGGTCCATAGCAGTAGCTAGATGGTTGTCTTCTCCAAGGTTCAAGAAAGCGTTAAACGTAATTGGTGTGGTGGCCTTCTGCTTAGCGCTTCAGCGTGCATAAGCGGTGCTTTTTTCCTCCTTTTCCGTTTTTTCTCTGCTTAAGCGCTTATGCAATCGATGCGGAAGGCCTCCGCAATGCGCTTCAGCGCGCATAAGCGACACTTTATTATGCTTTCCTGAACCTTGGTCTTCTCCTCCTTATGTTTCATGTTTAGATCTTGTGAGCTGTCTAACATGATCAAGATCATCTTTATGTAATGCTACATGTTGTGTTTGCTGGGATCCAATGAATATTGGATACTATGGTTGAGATTGATTATATACTTGTCTTATGTTATTTGTGATCTTGCATGCTCTATGTTGCTAGTAGATGCTCTGGTCAAGTATGTGCTTGTGACTCCAAGAGGGAGTATTTATGCTCGATAGTGGGTTCATACCTCTAGTAATCTGGGAGAGTGAGAATAACTTCTAAGGTTGTATCCAAGGATAATTCTATTGTTTACTTTACACACTTTACTTAATGCAATAATTTGTTGCTTGCAAATTAATACTGATAGGGGAACGGATGTTAACCGGAAGGTGGATTATTAGTTATAGACGTAGTTGGATTACGGTCTATGTATCTTGTTGTAATACCCAAGTGAATCTCATAGTAATCATCTTGTCATGTATGGTATTTATTGTGTCAATTGCCCAGCTGTAATTTATTCACCCAGCATGTTATTTATCTTTATGGAGAGGCACCTCTAGTGAACTGTGGACCCCGGTCCTTTCTTTTACACTGCAAATATATGTTCTTTTTTATTGCCAACACCTTGATACGTCCAATTTGCATCACTATTTTGTATTATAACCTACTGTTATTTATTGATATATTTCATATTTATACATGATACTTATGTTATTTTATCTATTTTTGCATGTTTGATGATTTTCACGGGATTTGCTGTCGGAATTGGAATTCTGCAGGAAAAGTGGTCATCATGGTACCATACTTCGGAAGATCAGAAAATTCCAGAAACTTTCACGAAGATCTTATTTTCCCGGATGACGGAGATAACCAGAAGGAGGACCTGAGGGGGGCCACCATTGGGCAATACAATGCCCAGGCGCGGGCCCTACCCTGGCCGCGCCTGGGAAATGTATGGTCGCCCTGGCCCACATCTGACGCTGCCCTTTCGCGTATATCATCCCCACGAAAACCTAAGACCATGGAGCAGCTCGCAGAAATATTCCGCCGCCGCTACGAGGCGGAAAACACCAGAGAGAGAAAAGCTCTCCGGCAGATAGGAATCTGCCGGGGGAAATTCCCTACCGGAGGGCGAAATCGTCGCCATCGCCACCGCCATCGAGCTGGACTTCATCGTGATCATCATCCTCATCATCTCCACCATCATCACCATCATCACCGCCGTCTCTACCTCGTCCCGTTGTAACTATTTGGGTTGTACCTCGCATATGTTGAAGGGGAAACTCTCCCGGTATTGATTACTTGTTGTATTTGATGCTATTGAGTGAAACCATCAGATTAAGGTTTATGTCCAGATTGTTATTCATCATTATATACCCACTGGTCATGTTCCATATGTTGCTCCGTGAGTAGTTCGTTTAGTTCTTGAGGACATGGGAGAAGTCTTGTGTTAGTAGTGGAGCTATGTGAGTAATATGTATTGCTATGATATTTAAGTTGTGGTGTTATTCTTCTAGTGGTATCATGTGAACATCGACTACATGATACTTCGCCTTTATGGACCTAGGGGAATGCATCGTGTATTTGACTACTAATTGCGGGGTTGGCGGAGCGACAGAAACCTGAACCCCCGTTAGGAAACCATTGCATGAGGGACCGTAGGATCTCAGAGTTAAAGGCTTTGGTTAGATTTTTATCTTAATTACCTTATTGTAGTTGCGGATGCTTGCAAGGGGTTTAATCACAAGTATGCATTATCCTAGTAAGGATAGTGCATTAGCATAGGTTCACCCACACAACACTTACCATACCAATAGAGATTATTCACGGATGCGATGCGAAACCACTTGACATAAAACCTCCCGTGTGTCCTCAGGAACGTTTGGTCGATAAGTAGAACTACCGGCTTATCCTTTGTGCTAAAAAGGATTGGGCCACTTGCTGCAATTATTATTGCCGCCTTTATTTACTCGCATTTTATTTATTTGCAATATCAAATACCCCTGAAAACCCGTTTGCTAGTGTTTACAGAGAATCCTTCATTGAAACTGCTCATCAACACCTTATGCTTCTTGTTGGGTTCGACACTCTTATTTATCGAAAGTACTACGATACACCCCCTATACTTGTGGGTCATCAAGACTATTTTCTGGCGCCGTTGCCGGGAGTGAAGCGCTGTTGAAGAGCGGAATCGGTAAAGGTAATTTTACTGTGAGTGTTGTTTTTCTGCTTGCTGATTTATTTCAGTGATGGAGTCTTCTTCTTTGGACTCCTTATTTGGGTTTGTTCCTACCGTTGCTATGGTTGTGGACAAATCGCCGCAAGCTCAAGTTGATCTTTTTAAAATACCTATGAAAATTATGGAACGTGTTATGAATAACTGCTATTCAGGAGATGGAACAGTCCATCCGGGCGATCATTTGCTTTTATACATGAATTATGCGAGTTGTTCAAGTGTGCAGGTATTACTATGGACAAAGTGAAGAGGAAATTATTCTCATTATCGCTTTGTGGAAGAGTTGCGGAGTGGTATAAGCTGCTGCGGAATGGCCGATCTATTGGATCGGAGGAAATTGTCCCTCTCGTTTACTCCAAGTGAGATACATAAAGATCGGAATCAAATATATAATTTCTAGCCTCAAGATGGAGAAAGTATTGCCCAAGCATGGGGGAGATTGAAGTCACTAATGCTCAAATGCTCCATTCATGAGCTCCCAAGTAAAATTATTACTAATAACTTCTATGCGAGGCTTTCTCTACATGATAAAGATTTATTGGATGCTTCTTGTTCTGGATCATTTATCAAGATGAAGGAAGAAGCTAAATGGGATCTTCTCATTCGTATTCAAGAAAATATGCGAAGGATGGGAAAATGATAAAGGAAGCAAGTCAGGTATTAATTATGATTATGAATGCATTATAACTCTTATGAAAACTGATTAATTCCATGATGTTACTGCTGTTTATGGAGTTGATTCCCAAACTGTTGCAAATCTATATAAGGTGTTTTCTTCTTATTATGATATTCCAGAAGGGGAATGGAGTAATTATCATGCGCCTTATAAAGACATTGTTACCAGTGCTCCTTCTAATGTTGTCGAGGTCAGTACCACTGATGGCGTTCTATCTGAACCTTGTGTTGAAAAGATGCCTTTCCCTGCTAAGGTAAAGGAGCATTCTATTTTGTCTACTGTGGTTAGTAAAAATAAAAAGAAAGTTTCAGAACCCGATGAGCGAATTAATGTTGAACCTGCAGTAGCAATAGTAAAAGAACTTGTTACTAAAAATGTAGAAGATAAACATATTGTTTTTTGTGAAGATGCTTCTAATATTGTGTCGCATCTTAATAAGCCTCGAAAGGCTAGTGTTCCTATGCTTTCTGTCAAAATAGGTGATCATTGCTATTATGGATTATGTGATATTGGAGCGAGCTCCAGTGCTATCCCTTATGATCTTTACAAGGAGATTAGGCATGAAATTGTACTGTGTGAACTGGAAGATATTGATGTGGCTATTCAGCTCGCCAACAGGGAAATTGTTTATCCAATTGGTATTGTGAGAGATGTGGAAGTCTTATGTGGTAAGGTTAAATATCCCGCTGATTTTCTTGTGCTTGGGAAGGCTTCTAGTAAGTATTGCCCTATTATATTTGGTAGACCTTTCTTGAACACTTGCGGTGCTATTATAGACTGTAGGAAAGAGAAAACTCATACTAAATTTGATGGAGAGTCTTATGATTTTAAATTTTCCAAGTTTACTAAAGTTCCTTTGGAAGTCGATTTACCTAATGAAGATTTTAAAGTTGAACAACTTGCTTCTATTGCTCTTGCTCCTAACAATGCCTTGCAGCAATATATGGAGGAGCACGTGAGTGATGTTTTTATGTAAGAAAGAAATGAGATCGATGATATATTTCTTCATCAACCGGAGATACTTAAACACGATCTACCTGTGGAGGATTTGGGTACCACTATGCCTCCTAAAGAGGATCCAGTTTTTGATTTAAAGCCTTTACCTGAGGATCTTAAATATGCTTATATAGATGATAAGAAAATATATCCTATTATTATTAGCTCTAAGCTTTCAGGATATGAAGTAGAAAAATTATTGAAAGTATTAAGGAAGTATCGTGCAGCTATCGGATATACTCTTGATGACTTGGAGGGAATTTCTCCAACTATATGTCAGCATGCTATTAATTTGGAGCCCGATGCAAAGCCAGCAGTGGAACATCAATGTCGTTTAATTCCTAAGATGAAGGAAGTGGTAAGAAATGAGGTATTAAACTCCTTGAAGCTGGCATCATTTATCCTATTGCTGATAGTAGATGGGTTAGTCCTGTGCATTGTGGTCCTAAGAAAGGAGGAGTTACTATTGTTCTGAATGATAACGATGAGCTTATTCCTCAGCGAATTATTGTTGGTTATAGAATGTGCATTGATTTTAGAAAAAATCAACAAAGTTACTAAGAAGGATCATTATCCTTTGCCTTTTATTGATCAAATGCTAGAAAGGTTGTCTAAAAAGACTCACTTTGTTTTCTCGATGGTTATTCTGGGTTTTCTCAAATTGCGGTTAAAGCATAAGATCAGGAGAGAACCACTTTTACTTGTCCTTACGGAACTTATGCTTATAGACGTATGCCTTTTGGTTTGTGCAATGCTCCTGCTACATTTCAAAGATGCGTGTCTGCTATTTTCATGGTTTTTGTGAAGAAATTGTGGAGGTATTCATGGACGATTTCTCCTTCTATGGAACCTCCTTTGATAATTGTTTGCACAATCTTGATAAAGTTTTGCAGAGATATGAAGAAACTAATCTTGTTCTTAATTGGGAGAATTGCCACTTTATGGTTAATGAAGGAATTGTTCTTGGGCATAAAATTTCTGAAAGAGGTATTCAAGTTGATCGAGCCAAAGCAGAGGCAATTAAGAAGATGCCCTATCCCAGGAATGTTAAAGGTATTCGTAGTATTCTTGGTCATGCTAGTTTTTATAGAAGATTTATTAAAGATTTCTCTAAAATTTCAAAGCCTCTTACTAATCTTCTGCAAAAGGATGTCCCTTTAGTTTTCGATGATGATTGTGAGGAAGCCTTTGAAACTTTAAAAAAAGCTTTGTCAACTGCTCCTATTGTTCAACCACCTGATTGGAATTTACCTTTTGAAACTATGTGTGATGCTAGTGATTTTGCAGTAGGTGTTGTTCTTGGACAGCGTGTAGATAAGAAGTTGAATGTTATTCATTATGCTAGTAAAACTCTTGATGCAGCGCAAAAGAATTATGCTACTACCGAGAAAGAGTTTTTAGCTGTTGTTTTTGCTTGTGATAAATTTAGGCCTTATATTGTTGATTCTAAAGTTACTATTCATACGGATTACATGGCTATCAAGTACCGTATGGGAAAGAAAGACGCGAAGTCGAGACTTATTAGATGGGTGTTGCTTTTACAAGAGTTTGATTTGCATATTGTTGATAGAAAAGGTGTTGATAATTTGTCTAGGTTGGAAAATATTTCTGATGATCCTATTCCTGTTAATGATAGTTTTCCAAATGAACAGTTTCTTTGCAATAAAGGTAGTTTCACAAAGCCCTTGGTATGCTTATTATGCTAACTTTATTGTTTCGAAGTATTTGCCTCCTACATTTTCAGCTCAGCAGAGAAGGAAATTCTTTTATAACTTGAGGCATTATTTTTGGGATGACCCGCATTCATATAAAGAAGGAGTTGATGGCATTATGAGAAGGTGTGTTCCGGAATTTGAACAACAAGAGATATTGAAGAAATGCCATAGTAGTGCTTATGGAGGGCATCACGCTGGAGATAGGACCGTGCAAAAGGTTCTACAATCAGGTTTTTATTGGCCTACTCTTTTTAAAGATGCAAGGAAATTTATTTTATATTGTGATGAATGTCAAAGAGTTGGTAATATTTCTCGATGCAATGAAATGCCTATGAATTATTCGCTTGTTATTGAACCATTTCATTGTTGGGGGTTTGACTTTATGGGTCATTTTCCCCCGTCAAAAGGTTACACTCATATTCTAGTTGTTGTTGATTATGTTACTAAATGGGCAGAAGCCATACCGGCAAGTAGCGCCAACGGTGAGACTTTGTTAAAAATGCTTAAAGATATTATTTTTCCTAGATTCGGAGTGCTGATGTCCACGGGTGCTTCTATTCTTGTAGACAGTGTTGGGCCTCCAAGAGCAGAGGTTTGTAGAACAGCAGCAAGTTTCCCTTAAGTGGATCACCCAAGGTTTATCGAACTCAGGGAGGAAGAGGTCAAAGATATCCCTCTCAAGCAACCCTGCAATCACGATACAAGAAGTCTCTTGTGTCCCCAACACACCTAATACACTTGTCAGATGTATAGGTGCACTAGTTCGGCGAAGAGATAGTGAAATACAAGTAGTATGGATGTATATGAGTGGTAATAACAATCTGAATAAAATATGGCAGCGAGTAAACATGCAACAGAACAGTAAACAAACGGAGATTCGATGTTTGGAAACAAGGCCTAGGGATCATACTTTCACTAGTGGACACTCTCAACATTGATCACTGCTACGTCTCAAACGTATCTATAATTTCTTATGTTCCATGCTACTTTTATGATGATACTCACATGTTTTATACACATTATATGTCATTATTATGCATTTTCCGGAACTAACCTATTGACGAGATGCCGAAGGGCCGATTCTTTGTTTTCTGCTGTTTTTGGTTTCGAAATCCTAGTAAGGAAATATTCTCGGAATCGGACGAAGTCAACGCCCGAGCATCTTAGAAATCCACGAAGCTTCCGGAACACCCGAGAGCCACCGGAGGGGAGCCACGGGGGCCCACACATGGGGCCGGCGCGGCCAAGGAGCCGGGCGCGCCGCCCTGCGTGTGGTGGCCCCGTCGGCCTTCCGACTCCGCCTCTTCGCCTATTTAAAGCTCCCCGACCTAAATCTTCGATACGAAAAAGCCACGGTACGAGAAACCTTCCGGAGCCGCCGCCATCGCGAAGCCAAGATGCGGGGGACAGAAGTCCACTGTTCCGGCACGCCGCCGGGACGGGGAGAGTGCCCCGGAAGGCATCTCCATCGACACCACCGCCATCTTCATCAACGTTGCTGTCTCCCATGAGGAGGGAGTAGTTCTCCATCGAGGCTAAGGGCTGTACCGGTAGCTATGTGGTTAATCTCTCTTCCATGTACTTCAATACAATGATCTCATGAGTTGCCTTACATGATTGAGATTCATATGAGTTTTGTATCACTATTCATCTATGTGTTACTCTAGTGATGTTATTAAAGTAGTCTATTCCTCCTCCATGGTGTAATGGTGACAGTGTGTGCATCATGTAGTACTTGGCGTAGGTTATGATTGTGATCTCTTGTAGATTATGAAGTTAACTATTACTATGATAGTATTGATGTGATTTATTCCCCCTTTCATAGTACCGTCGGTGACGATTTGCATGCTATGTTAGTACTCGATGTAATTGCGTTGGTCTATCATGCACTCTAAGGTTATTTAAATATGAACATCGAATGTTGTGGAGCTTGTTAACTCCGGCATTGAGATGCTCTTGTAGCCCTACACAATTAGTGGTGTTCATCATCCAACAAGAGAGTGTAGAGTGGTTTTATTATGTGATCAATGTTGAGAGTGTCCACTAGTGAAAGTATGATCCCTAGGCCTTGCTTCTAAGCATCGAAACTCCGTTTATTTACTGTTCTGTTGCATGTTTACTCGCTGCCATATTTTATTCAGATTGCTATTACCACTCATATTCATACATACTACTTGTATTTCACTATCTCTTCGTCGAACTAGTGCACCTATACATCTGACAAGTGTATTAGGTGTGTTGGGGACACAAGAGACTTCTTGTATCGTGATTGCAGGGTTGCTTGAGAGGGATATCTTTGACCTCTTCCTCCGTGAGTTCGATAAACCTTGGGTGATCCACTTAAGGGAAAATTGCTGTCTTCGTTCTACAAACCTCTCGCTCTTGGAGGCCCAACACTGTCTACAAGAATAGAAGCACCCGTAGACATCAAGCACTTTTCTGGCGCCGTTGCCGGGGAGGAAAGGTAAAAGGCACTCATACTCCGGTCCTAGGTAACTAAGTACTTTTCTGTTGCCGTTGTGTGAGTGCTCGAAGTTATTTCCTTTAGATCCTGCAATTGCATCTTTTTGTTTCTTGTTTACACTAGTTAGGCATAATGGACAACAATGAGCTTTTTGTTCTATTTTCTGAGTTAAGACATGGACTGTTTGATGCGAAAATTAAAAAACCTATGGAACCTTATTTGCATGCTGGTAGTAATATTAGTATGAACGCTTTGAACACCATTGTTGATAATGATATAGAAAGTTCTAAGCTTGGGCAGGGCCGGCTCTGGCCCAGGGCAAGAGGTGCGACGGCCCGGGGCCCAGTGAAACAAGGGGCCCATATCTGGTTGTTCATACGTATATAAACAGAGTAGAAAAAAACCCATCGTACGGTACACGAACAGCCATGTACGCATAGAGAGTCCCAAGTCGATCGAAGCACGCACCGGCCTGGCGGCTCGTCTCTCGATCAAGCACATGACGGTTCGTTCTCTCTAGATCAAATCACGCACGGCCCCGGCCTTGACGCCCTATCACCTCGCCTTACTCGGATGACCGGATCCGATGACGGCATCACGCACTCGTGACTCGCCGAGTCGGAGATGGATGCACGGAGCAACCGCCTGCTATGGCTAGGCAGGAATTGGAAGACAGATCAACAAATGACAGGTTAGTTTCGGATCAAAAATTCTATTAGATCTGGCCGGCTCTACTTTTTTGTGGTCAATCGAGTAATCGATTTGTCTTTTTCCGTTTTTCTACAACACTTGCGGACTTGTAGCTGCTTTGGTTTACTAGCTATTATCGATAGTTCACTCAGTTCATCCGCGGAGATCATAATCATTCTTTGAGTTTTGCTAATCTGCCGCAACGAGTAGGTGTCCTCTCTCCTTTTCTTGCTGATTAATCACTTTGTGCCAAAAAATATGCAGGAGAGTCTCATTTAAAATGATTACCACAGACTTAATCGCTTGGACGTTTGTTAGCATGGTCTCTCTTTTTACGTGCTTGTAGATTGTAGTATGATACATGGTTAAGAATAGAGAAAAAATAGATTAGATATTCATTTGTCAATGTTTAAGGCCTCACAATAAGTTAATCTATTCATGCATGATTTTTTTTTGGATTTTTTGGGCCCATTGATGAAGTTTGCCCTGGGGCCTCTCGAATCCTAGAGCCGGCCCTGAGCTTGGGGAAGCTGGTTTTCATGATCTTTTTAGTCCCCCAAGCATTGAGGAGAAATTTTCTTTGATGATACTTTACCTCCTATTTATA
Source organism: Lolium rigidum (assembly GCF_022539505.1). NCBI lineage: Eukaryota > Viridiplantae > Streptophyta > Magnoliopsida > Poales > Poaceae > Lolium > Lolium rigidum. The sequence goes on from NC_061510.1 coordinate 206,263,914, forward strand.
ATGATTATAATGTTAGTGGTCTTTTGGTGCCGCCTACTATGGAGGATAAATTTGATTTTGATTATACTATGCCTCCTATATTTGATAATGAGAATAATAATGCTAGCTACTTTGTTGAATTTGTTCCCACTACAACTAATAAAATTGATTATGCTTATGTTGGAAGTAGTAATAATTTTATGCATGAGACTCATGATAAGAATGTTTCGTTTGATAGTTATATTATTGAGTTTGCTCATGATGCTACTGGATATTATTATGAGAGAGGAAAATATGGTTGTAGAAATTTTCATTTTACTAAAACACCTCTCTATATGCTGAAAATCTTGAAGTTACACTTGTTTTATCTTTCTATGCTTGTTGCATTATGCTTTATGAATTTGTTTATTTACAAGATTCCTTTTCATAGGAAGTGGGTTAGGCTTAAATTTGTTTTGAATTTGCTTCTTGATGCTCTCTTTTGCTTCAACTCTTATTTCTTGCGAGTGCATCATTAAAACCGATGAGCCCATCTTAATGGCTATAAAGAAAGCACTTCTTGGGAGATAACCCATGTATTATTTTACTACAGTTGTCGTCGTGGGGAACAGACAGATGCCATAGGATGGCTTAAGTTGGGGCCGAATGGACGCTAGAGGATTCGGGGGAGGGTTTGTGATTAGATGGGATGAACTTCCGGATGGTTTCCTCAAGAACTTAGCCAAGGCTAGAGGTTGAAGAAGAAAGACATAAGGAAGAACTCGCTCTAGATCATCTTCTTTATTGATCTCCACAGGTTACAAGTTTCTCGGTACAAAGGCTCAACTATGCGTACATGTGTCCGTGCCCGTGAAGAGGGCTGCCCCCTCTCCTTATATAGGGGAGAGGGTGGCTTACAGGTCAAGAAACCCTAATGGCATCTTTGACTAGACAAACTACTTTACAAAGTTACTTTAATCATAGATGACACCGGGGTCTCCTTTAATCAGGGAGGCTGACGTCCTCCGGCTTCTTTGATCGTCATCCTCCTCTTTATCGTCAGCCCTTCGTTTAAAGCTACTTTGCTTAGCTCACATTTGTCTTCTAGCTCTGGAGAGAATCTTTGACCAGTCCTGCCGACGTGCTACAGCGCACTTCTTACCAGTGGCCCGGTGTCTTTTCTATCTGGTCCCGGTATACCTCTTCTGGGGATACCGGCTTAGCTTCACTTAGCCAAATCCTTAACTTCGTGTTCCGGTATGAACATTAAACCGGTACCTCGATGGTCTAAACCATCCGGTTTTGGCATGCCTTTGGCATACTGGGGGTCATCCCCCAACATTAGTCCCCGAAGCTGGTATAGTCCGGCGGATCCTATCAGACCGGACCATGCCGAGTTCTCATAGCTTAAGGTGCACGGTTTAATCTTTCCGTCAGAGAACTTAGATCTCCCAGCATCTTTGTCGGACTTACTTCTTCCCTCTCTTCGAGGGTGCTTCGGTATCTCTTTCCCGACATCCTAGACATTAACTCTTTCCTCGGCGAAGTCGAGAATTTCTCGGCATGCGGTGCTCGTCGGTGACATGCTGCACCGTGTCCGACGCGCCGATGTCGGAGGTCACTTCCCTTCGGCTTCTGCGCCAGCATTTATGGCGCCACACCGGATCCTCGCGGCCGTTCCGGATCCGTGTGGCCTCCCTGTGACATGTTGTTTTCCGCGCGTGTATCTGCGCGCCGCGTGGCGGCCCACGAGGCGAACCGCCGCGGCCCGACGGTTTTCGGCCCACTACCCCTTCTCTCTATATAAGGGCGGAGCGGTTCCTCTTCATCTTCTTCTTCGCACTCGCCCCCATTTCCAGAGCAGCTTGAGCCCTTCGCCCTTGCTTCCTCTTCGCCGCGGTCGCCGCCGCAGCGCCGTTCTCGTCGACGCTAGGACGTTGCTCTCACCGCGCCGAAGCTCCTCATCGCGTGGAGTTCTTGCTGCGTTCCTTCCTTGCTGCAGATTCAAGCTTTCTCCGACGGACCTCGCCCTTCTCCGTCGCCGGCCTTCGTCGACGGCCAAGAGCTCACCGTTCCTCCGGCGAACTTCTCCCTGTACGCCTCCGCCGCCTCAGGTTAGGCTCGATACATCTTTACCTCTTCTCTCTTAGCTTTCCAGATCTTGGGCCGGTAGAGTATTTATCCCCTCTTTATTTTGCTTTTTCTCTTACTCGTAGATCTTCGCGCGAGGGTCTTTTTGGGGAAAACTCGTTTTGCGGTAGATTCCGGTGTCCTCCGGATCCACATGTCTAGCGAAGAATCTCTTCTTGCCTCCTCTTCTAGTAGTCAAGGCAGTAGCACTTCCGACGGGCTAACCGAAGATCTCGCGCGGATGGAAACAGAATCCAGCAAAGATCAAGAGGTCGGCACTTCCAGCCGGGCCCCCGGAAAGGATCTTTCCGGTATCACACGCGGAGCCTGGAGAGGTTCCGACGTGACTCAACACGAGATCGACTGGCTTTACCGGTCTAGGAGAATACCGGATGGAGTCTCCTGCCGGCTTCCTGTGTGACGAGATCGAACCGGTGCTTGAACCCGGTGAGGTCGTTGTTTTCCTTGCTCACTTTGAGCGTGGCTTCGGCCTTCCTCGCCTCCGATTTCTTCCACCAATTCCTCGATTTTTATCGACTCCGACCTCACCACCTTCCCGACAACGCCGTTTTTTATCTTTCTTGTTTTGTGGCTTTCATGGAAGGCTACATCGGCATCCGTCCCGCTCGCGAGACGTTTGCCCGCTTCTTTCTCTCCGGATCAACTCGGTCCGGGGCAAGGACATTCCCAAGCCCAAACCCCCGTACAATGCGGGTCTTGTATCATCGGCTCCCGCCAAGGGAGCCCCTTCTTTAAGTTCAACGGCCTCGAGTCTTGCTCGGTTATGGCGAGACGACGTTCTTCTACGTGAAGAACAAGAGCGCCACCGACCTCATCAATCCGCCGCCCTTCAATCGGCGCCGCCCGCCAAGGTCAACTCGGAACTACAACCCCGGTGCGGATCACATAGAGACGAACCGGTGGTACGCTTCATGTTGAAGCCGATGAAGGAGACCAACATTTGCTCTCGATGATATTATCCGCACCTTCATCTGCCGTCGGGTGCTTCCCCTTAAGCGCCGCGCTCACAAGATAAGCGAGATGTACGGCCCGGCGAGTCCCACCAAGATCACCGGCCTACCCTTGAGCAAGGCGGATGTGGTCCTGAAGGCTAATCAAATATGCCAAACGGACATGCCGGATGAGTGGGAGTGGGGCTTTCTTCCTCTCAGCTCCCTCAACCCCCCAACTAAGGAAGTAGGAGATTACGCCACCCGGGCTGTTCTACCGGTAACTTTTATGATGTGGCTAACCGTTTTCTTTACGTTTCGTAGCTAGGGACCGCTTCCCTCGCATCGAGTCGGATCGGCGAGGCCCTTGCCGAAGCGGCCTTTGGACAAGGTTGATCCAGATCCCTTCGTCCCTTGGTACGACCTCAAGATGGGTCGCCTTCCCACTCAGCGCCCTGGTAACCCCTCTGCGGTCTCCGTCGATGAGCTCACCATGCTTGAGGTAGTTTCCTCTTCCGGTCTCTCATATTTTGTTGCTTATTTCCTTCTGTAGACGTTCCCTCAGCTGGCCCCGAACCACAGGTCCACGAACACGTGCCTCCCCTGCAGGCCGAGGTCGGGGATGAGTTCCTGAATAAGCTCATGACCCAGAGTAAAAAGAACAAGGCGCCTGCTGCTGACGCCGGCCCTAGCCAAGCTCCTCCCGCCAAACGCTCCCGGACGGAAGTCCTTGGGGAAGGCAAGTAGGGCACGAAGCGCTACAAGCATAAGCGGATGCCGGTTTCTTCCGGGTAAGTTCTTTATTTCTCTTTTGTTTTCCAAACTTTCCCTTTCTCTTGTCTTGTTTCGATCTTTCCTTTTCTTTTTGTTCAGACCCTGCTCTCACGCTGCTCCAAGGGCGCCGGCGGCCCGAGCTCGGGTGACCTCCGAGGAGCCGCAAGGGCTCCAACTCCTCCTCCTCAAACAAGCCCGGTACCATCCGGTACTGGTGACCTCTCTGCCTCCCCTCTAGGAGGCACTACAAGTGCGGGGCGCGCGGCCCCTACACGTCCTGATCACCGCGCGGAGGAGGATCTCACCTCCCCTCCTGAGACCCAAGACACCGGCGCCAGCAACACCGGCGCCGACGACAAAACTGCCGGGCGGGCGGAACCTCTGGTTCCTCCTGCCCCGAAGAAGAAGAAGAAGAAGCAGCCAAGCTCTTCCCTCACCAAGGCCGCGCCGGATACTTCCGCGCCGGCCTCCTCTGCACCGCACCCGGAAACTCATACTCTTAAGCCTACCGGGACCACTCCAACACCGCCACCAAGCCAAGGAGCTCCCGCGGCCAAGCCAAAGCCGCCGCCCGAGACCCCCAAGATCACCAAGTTCCTCAAGCCGGGGGCTTCTCGAGGAAAGGCCGTGGAGGGCAGCGCCTCAGCCGGCTCGCAGTCTCTAGTGCTGCACGTCGGCCCTGCTGCTGTTGCGGTCCAAGAAAAACCTTCCGGCCTCCTGGGCCGGATCGTTGAGCTGAAGCGCGAGGGCCGGGACCTGGGGCACCTTCTCCCCTACGCCCAAAAGTGGAATGATGCGGATATCTCTGCATCCACTCGCGGCCTGGGGAAGGACCATCTTCCAGCGCCGCGACCTCGCTGGGCCCCGGTCCACCGAAGAACACTTCATGCGGCTCAAGCGCGCCGTGAAGGAGTTCGACGCTGCGTGGTACGACGCCACCAGGCAACGTGGTGGTAAGTTTCGCCAACCTTTTTGCAACTTTTTGTTGATGCCAGCTTTCTTTCTTTCCGGATCTTGTCTATCTTCCCGAGTCCCCGAGTTTCGTGTTGAGAGCATAGCTCTTAGCGCGAAACTTAACTAGAAACGCGCGAAACCGGCATAGCCGGTCCCCGAGTTTCGGGTTAAGATCTTTGCTCTTAGCGCGAAACTTAACTAGAAACGCGCGAAACCGAGCATAGCCGGCTCCCGAGTTTCGGGTTAAGATCTTTGCTCTTAGCGCGAAACTTAACTAGAAACGCGCAAACCGGCGATAGCCGGTCCCGAGTTTCGGGTTAAGATCTTTGCTCTTAGCGCGAAACATAACTAGAAACGCGCGAAACCGGCATAGCCAGTCCCCGAGTTTCGGGTTAAGATCTTTGCTCTTAGCGCGAACTCAACTAGAAAACGCGCGAAACCAGCATAGCCGGTCCCCGAGTTTCGGGTTGATAACATAGTTTCTTTCTTTCTCACAATTATCTTCCTTTGAACGAGCACTCATGGATGCCCGGAAGCAGCTCTTCGAGGAGCTTCTGTGGGAGCATCGGGACCTTGCCGAGGCCCACAGCCACTGCCAAGGTTTATTTCCTTTCTTTTCCTCCGGCATCTTTTACCGGAATGTTTTCTTCTTTAACACTTATGAATCTTTTGTTCAACAGCTGTCTCGGAAGCTACCCTCGAGGCCCTCAAGGTCCAGATTGCCACTCTCCAAGGTGTCACTTTTTCTTCTCCGGTTGACTCATTCTTTCCTCATTTTATCAGCTGCCACTTTGCTAACACTTTTCTTTCCGGTGCCTAGGCAAAAAGGAGCAGCTCATCAAGGAGCACCACGAGGCGCTGGATGCCCGAAGACCGCCTCGGGGAGCTTAAGGAACAGGCTATGCGAGCCGCGCTCCAAGATGATCAAGATCTAAAGGACGCCAAGGCCGCAGCCGAGGCTGAGCCGGCGGAGGTTGTGGATGATTCCACGAACTCCAATGCGGTGCCGAGGGCGTAGCCGGAGGAGGAGAGGAAGGCGCGGAAAGCGGCGGAGCATCACATTGAGGTTATGACCACTGATCATAAAGAATATGATCGGCTGGTCATGCAGATTGATGCGCTGGCTCTGCGTAAGTTCTTGCCTTGTCCCTTCTTTCGCTTATAAGCTTTTTCTTTTTGAAAATGTATTCGTGTTCCTTTTCCTTCCGGTAGATTGTTTTCCGGTATCTTACGCTTATGCTTTTCCCTTCTTCCTGTAGAACACTTCCCGGACTCTTAGACGCACGCCGTGAAAAAGGTGATGGAGGATCGGGTGGCGCGGCAGTTCCCCAACATGGACGCGCACTGGGACGGGTATGACTATCTGGTCGCCCTTTCCGCTCGAGTCCAACATATGCGCTCAGTGGACCGGCTCCTTGCCGATCTACCGGATGCCGCCATCCAACTTTTCAAGGTGCTCGTGGCTCCGAAGAAGCGATGCCGCCCAACATCACCCTCACCGCCAGCCGGCTAAAGGAGGCGTGGCGCCGGATTCGTGAGTGGCGAGTGCTCGCAGGCTCGTGCTGGAGCTGACACCGCGCTGCTCTCCGCGTGCTCCTGGTACCCGGACTTGGATCTGGATGCGCTCCTTGGCGTGCGCCAAGATGCTCCAATTGATCTGGACCCGGTCCTTACCGCAAAGCGGCAGGATCGGGCCTACCGCCTCGGCCGAGTACGCCTGAGTTCGCACCTTCATCCCTCCTCCTCCTGATGTCAAGGACTACCTCATCGATGAGGAGGAAGAAGAGGAAGGTGAAGATGAGGGTGCCGAGGATGTGCTGCCGGAAGCTCCCGAGGCCAATGCTGCTCCCCCTGAAGCCCCCGAGGCCAATGCTGCTCCCCCTGAAGCCCCCGCTGTTTAAACATTCTATTGTGACAACAAGTTTACCCGCTCCTCGCTTCTATAACAAAACTTGTTAAATTCTACCCCGGTATGCCGGGGTTTATGATGTAAGATAAAACTCATCCTTTTGGTTGTGGTACAACTTCATGCCGGTACGCTATACCGGTGGTTAATTAACTTATGTTTGCCTTAGCATATTTGCTTGTTGATTTGCTTTT
>NC_061510.1:206270879-206301901 GCF_022539505.1 Lolium rigidum
CCCCAAGCTTAGACGCTTGAGTCTTCTTGAAATATGCAGGGATGAACCACGGGGGCATCCCCAAGCTTAGTCTTTTCACTCTTCTTGATCATATATCATCCTCCTCTATTGACCCTTGAAAACTTCCTTCACACCAAACTCAAAACAAACTCATTAGAGGGTTAGTGTACAATAAAAAATTCACATATTCAGAGGTGACACAATCATTCTTAACACTTCTGGACATTGCTCAAAGCTACTGGAAGTTAATGGAACAAAGAAATCCATCCAACACAGCAAAAGAGGCAATGCGAAATAAAAGGCAGAATCTGTCAAAGCAGAATAGTCCGTAAAGACGAATTTTATAGAGGCACCGAGACTTGCTCAGATGAAAATGCTCAAATTGAATGAAAGTTGCGTACATATCTGAGGATCACTCACGTAAATTGGCAGATTTTTCTGAGTTACCTACAGAGAACCCTGCCAAAATTCGTGACAGCAAGAAATCTGTTTCTGCGTAGTAATCCAAATCTAGTATGGACCTTACTATCAAAGACATTACTTGGCACAACAATGCAATAAAATAAAGATAAGAGAGGTTGCTACAGCAGTAACAACTTCCAAGACTCAAATATAAAACAAAATTGCTGTAGTAAAATAATACATGGGTTATCTCCCAAGAAGTGCTTTCTTTATAGCCATTAAGATGGGCTCAGCAGTTTTAATGATGCACTCCCAAGAAATAAGAGTTGAAGCAAAAGAGAGCATCAAGAAGCAAATTCAAAACAAATTTAAGCCTAACATGCTTCCTATGCATAGGAATCTTGTAAATAAACAAGTTCATGAAGCATAATGCAACAAGCATAGAAAGATAAAACAAGTGTAACTTCAAAAATTTCAGCATATAGAGAGGTGTTTTAGTAACATGAAAACTTCTACAACCATATTTTCCTCTCTCATAATAATATCCAGTAGCATCATGAGCAAACTCAACAATATAACTATCAAATAAAGCATTCTTATTCACATGCATAAAAGTATCATTACTCTCCACATAAGCATAATCAGTTTTATTAGTTGTATTGGGAGAAAATTCAACAAAGTAGCTATCATTATTATTCTCATCATCAAATATAGGAGGCATAGTATAATCAACATAAACTTTCTCCTCAATACCTGGAGGGCTAAAGAGATCATTCTCATCAAAACCGACCTCCCCAAGCTTAGAACTTTCTATATCATTATCAACAATGGTGTTCAAAGCGTTCATACTAATATCATTGCCACTAGCATGCAAATAAGGTTCCATAGGTTTTTTAATTTTCGCATTAAACCATTCATATCTTGACTCAGGAAATAGTACAAAAAGCTCACAGATGTTTTCCATTATGCCTTACTAGTGTTTAACAAGAAACAAAAAGATGCAATTGCAGGATCTAAAGGAAATAGCTTCGAGCACACACACAACGGCAACGTAAAAGTACTTAGTTACCCGGGACCGGAGTATGAGTGCATTTTACCTTTCCTCCCCAGCAACGGCGCCGTAAAAGTGCTTGATGTCTACGGGTGCTTCTATTCTTGTAGACAGTGTTGAGCCTCCAAGAGCGAGAGGTTTGTAGAACAGCAAGCAAGTTTCCCTTAAGTGGATCACCCAAGGTTTATCGAACTCGTGGAGGAAGAGGTCAAAGATATCCCTCTCAAGCAACCCCTGCAATCACGATACAAGAAGTCTCTTGTGTCCCCAACACACCTAATACACTTGTCAGATGTATAGGTGCACTAGTTCGGCGAAGAGATAGTGAAATACAAGTAGTATGGATGTATATGAGTGGTAATAACAATCTGAATAAAATATGGCAGCGAGTAAACATGCAACAGAACAGTAAACAAACGGAGATTAGATGTTTGGAAACAAGGCCTAGGGATCATACTTTCACTAGTGGACACTCTCAACATTGATCACATAATAAAACCACTCTACACTCTCTTGTTGGATGATGAACACCACTAATTGCGTAGGGCTACAAGAGCACCTCAATGCCGGAGTTAAGAAGCTCCACAACATTCAATGTTCATATTTAAATAACCTTAGAGTGCATGATAGATCATTGCAATTACACCAAGTACTAACATAGCATGCACACTCGTCACCATCACACTATGAAGGAGGAATAGATCACATCAATACTATCATAGCAATAATTAACTTCATAATCTACAAGAGATTACAATCATAACCTACGCCAAGTACTACATGATGCACACACTGTCACCATTACACCATGGAGGAGGAATAGAGTACTTTAATAACATTACTAGAGTAACACATAGATGAATAGTGATACACAACTCATATGAATCTCAATCATGTATGGCAGCTCATGAGATCATTGTATTGAAGTACATAGGAGAGAGATTAACCACATAGCTACCGGTACAGCCCTTAGCCTCAATGGAGAACTACTCCCTCCTCATGGGAGACAGCAGCGTCGATGAAGATGGCGGTGGTGTCGATGGAGATGCCTTCCGGGGGCACTTCCCCGTCCCGGAGGCGTGCCGAAACAGAGACTCCCGTCCCCCAGATCTTGGCTTCGCGATGGCGGCGGCTCTGGAAGGTTTCTCGTACCGTGGCTTTTCCGTATCGAGGTTTTAGGTCAGGGACCTTTAAATAGGCGAAGAGGCGGAGTCGGAAGGCTGACGGGGGCGCCACACAATAGGGGGGCGCCCCCCCCTTGGGCCGCGCCGCCCTGGCGTCTGGTGGCCCTGTGGCCCTCCTCTGGTGGCTCTCGGGTGTTCTGGAAGCTTCGTGGGTTTCTAAGATGTTGGGCGTTGATTTTGTCCGATTCCGAGAATATTTCCTTACTAGGATTTCTGAAACCAAAAACAGCAGAAAACAACAACTGGCCCTTTGGCATCTCGTCAATAGGTTAGTTCCGGAAAACGCATAATAATGACATATAATGTGTATAAAACATGTGAGTATCATCATAAAAGTAGCATGGAACATAAGAAATTATAGATACGTTTGAGACGTATCAAGTGCCTAGATATCTTATGACCCATGGCGGTTCTCATTTTATTCACGGTGATTTTAGAAAAACTCTTGCTAAGTACGATGTTAACCATAGAATCGCTTCAGCTTATCACCCCAAACTAGTGGATAGGTAGAATTATCTAATAGAGCGATCAAGTCTATTTTGCAAAATACTGTCAACAGATCTAGGAAGAATTGGGCTGATAAGATGAATGATGCTTTATGAGCCTATAGGACCGCTTATAAAAATCCTATGTGTATGTCTCCTTACAAGATGGTTTATGGGAAAGCTTATCATTTGCCCTTAGAATTAGAATACAAAGCTTATTGGGCAGTGGAAGAGTTGAATAAAGATTTTAATTTAGCCTGTGAGAAAAGGTTGCTTAATTTGAGTTCTCTTGATGAATGGAGAACCGAGGCTTATGAAAATGCTAGGATTTTCAAAGAGAAAGTGAAGCAATGGCATGATAGGAGGATTCTCAAGAGAGAATTCCATGTAGGTGAAAAGGTTTTATTATACAAATCTTGTCTAAGATTTTTTGCAGGGAAATTACTCTCGAAATGGGAAGGTCCATATGTCACTGTGGAGGTATATCGTTCCGGCGCAATAAAAATTGCTTCGTTGAAGGATGACAAAACACAAGTGGTGAATGGACAAAGGCTCAAACATTACATTTCTGGAGATTCTTTTAATGAAGATGTTATTGAAGTAAAGACTCCGGAGGAATTCATTAAAGATCAAATGCAGCAGTCTGCAGAGTCCGGTTTCGAATAGGTAATAGTTCTGGTAAGAAAAAGTTCGCGTTTTGTTTTTCCAAGTAAGTTTCTGTTGTTTTCGGAATATTTAAGAATTTACGAGATGAAAACGGAGTCGAGGTGATGCACGGAGTGGCCATACATGGCCCAGGCGCGGGCCCACCCTTGGTCGCGCCTGGGGTGTATATTGCCACCACGGAGTCCGTCTCCGCCCCGTTCTCGTCCTGTGTTTCCCTTATATTGCGAAACTTTTTGCTATTTAATCCCGAGGAAGTTCCGAGGTCTGTATCTCGAGTTCTCATCGCGTTTTGTTTCGACCTGTTTCTGCCAGGAATATTCATTGTTTAGTGCCGCCATGTCTTCGTCCGGATCAACTGGAGACAACCCCTTCATGGGTGGCATCAACCCGTACCTGAACGAGTTGATGACGCATCCCAAGGAGTTGCTGTTCATGGATGGGAAGGTGCAAATAGAAGATGTTCGCGGACCTAAAGGAGTGGGTGATCTTGAAGCCAGGGTGGAAAAGCTGGAGGAGGAAGTCTTTGAGTACAGGAAGATGGCGGAGCGTGAAGTGCACATTATTCACAAGATCCATGCCGAGCTTGTTGCCGAGATCAAGAAGGAGGGACATATTGCTGCAAGGGCAACTAACATTGGACGTGTCTTTTCTCATAACTTGCAGGGACCAACACCGCTGATTCTGAACCTAAGCTCTGTCCCTTCAGCTGAACAAGCCGTCCGTGTTGTTGATGAGTTTTGTGATAATTATCGAGCTCTGAGGAAGGAGGTGGATAGACTCCTTCAGGAGAACACCAGACTTCACAGAATGCTGGAATATTACTCAATTCCCATCACAAGGCCACCACCGCCATCTTCAGATAACAATGAATCTCTTCGAGTCTTAGTGCAGAACTGCCAAACTGAGAAGCTGAAGCTGAAGGAGATCTTTAAGAATCGCAGGAATGGGCCACCACCACCGGCACCTGAGGAGTGATTGTCTTTGGTATATGCATCCCCTTGGATTCTTCCAAGCTTGGGGGAGTGTCGCGGTATCACTATCACCTTTATATTTATTTTTAGTCGAGTCATATCATGAATAAAGTGGTTTTCATATAGCATAGTTTGCGGATTGGAGGTATCGCTCTTTTATTTTATCTCATTGTATCCCTTGGTGTGAGTCGCCTATATGAATTATTAATGAGAAGTCTTCTTATTTACTTTATGCACACTTTATTTTAGTTTGCAATTTCAGTGGTGTGATCATTCTTGCTAATTGGTGTTGGTATCATTTCGGGAGTATTGAATACATTTTATTGGCTTTGGCAAATCTATTATTGGTCAGTAGCAACATTATTTTGAAGATCGAAGAGAAAAATAAAAAGGTACATGCAGATATATTATTCATATTCTTTATTTCTTGATTGGCTCAAAAGCTTGGTATTCTCAAATCAAGATCGTTTGTACTTTCAAGATGAGTTATTTGAATTGCTCTTTGATACATATATATTTGCTTGTTTCACTTATATTTATATGCTTGCTACCCAGCCTTGCTAGCCAAAAGCCTGTATTGAGAGGAAATACTTCTCATGCATCCAAATCCCAACCAAAATACTCATGCCATTTGTGTCCACCATATCTACCTATATGTGGTATTTCACCGCCACTCCAAGTAAATTTTCGTGTGCTACCTTTAAAACCTTCAACTACATCTCATTTTGTGTTTATGTTTTTAGATCATGAGGATGTGAAAGTTATTATTGTCGTCTTCCATACTTTACTAAGTACAGCAAGACTCGTGAGCTTCATCTCGCTTGTCAATAAAAAAATGATAGACATAAAAAAGAAGAAGAGCTGGTTTGACCACAACTTCCAAAAGGGGAAGAAAATAGGAAAGTATAAGAAAGTGGCACTCCTCCATGGTTTGTGATTGTTGGTCGGCACCCGAGGATTCGGCTAGCCATGGTATGTGTAAGCAATGGATGGGAGGAGTGTCACGGTTTTATAAATAGCATGAATAAAAAGAGGCTTCGCCCAAATATTTCGTAACCGCTCTCAAACTTGTTTAGTATGGAAGATGACAAAAACACTTGTACCTATTTGTTGACAAAAGCAGCCACCTCTCAAAGCAATCTTTTATTCAGTTTTGCAAACAAAAAGCTCTAGCACATGTTTAATCTCTGCTTCCCTCTGCGAAGGGCCATTCTTTTACTTTCTTGTTGAGTCAGTGCACCTATTCCTTCTAGCTCAAAGCAAGCATGTGAACCGTTGTGATTCAATCATCTATGAATGTTGATGTATGCATTTGTCTTTTTAACTCTTACTTGTGCAGCACAATGTTTCTACCCAAATGAATACAATGTTGAAAGCCATCTATGAATGAAAAGAGGATGCAATAATTGAGCATTACGGTATGTGAAAATTTATTAGTTGTTAATTGTTCTCTGACCAAGAACAAAAAGTTTGCCATGCCAATTATGATTTCCTTTACATACTCCTATGTGTTGATTCCTTATTCATTGCAAGTGGATCATATTTGAGGATGTTGCTGTCTATGATAGCTTGTGTGTTGGTGAGTGTGATGCTTCTTGTTCGTATTTTGCTATCGACACTTCACTCCATAAACCTGTGGTCCGGTTTACTGAGCTCAGCTTTCGCTTGGGGACAAGCGAGGTCTAAGCTTGGGAGAGTTGATACGTCCAATTTGCATCACTATTTTGCATTATAATCTACTGTTATTTATTGATATATTTCATATTTAGACATGATACTTATGTTATTTTATCTATTTTTGCATGTTTGATGATTTTCACGGGATTTGCCGCGCGAGTCGGAATTCTCGCTGGAAAAGTGGTCATCAGGGTACCATACTTCGGAAGATCAGAAAATTCCAGAAACTTTCACGAAGATCTTATTTTCCCGGATGACGGAGATATCCAAAAGGAGGGCCTGAGGGGGCCACCATTGGGCAATACAATGCCCAGGCGCGGGCCCTACCCTGGCCGCGCCTGGGGCATGTATGGCTTCCCTGGCCCACATCTTACGCTGCCCTTTCGCGTATATCATCCCCACGAAAACCTAAGACCAGTGAGCAGCTCGCAGAAATATTCCGCCGCCGCTACGAGGCGGAAAACGCCAGAGAGAGAAAAGCCCTCCGGCAGATAGAATCTGCCGGGAGAAATTCCCTCCCGGAGGGGGAAATCATCACCATCTCCACCGCCATCGAGCTGGACTTCATCGTGATCATCATCTCCACCATCAGCACCATCATCACCGCCGTCTCCACCTCGTCCCGCTGTAACTATTTGGGTTGTACCTCGCATATTTCGAAGGGGAAACTCTCCCGGTATTGATTACTTGTTGTATTTGATGCTATTGAGTGAAACCATCGGATTAATGTTTATGTCCAGATTGTTATTCATCATTATATACCCACTGGTCATGTTCCATATGTTGTCCCGTGAGTAGTTCGTTTAGTTCTTGAGGACATGGGAGAAGTCTTATGTTAGTAGTGGAGCTATGTGAGTAATATGTATTGATATGATATTTAAGTTGTGATGTTATTCTTCTAGTGGTATCATGCGAACGTCGACTACATGATACTTCGCCTTTATGGACCTAGGGGAATGCATCGTGTATTTGGCTACTAATTGCGGGTTGCCGGAGCGACAAAAACCTGAACCCCCGTTAGGAAACCATTGCATGAGGGAGCGTAGGATCTCAGAGTTAAAGGCTGTGGTTAGATTTTTATCTTAGTTACCTTCTTGTGGTTGCGGATTCTTGCAAGGGGTTTAATCATAAGTATGTATTATCCTAGTAAGGGTAGCGCATTAGCATAGGTTCACCCACACAGTACTTACCATACCAATAGAGATTATTCACGGATGCGACGTGAAAGCACTTGACATAAAACCTCCAGTGTGTCCTCAGGAACGTTTGGTCGATATAAGTAGAACAACCGGCTTGTCCTTTGTGCTAAAAAGGATTGGGCCACTTGCTGCAATTATTATTGCCGCCTTTTATTTACTCGCCTTTTATTTATTTGCAATATCAAATACCGCTGAAAACCCGTTTGCTAGTGTTTACAGAGAATCCTTCATTGAAACTGCTCATCAACACCTTCTGCTCCTCGTTGGGTTCGACAATCTTATTTATCAAAAGTACTACGATACACCCCCTATACTTGTGGGTCATCACACCCACGGCAACAACTCTTTCATTGTTCTCTTTATTTCACTGCAAACAAACATCTCTTTGCACACTATACGTTTAATCCTTCGTTTTCAGCAAAAACGGTGAGATTGACAACCTCACTGTAAGTTGGGGCAACGTATTTTGGTTGTGTTGTGTGCAGGTTCCACGTTGTTGCTGACACCGGTAGTGCGTCCTGCCAAAAGTCAGCTAGCAACACCTTTAGAAGTGATTTTTTTCTCGTACTAGTCGATTAAATCTTGGTTTCTTACTGAGGGAAAACTTGCTACTGTTCTCATCATACCTCCCTCTTGGGGTTTCCCAACGGTGTGCTTTGCACAACATCAATATCTTCCCAAACATCAATGGTGTGGGAATCACCTCTTTAGAGTTTATCCTCAATAGAGTTTGTAAGCAAGTCAGGAGTTGGATAGATTGTTCCGTGGCTTCATGGAACACCACCTCCGTACAGAGTGTGGGCAATGATGTTCTTGACTACACTGGCCGTACAGTTATCCCTACTCAGGTGAACAACCACATGAGGAGGTGGAGATAGAGACGGTCTCTTGTTCATAGGGTTAAGAATGTTCAAGGAGTCACATTTTGCAAGGAGAGCACGACCATGATGATGTATGAGGTCAAGTTGAGGACATACCTCATGGTTGGCTTGCATATTAGTGCTTTATTGTTCTACTTAATTGTTCATTCTCTTTAGGTGAGCTGAACTAACACATTGTCTTTTGAATCTAAGTGGTTCCCGAAACACAAAGATTTGCTGAACACGCAAATAACAAACTACAAGCAAATGAAGACGATCTTCGAGCCATGATATGTATCTTCAGTCCTATAAAACTCATGGCAGCTATCAACTACCTTGCGGACAACAAAGCCCTGGTAGTAACTATGCTGAGATGACGGGATCAAGAGGAGGGTCTGGCTTAGGACATGGCTTCGCAAGAACCACTATTAGTGCTACTACTTTGTTGTTGTTGTTGTTGTTGTTGATGTTGTGTTGTGATGGTGGTTGTGATTTGTTGGGGTCATGTATATTTTGGAGCTCGTCGAGTATCCATTCCACTACCTAAGAACTGGTCAAAACTTGATGCATGGACATAGGCATAGACCCGGGAGCCCCAAATAAGGCGCAAGCAACCAACCACGCCTGCTTGGCATGTGAGCTTTATCATTTCGTACTTGTAGTAAAAAAAATTGTAGTTCACTAATGCGTACCTCCATCCAAAATCTTAAGGCTTATATTTTTAGAAAAGTCAAACCAATTAAATTTAACCAAACTTTTAGAAAAAATATCAACAAATATAATATCTTGTAGATACCATATGAAAATATATTTTATTATCTATCTAATGATATTGATTTTATATTTTGCATGTTAATACTTTGGGTAAAAACTTGATCAAAGTTGATATAGTTTAACTTTTTTAAAATAATATAAGTCTTAAACTTTGAAATGGAGAAAATATTACAGCGTGGTAGCTTGATTTGATGACCGATTTGCGGGGCAGCAATCTGAATGATCTCTATATCTTCCCGTGGAGAATTAGATTAATCGAGTGTCACTCGCCTTCTGCCACGCACTTCTCTTTCCTTTTTGTTTTAGTACTAGTTAATGCTCTAGGCAAAATCCAAGAATCAAGCGACGGCGACGCGCCAAATTAAGTATTGCCACACCAATTAATTATGGGTACCTTGCCTCCCCTGATCTAACCTTCTCTTGAATTAAGTATTACCGCACCAATTTATTCAGCGGTGTCTCCCTCTGTTTATTTTTATAAGACGTTGTTGTCTTTTTAAGGTTTGTATCTTCTATTTTTAGTGTGTAGATTCACTCTTCTTTATTTGTATCTAATCTACTTGTAATATATCTACAACATCTTACATTACTGCACAGAGGAAGTAGTATAGAAAGCTGCTGATTATAGTTGTACCGACAAAGCCAAGTTAGACAGAACACTCATGCTATGAAATTGCATCCGTAAATGTGGAATTATTTGTTTCCAGTTTTTTCTGTGTGCAACGCACATAGGACAAGAACTGGCACTAGAAAAAATCCATCAAAAAGACTACTACGTACGTTTTTGTTATGTAATCTGTTAATTAAATTTGACCTTACTCGTTGTTTGGATGCATAAACTCGTGGTAGTAGGGGTACATTTTCTGCCGCTGGTCTTTACTTCGTCTCCTCCTTGTTTTTTATACTCAAAGTCAAGCTTGGTCCCACCATTGCTGACATACAATGTCAGGAGTTAAAGAGACTGCGAGGTCTGAACTCCGATGAACAATAACCGCATCATCACTTATCAGCGAAAGCTAGTGGCTGCATACGTCACTCTCTCCATCTACTTTAGTACACTTCTAGGTGAAAACAACAGCGACAGGATATTGCATTTCCACCTTAACATGTCCTCACCAAAGAATATCACCCCTTTTTCTTCGAAATTCAACGGTGGGTGCCTAAGTGTTGAAACGGATGAAGCCCTTTCTTCCTTTTTATCCATTTTACCTGTAAGTTTTTTTTTTTGTAATCTCTTGTATACGGCCTTTCTTTTCCCACCCCTCCCGTTCTCTCCGGAAGTCTCTCGTTTGGTCCTCTCTGCTGCTCCGACGGGCTGATCCGGAGCCGCTAGCTGGAGTTGGCGACGGGGAAGCACCGAGATTAGTGATAGTGCCTGTTTTAGTGTAGATTTTTTTCCTTTGTGGAGTTTGGGAGTAGGTTACAAGATCTCATCGGCTAGATCTTGTACACCCTTTGCCTCGTCTTCTTCACAGCTCTGCTCTGGTGGCGGGAGTAGGGGCCGTGAGGTGGACGGAGCGTGGCATCTCCCCTAATAAGGTCGTCCTCCCTTTCTTATGGGGACTCATCGCTCTGTTGCTTCTCTCGGAGGAGGGCGTTCGTCGGTGTTGCTCATCGGTCATTCTTCCTAGGTGGAAGCTGGTTGGTCGCGATTCGACGAGTTCTTCTTCAATAAGCGGGCGATTCTGGTTCGTCACAACCATTATCTTCTTCGTCTGCCTCCCCAAGTCCGTGGAAGGTTCATTGAGTTTGACGGTGGGTCGGTTTACCCGAAGTGGTGATGGCGTGCCTCTACTGCTCTAGTACAACGGCTTTTTCTGTTCTTCCTCTCTTCCTCGGGCGCCAAGGTGGTGATTGGGAATAGAGTGGGCAAGGCTACCGTTGTGCTATGGTGGCTTCGGAGTTCAATAACAAGTTTTTCTTGGAACTATTGAAGCGCTGAAATCTTTGGCTAAGATGGCCCTCTTCATGCCGCTTTCGGTTGCCGCCAACTGTCTAACCTCCGTCGTGAGGCCCCGTTCGGGCGTTGAGAGCTTTGCCCAGCCGGAGACAAGTGGTTTCGTCCCCGTCTTCGTCCATGGCTGCAACGATCTGAGCTCCATGCTCCGCAATGGGAGAGGGGAAAGACTAGATTGCTTTGTTAAATCTTTTAGCAAGGTTCTTTCTACATTCGCTAGGGATCCATATGTATTTTCTATATTTTATGGGGTCCTTTATAACAACTTTGTACTCGCTCTATTCATTAAATGAAAGGTTCTGGCCCCTTCTGGGGCGCTCCGCTGTTTAAAAAAAAATCTCTTGTATACTACCTCCATTCGGAAATTTAAGGCTTATATTTTTTTTGAAAAGTCAAACCTAGTAAAGTTTAACCAAGCTTTTAGAAAAATCTATCAACAAACATAATATTTTGTAGATACCATATACATATATGTTTTATTATCTATATAATGATATTGATTTTGTATTTGGATGTTAATGATTTTTAGTAAAAACTTGGTCAAAATTAATATAGTTTGACTTTCTACAAATAATAAAAGACTTAACCTTTGGAATGGAAGTTATTTTTCATCCGGTTATTTTGACAACCGGTTAGTTTCCCTGCTATTAGTATGCAACACTATTTCTTAACTGCTTCCTAATTGTTCTTTCAGAATAAATTACCGTCCGCTACTTGTTACCGACAATGTTGGATTTTTTGCTAAATGATGCCATAACAAGAAAGAAGAATAAGAAGTTGTATGTACCGTAGGCTACATTTAGCCAACACACGCATGGCTATTTTAAGAGCTTAATTTTGTAGTCCGGGTAGTACATTGTTTCATTTGACTTGAGAAAGAAATACTCAGAAGTGAGAAGGGAAATAAAAGAGGGAGGGAGACAAAGAAAACGAGTGAAGCATCCCTCAAATAAAAAAAAAAACGAGTGAGGGAGAGGGAAACCAGCCGGAGATAACGGCTAGTGGTCTGATGGTGCACAGCCAACTCAACCCAAGTTGGGCTCCGCCGTACTCCCTGGACCGGCCAAGTATTTGGATTTGACTTAAGTTGCCAGTGGACTTCCAACTAATCGGTTGGGAGCATGTGATAATCATCAAATGGGCATTGGTCTATCACTCTATCTGGTAACCAGGACCGAACTAGTAGATGGGTTAAGTAAAAATAATGACTTTTAAGCTAAGCAATACTACGTATTCAGCTTTTTTTTCAAGCGTATGTCGATCTACCCATTCATTGATTTTGTCATCTTGTGTGACCCTCATTCAAAAACGGGTTATACTGCTTCCACCTCTTTCTTCAACTCCATGCAATATACATGGGCTGCTCAAATGAGAAACTTTTTAATTCGGACAGGGACATCTAGGAGAAACCAAAGAGATGTCATCGCGTGGAACGCAACATAAAATTCGGTGCTAAAAGTAAGATTTTTCACAAGATAATTTTCTCTTTTTTACATAGATTATAAAAAATGTTGTTTTTTTTCACGAAACTTGACGAACGCACATATATTATGAAATGTACATGTAAATTTTTTTTATCAAATTTTTTTGATACTTCGAATTTTTTTAATGGGTAGATGAAGCTTATGCACCCTGGAGCCGAATTGAATTTCCGAATGTGGACGTGATTACTGAGTACACAAACAAGAAAGATGTTCATCTTTCCTAAAGCAAACATATGCTAATCTGCACTAACTTTCATTCTAGCTAAGCTTATCATCCCCTTGGTCATGGATGGGCCTATACATATGTAATTTCTTCCCCGTCTATCCTACAGAAAATGAACTGGTTCTTGCGAAATCCATACATTCAAACGGAGCCTTGGCACATTTTCCTCTCTTTTTATATGTGAAGCTTTGTGTTTGGGTAGTCACTTCTAAATTCATATTAACTATGTCCCGTTGGATCACGGACAGGCATGACGCATGGTACAGCTTAACCAGCTCGCGGCCGGCGTGATTAGGTTGGCGTACGTGTGACAAAGGCAAAGCCGTGGCAAAGCTTCGTCCCACTCACATCTGCCGGAGCAGCTAGAACTCAACCGCTACCACAGGACTCATGTACTGGATATCATAAATGTAATCCGGAGCCGGTAGATCAAAGCCGCCAAGTTGAGATCGTTTTCGTCGACATATGCATCCACGTACGTATCCTGTCCAGATTCCAGAGCCCATCGATCTGTGTCGACATATCATGGGTCGCCTTGTTTAGAGCAGGGTTGTCCACGATTGCACCACAAATATTTTGTTGAAGATGCGGATGTGGACACAACTTCCGTACCACAACATAAAGAAGAATACAGTTATTACATGGACAGAAGCGTAGCAACAAAAAGTTAGCACACACAAACAGTTGCAACGTTGTTTGTATGCCATGATTTCACAACTTCACTCATGCCTCAACCAAACAGTATGATATATCAACACAAGGAAAAATCCCAACGGCAGTCAATTGCAAACCACTTTGATTTAAATCCCGAGTTTTTCAGACAAAGATATACTTCGTTTATTGAGTATCCTACTAAGGGCGGCATGCATCGATACCTACTTTAGCACATTACATTCAGCAGAATTTCAGGCTGTTGGAACAACTAGCTCATGCAAGTGTAGCATTTTGAGAAGATACAAAAATGCTGTCACAGCTACTTTCTTTCACCAGTTCAGCGCAAAGTTGCGGCCTGGGAGCTTAGGGGAGCAAAGCACATTTGAAACAAAGCAGTGTGTGGGATCTAAAGCCCTGCTTCCTAGCGGCTGATGGGGGTGTGCATCCGCTCGACGATTCTGTTGATGGCGTCTCGAGTCATCACAATGGTGTCATGCTGCAGGATGCTGTACACATTGAGGCCCTGCATTCAAAGATGTAAATAAACATCAGCACGATCTGCTTGGGTCCAAAAGTTTTGGCAGCAAAACTACAACATGAATATCTTCATTGTTCCGCATTCAGCTGCTGAGATTCTGAGCCACTTACAATGGATGGGATGACATTCACATAGTGAAGATTTTGAGTTGCTAGCTTCAACTTCTTATCAATGTCGCCTCCATCCACCAACAAGACCTTCTTCGTATCGTCCATCTGCTTTATGTACTGCACAATGTTTTTCGTCTTGTGGCTAGGGACTTCCAAGTCCTCAAAGATGCAGAGCTATAAGAAAACATGCTCAGGTGAACTTTCGGTGTATACATATTTACTACGAAGAATGGAGTCAAATGGAGAAATATGGACCGACTTTTGTGTGCAGGATAAATATGTAAAGGTTGCTGTCCAACTTAGTGTGCTGGAGAATTTACTGGAGCAGCACCAGAAAAATCTCAATCTCCGAAAGCTTGCATGTTTTACTGTTATATTGCTCAATAAACTTCAATAAGCTTTCACTCTTTCAGGAAGACATGCAAACAATGTCACTTCAATCTGAAATCTAGTAAGCAATAATTTACAACTTAATGTAGAAGAGATTCTTGTAATCTGACTTGATCTTAATACCATTAAGTTGACCATCAAGAAAACGAGGCACTCATAGAAAACCATTCTACAAACACATACTAAGTCAGCAGAATTAGTAAACCACCAATAGTTCTGCTCCATATAGAACTAGTATAAAGTATAGTAGGCAGAACTAGTAAACTGTCGTCTGTACTAAGTTGTTAGCCCGCTTCCTGAACTTCAGGAAGAATCTATAAGGTGTAAATAAAGTATAGTGAAAGGATCTAGAAAGCATAAAAAATAGCAAAACAGTTCCTTGGGCACCTGCCAGTGACATGCTGATCAACAGCTTGTGAAATAGCACAGCAATGTCTGCACATCAATGCTGATCAACAAGCCTGAACTGAACTACCAAACCAGGCTCCATGATTAAATACAAAAAAACATTTTGTAGCACAAATATATATGTAGGCATAGGCAGGAGCTAACTAGAAACAAGATCATCAAGAAGAGACATTGATTTAGTGAGGTAGCAGATACCTTCCCCTCAGCTGTTCGGGCAGACAACGCTATTTTAAGTCCTAGGCGTCGTACTTTCTTTTGCAGCTTGAATGCATGACTTCGTGGTTTAGGGCCATGCATGGTCGCACCACCTCGAAACTGTTTCAGTTTGAATATTAGTTTAGTTGGAGCCTGAACAAGAAAAGATATCTAACATTATACGAATGATGTACTGTTAAGATAGCGTGGTATAACCTGACAACCACGCAGCGTTCCATGGCGTGCTCTTCCAGTTCCTTTTTGCTTGTAAGGCTTTCTTCCCGTGCCACTCACTTCACTGATAGTTTTAGTTGAGTGTGTCCCCTGTGAAAGACAGCTAGTGCAATTATCAAAGGTGCCACAAAAACATTCTAGAAAGTTACATACAACTTAAATATCTGAGCTGAAGGAAGTAACTGATGTTACACTAACACATTATACAATAGATCACATGACTTGGGAGGCTTGAAAGCTGTAGACAATCAAAAGAAGAGAAAAGATCATAGTGTGTACCTGTTGCCTTTTAGCAAGTTGCCACCTTACTACTCTGTGAACAATATCCTTCCTAATTGGAACATCAAAAACATCACCATCCAAAACCATGAATCCCTTGTCCTCATTATGGAAGTTTGTTACTCTACCTACTAGGTCCTCATACTGCCCTGTAACAAAATATTATGATTACTTACAGCTCAGCATAATTTGAAAATCATATAGCTTTCCATTAGCCAATTATGACACAACTGTACTACCTATAGAGTGAAGTCCAATATGGCAAATCTTGTCAAGATTAAATAAAACTATTTTTAATCAATTAAGAATACAGAGTCAACTAAAAGATCTCTATCGACTAAATAAAATATTGCACAGGTCGCTCACAAACAGCATCGTGATAGCAGCAAATGGAAAAGGAATACTAGAAACACACCTAGCTCTCTGTCTGGTGTCCAAACACTCTTGCTAGATAGAAGTTCCGGTGGAATCAGCACTCCATTTGCTGGAGCTAAATGAGTAGAGTACCGATTGAAGTAGACATTTGGCAATATCTGCAGGAAGGAAAGCTATCTCAGAAGGCAGAAATAGAAGCACACGCCATCAAACATGGCAAAGAGACTTATTAACTAAAGAAGTACAGAATGTCATTTTTTTTTACATTACCCATGATTGCTATTTGCATTTGAAACAAATTATGTTCTTGGAGTCCTAGCAAACAAATAACGGTGCATAAATGACAGCGAAATGTCTACAGTATCAGAAATCAAATGCTCCATAAGGTTGAGCACATCATAGATTTGGTATTAGTGCATATATCATCCTATATGACTTTTAGGAGATTAAGCAAGTCAAGTATGGAGAAGATAAGCAACCAAAATAAGACACAACTGGTGCATCTATAAGTGACAAAACATCAATAAAATCTGAATAGTTCCATTTGAAAAAGATCAACTGAATACATCTGTCAGCAAATTGTATTGTGTCGTGAAAATGGCTTTATCTACAGGATACTTATAGTACAACTGGATAATGCGTCACCCCTTGAACTGATTCTATGTGGAACCATGCCATCACGTAATCTTCAGGAGTAGTACTATTAAGACTATTTGTACAGTCAGTATTTTTCCTACTTCCCATTTGTAACTAATAAGTACTCAACAGGAGCATAATTATGCACAAGCATGTAAACTGGAATTGAACAAATTTTGAATATGTGAATAAGTTTAGAACTGGAGAAGTCAGTTCATACATAAAAACAGGATCACAGACCACATAATATAATTGTCGACGAACCAAATCACAGAAAGCACATACTGAGTTACGTTACACTATCTGGATGGGCAAGAACTGTTGCAAGATCACACTCACACCTAACTTCAATCAAATCAGTAAAAAATGCCCCATTTCCAAACTCGAAGCGACCAAGCATAAACTTTGTACACAATGTAGTACCCGGCCATCCCCACGGGCGTCCGCGCCCGAATCATTAGTTTTCAAACCCCTCGTAAGACGTAAATCCTTCCTATCCAGCTAGCCAAACGAGGTGTCACGTATTCGAACTGGCGGAGCACTTGGCACTTAGCCTGCCGGAGAACCGACGTGAGGCCGTGTGGGGAAATGGGGAGCAGCGGGGTGGCAGAGCCATACCTTGCTGACGAGCGGGGCGTCTCGGCCGAAGGATCCGAGCTGCGGCGTGCAGTCCACGGCGCGGCGCAGGAGCGACGCTGCACGTGCGAGGGCGCGCATCTGCCGGCGGCGGGTGGAGAACACGCGGCGGCGGCCCGGGGAGAGTAGAGACAAGAGAGGGCAGCCGGTTGAGAAGAATCGAGTGGGCCGACGGAAACGGTTCGGACAGGCCACGGGATCGCCTTTGCCACGAGTGATAGGCTGCAGCAATTCACTCATTGCGTCAAATAAGGTGTAACGCCAACGTCTTTTGGGCTTTAAGGCCCGCCCCTTAAGATCTTGTTTGGTGCTAAAGTATTTACGTGTGTTACGACGTGTTTCCCGGAGATTTTTTTTTGTGGTAAAAATACACTACAAACGCAGACGCTCACAATCACCTCCACACACTCATCCCCATGAACACATACCGACACACAGAGTGGTGGAGCTAGAGCGCAAGTAACCGGGGTGCCATGTTGTCGAAGAGGTGAAAAAACTTTATTTCCAGGATGCACATGTGGTAAAAAACTGCCATATAGCAAAGAAAACAAATTCTAGCAGGTATCCTGTGCACCCCCATGGCAACACATGGATTCGCCATGCACACACATCCTACCCTATGAGCACCTCCGAGAGACTGGTTCATGACTTCATCCATCGGATCTTGAGATTGACGAAATCGTCATAGACGTCTCGATGTCGACGAGAACATAGCCTCCCACTGAAGAATATTTCCGCCTTTTGACTCAAGGGGCCGGGTACCTCGCATCTTGATCCCCTTTTGACTCCACGAGTTTTCGGTCCAAAACTTGGTACAATACTTAACAATTAGTATAGTGAACTCAAGGGCACTTATATCTAACTGTCCTTGGTATATACATTGAAAAACAGTCAAAACTCACAGGCTAAACGAAACCTAAGGCGGGTTACCTTTTCCTTTCCTTTTTTTTGAGTTTTTTTTTCTCTGTTGTCATTTTTATTTATATATATTCTCTCCTTTATTTTTTCAATTTATATTCGTGTTTCATATTCATTTTCTTTGTATTTTTTCCATTCTTTCTACTTAGTACCGAGCTAACAAAAATGATAATTCACCTAATTATGTGTTAATGAAACAAATAAAATACAAGATCTTTCTCAATGCATTGTATCTTAGCGCATTGTTCTATGTAACAATCCATGCACGTATGATTCCTTCTCCAAATTTTACATATCACTGAATAAAATGATGATCTAATGATCTATTTGACGCTAACACTGCGAATCCGCGACACTTTTTTTTTAAACGGATGACGAACATACTTAAGAGTAAAAAATGAATGAAAATGTAGCATGCACGTAAATAAGAAAACAATGGCTTTCTAGGTTTTATGTGGATTTATCTCTTCTTGTACCTGCACTTGGCAGCCTCGCTGGGAGGATCCCGGGGGCCGGGGGGATGTGTCGCGGCATCCATGCGTGCGTTGGTGCACACCTGCAGGAGCACTGACCGCGCCACCCGCTTTTGGCCGGCACGGCACACCGCACACCGCACAGAGGAGACGTCGACGCGATGGTCAGCAGCGTCAGAGGCACATGAGCCGGGGCAGAGTACGTCCGCCATGGCCGCCTGCACTGCACACGTACCTGCACCTGCACGCACGAGTGGCTGCACGTCCGCACTTATTGCTCTCGTACCACCGCGCGTACCATCCTCCCTGCCTATCGATTCTCTTCCACGCCACACGGACCAAACAGGGCGACGATCTACCCGGCTGCCAATTCAGCATGCACACTGGCCAGGCGATCGGAGTGAGCGCGCCGGCCACAGTTTCCGTCACTTCAACGTTGAACTGCTGCTACATAGTATGCTCCAGTACTCATGTCTCCGTGATCTTACCTCGCCTTGGTCACAAATGTGTAGCATAGGATCCAGTGGATCGACACACCATAGGCCAGATTTTCCTATCTTTGATGCCAAGTGAGTGCATGAGCAGCTGGACTTCTTTCACCTAAGAGCACGTACAATATGAGGTGTTTAGAGGGGTGATTAAAATATAAATCGTTTTTTTCTAAGAACCGGTGCTTATTTCTACTACACAAATCACAAATGCCTAACCAAGCACCTCTTATGTATAAATAAGCACCGGTGTCTAACAAAATGCTTAGTTTATTTTCTTATGGCATCCATCTAAGCGCCTCCCACCGTACGTGGCCTAAATGGACCTTTTCCAGAGTTTGAACTTTGTGGCATGTTGGAAAACTAATAAACTTCTATGGTCTCTCCTGGTAGCCATGTTGGATGACTAAACTAAAATACACGACACATAGTTGGTTTGGGCAATTTTTATTCAGTCCAGTCATCCAAAATAGCGTGGCCTAGCAGGGTTATTTACCTAATAAAAGGGTCTTTTTTTTCAGACTATCTAGCATTATTGAATTCAACCATCTTGAATGACCTTACTTAACTGATACTACATCCTCCGCCCCAAAATGTAAGGCACCTAAGGATTAGTCAAATTTAATGTTTCTAAAGTTTGACCAAGTTTATGCGTAAAAATATGAACATTTACAATATTGAATCAATATCAATAGATTCACCATAAAGTATATTTTCTTAATACGTTCATTCGATATTGGATGTAAATATTTTTACTTCAATATTTGGTCAATGCTAGTAAGATTTAACTTTTGACTAATCCTTAGATGCCTTACATTTTGGGACGGCGGAGTATAACCAAACCAACGAACACGTCTTAGCTGCTTTTTTACCCATCCTAGGCTAAGGACTCGGGGTGTGTTTGGTTTTGTTCCCCAAACAGCCCTGCCAAAAAATTGGTTGCCCTTCACGTCTTGGTTCTTGCTTGGATTGTAGCCAATATTTTGGCTGCCAATGCATGTACATTCTTCTCACTCACAGATTCTTGCCAAATAGTTGGCAAAACATGGGCAAAGAATTCTTTGACCAAAAAATTGGCAACCAAGTCTTGCCAAATACTCCCTCCGTTCTTTTTTAATTGACTCGAATTTAGTACAAGTTTGTACTAAATCCGAGTCAATTAAAAAGGAACGGAGGGAGTATTTGGTAGGGCTAATGTGGTCACCAACCAAACACACCTTCAAGCTAGCCAACCATGCAAGATGGCTGTGACCCAAAAGAGGCCATGCAAGTTTAAAAGTTGCCCAATAGGCCACAAGTGGCAAAGAGCTATTTTGGTCAAAAAAACATCTGTTAGATGAAAAGTAGCCTCATGTTACGCTGCACCAAGGATCCCTTGTTCAAAGTGGCTTCTGCCGGGTCAAGGGGGTCATTGCCTCCTCCCCAGAAAATTGGACTTCCACTTGTTTGAAAAAAGAATTTGGACGCATAAGTATTCATAATCTACAAGGCCTAAAAATTTATCTCTTGTGGTCTTGTATTAGAAGATATAATCAGGCATAAGGTAGTTTTTGGAAGAAATTAGTTGATGCTAAGTATTATACAAAAAAAAAACCAAACATTCTCTATTGTCAAGACACATGCCCACTTGTCTTTTTTGGAAAGGTGTGACGTGGGCATATGAGACTTCAAGTTTGGATGTAAGTGGCATGTAGGTAATGGGAAATCTATTTCATTTTGTTGTTAATCAACAAACTATAACCGTGGATGAGTTGTGGGATGGATCGCAATTCACTTGTTCTTTCAGAAGAACTTTCACTGAATCAATGATGATCTATTGGCAAGAAATTATGTTAATAGTTGGAGTATTAATTTCACTAATCAATAAGATCAGTTAATTCATTTCAAAAAATAAGATCGGTTAATTATGAAGTATGAATCCAATGTGGTCAATCCTTCCAAATCTCTCTATGCAATTATCATTTTTGGAGGGATACAACACATTTATCTGATTGTTGCCCTGAAATCCCAGCTAGGGTTCAATTTTGTGTGTGTTTGTTTTCCAAAAATAAAATCATAACTAGGAATAACTTAGGGAGGAGGAGAGTTCTTAACCCCCTAAAATGTGGTCTTTGTTAGTAGATATAATATGTAAAACATTTTTTCTTTGAGTGTATTGTATGTAGGTTGCTTTGGGATCATGTGAATGAGGTTTTTAATGTGACGATTATTGACTTCCTATGCTTAACCTCGAAGTGGCTTTGTAATACAAGATACTTGCAACTTAATGTTGTTTCCTCTGCTATCCTTTTAAGTATAAGGAACAACATGAATTGTATTACATTTAACAGATTGACTTGCTTTTCAATAAAGGGAATATATTAATATCGTGAAGATACCAATTCCACCTAGCCTATGCAACAATGACATACCTTAATGGCAGTACAGATCATACAACCGAAAAAAGAACCTAAAAAGGATAAGTCCTGCTACAGTGTGAAGTCCTTACAGCAACAGCAGCACAAACACCACCATGACAACACCTGGACTCCAAGTTCTCCAAAGTAACGCCTCCATGAAGGAAATTGTGCACACGCGCCATCGTCGCCCGACCATAGATATTACGTTTTCACCTCGAAGGAAGTCCCCACTCTTAAAACAATGTCTTCAACAAGCCATTGCCAGGACAACCAGTTAAGGCCGGACCTTGGATTTTCATCTTGAAAGTTAAAACATTGAACTTCTTCTATGTTGACACCCCCATTCGCATGCCGCTGCTATGAAGCCCGGAACACCAAGCAAGTTCACCATTGATGCAAAGCCTCAAACCACCAACACTAATCCTTAAAACTCGGCTTCCACACCATTCTTCGTCTCTTGGCTTCACCATGGAACCAAAAAGATGTGTCCATGATGGCAATAGATAGCAGAGCTTCGCGTCGCTCCCTCCTGAAACCAAACAATTGGAAAAAACATTGGAACACACGGCCGAATCCCATCCGATCCAGCAATCTCCAGGCATGAGTCGCCCAAGGGAGTTCGCTGACAGAGCCTTCCCGAACTCGACACTCCTGACAGATCAAGGAGGACAACCATCCGGTAAATATTCGTCTTGACGTGAGAGGAACCCTAGGATCGCCAGCTTTATTCTTCGGTGCGGACGAACAGGGCCCCACGCCGCCATCCGCCGCACGGCGACAATGAAGGAGGTTCATAACCTCCACCGCAGTAGGAAACGATAGCCACACTAGCGACATATGAGCAACGTGGTGCCCACCGTCGCCGCACAACCAACCATCACCCCATGGCCGTCAAGGTACGTGCAGCAGCCGTGGCCCACGTGATCTAGATCAGGCCTGCACAATCTAGATCGAGCCAGCACACATCCTAGATCGGTCCCGCTCAGCCGGTTGCCGGTGATCGCCACGCCACCGTGCATCCATGGCCTAGGCCGCCGCATCTCGTCACCATCCCATCGCACGCGTCCTTTGCCGAGAGCGCCACCACCACGCATCCACTGGAGCTTCACCTTCGCGCGGGGAGGATCCACCTCTGCCTTTGGTGACTAGGCGTCGCCTCTATCGCTGGTACCACAGTGCTAGTGGCCAAGGGAGCCACGATGTGGGGGATTCTTGTGCGGGGGTTGTTGCGACCGAGAGTATTAAACCTGACGGTGTGGTTATGTTTTCGTTCGAAATGAAACTAGGAAGCGACCCTTGTTATTCAAAAACAAAGAAAAACTTGAGCTCTATGCAAAGAGATGGCGCGTAACCTTAATAAACTGATTTTTCTATACTATCATTCAGTTAGTTTTCTCGAAAAGAATCATCCTGTCAAGGAGCTGATGTAAAAGCATGGGGGGTAAACCCTGTATCCCTGATCAAACCATCCACTAGATTAAACCTTGATCACACTTTTAGTGGGCACGGAACAACAGGAGCTGACCCAATAATTTTCGGCTCTGACTTAGGTGCTGGTCCTACAAAGTTACAAAGACACTTGATCTAACACTTAACAAGCTACTAGTTAACAGGCTAGTGATCGCAGTGCCTGGCTAGGTAGGCCATTTTGGGGAGTTCAAGCCTAGCAGTAACAGTGTGCGCGGGCATAATTTCCTTGCCGCCACAGTGAAGCTATCATGGTAATAATGGCTAGCTAGGCGATATGTTGGCCAACCACCATGACTATGTCCGTATCCAAGGGCCCCTAAAACAGTGTAGACAAGTTAAGAAGACATACACCCATGTGGTAGGTAGGACCGATCGACCCAAAGAAGCTGATTTTGGTGACCGGCCAAAGAGTGTGTAATTAATCAAGGAGTAGACCATAGGCACAACCGGTTCGTGAAATACATGCGTGGCCCATGTGTTCGAAGGGGCAGGGGGAATGGCGCTGATCGCAGGGAGAGCGACCTCTCCGAGACGATGATAAAACCATCTCATATCTAAAAAAGGCCTCTAGCTTTAAATCGTACTATAGTTCTTTATCTATTAAAAGTGGGGACTGATATACTTCTTCCGGTTGAACATATTTGTCAAAAAAATAGATAGATCTACACACTGAAGCATCCTATATACGTTCATTTTTGTGCCATTATTTTAAATTGAAGGGAGTATTAAATTTTAAATATATCTAAGTGTAACAAACAATACATTAAGTCATTAATATCTACTCTAGGATGTTGCCTTGATGGATAATGCATTGGAAAGTGGCCTAGTAGAGAGCCCTAGAAATTTTTCTTTTCGTTCTTACAACAACAATAAGAAAAAACAACAATAAGAAAATGGAACAGTCGTACGACATACTCTCTCTATTGTATGTGTTATTTTAATGTAGCTTACATTGGTCGTTTTCGTATCAAAATATTAGTTTAAAGTGACTTGCTAGTTGTTTTAAAATTTTCTACAAAGTAGACCAAGGAGAACGGAGGGATATATTTTGGTAACTTAGGCCAACTTTTTTTAGTTTCGCACCGGGCCTCCAATTTCTCAGATACAACCCTGTTCATTTGAAACGAAGGTAGTAGAATGCTCAAACACTTGCGCGTGCAGGACCTATACGTATGTAGTGCCATGCATGCATGCACGCAAGACAGCAGGAGGAGGATGGTTGACATGCCAAGTACCTACCCCATAAATTAGTGTTAGGGATGCATGCATGAAGAAAAATGGGTTCTTGTTTTGGGGCCGGGCAAGACATGCAGTGAGCAAGCCAGCCATGAGACGGCCGGAAAGTCGCGCGCCCTGCAGAAATTCTACGGGAATGATGTGGAGGATCTGCTTGGATACTTGGAGCCCATGTAAAGTCGCGGATGCTCTTGGAAAAGCCGTGGAACGGGATAAGCGACCGAGCAAAGCATGGCGCGCAGCTAGCCGTGCTTTTCATGGAGCTATCGCTGCACGCCGTGCCGGCGGGGCGAGACACCATGCATGCCCGGCCAGCCGTCATCATCATTCCCGGGAGAGATTAAGCGCCATGCCGTTGATCCCGCTGACGGCTCACCATGGGCCCGTGCGGTAGCCTGGGCCTTCTTGGCTCGCATGTGGACGCAGGTTTTGACTTGTTTGGTTTTCTGAGCCCCTCCGCATTGTTGCATCACACATTCGCAGTCTGGGATCGGGCGCAGGAGAAACATTCGAATTTGTCGTTTTCAGCGAGCCACCCTCATCTCCACAAAAAGCAACAACACCACGTTCTCACAGAGCCACCGAGGGGAGATGGCGCGAGCTCGCGCGGAACGGCGAAAAATCATCGGAATGAATTCCGTCACCACCATCCAAATTTCGCTACCGTATATAGGGGCGGCTCTCTCACCGCAAATCCAAATCCCCCATTCCCTCCATTTCAAACTCATCCATCTTCCCTATCTAGCGACATGGTGGACTCATCCTCACCCCCACGGTCAGTGAGGCTGGCGGCGGCGACTAGCCACGGCTTATCGTCTTCTTCATCTGCGTCGATCACTCTGGTTGTTGTAAGCTTTTGCAAACCCTAGATCTAGAGCTTCTGGGTACACATGGGGATCTGATAGAATCCATTGTGGGCCATTCCTTCGTCACCGATCGTGGTTGGATCTGACTCTGCCACGAGGACGGTTGTCGAGGTTGCATCTGAATCTACCACGGGGATGGTAGTCGAGGTTGCATCTGACTCTTCCACGGGGACGATTGTCCTGCCTGCTTCTTTGTCGGGGTCTCCTGCTTCCCCGACCTTGGTGCTGCGTGTGACTCCTCTGACTGTAAGACCTCTCTTTCTTTTCTGGTAGTTCATTGATGTGCTAATGCTTAAGGATGTGGATGTGGATGTGCTAATGCTTAGCTACGTTCTTGTGCTATTTATTATGTAGACGATCATACCATTGGGCTCGTGTAATCTTTCTACTCCATCTGTCAATGTTTGTGCTGAACCGTTTGGTTGAGATCGTCCATAGAGGCGTATGTTTTAACCTAGGATTCAAAGAGGCACATATGAACAAGGTAGCTGCTAATGTTCTTGCATTCGCTAGCATACATCTGAGCACTCTTCAGGTATACAACCACATCAGAAAGTGGAGGACCAAGTGGAGTGTCATAAGCAAGACCAAATCCTAGTGGAGCGAAGATGGTTGCTGCTTCTATCTTACCGATGAAGAGATGGTGGATGAGTACATGAAGGTAGTAAGCTTTATTGAGTTCCTTCAGTGATCTGACAGTATGTCATTGTCATCCACACTAACACTTGTTCCTTCTGGATTGCAACGCTACCCGAGGCATAATGAGTACGTCAACACCTCGATCATCAACTATGCTCAGTTGAATATGATATTTATGCCCCGGTTTGTTTGCAAGGCGTAACTTTACCAAACTAACTTGTTGGCCAGGGAAACTCCATTGCAGACAACGAAAAGAGTATGTCGAGTACCGTCACCTACATGCATCGGGGAGGGCGACCTGGCTTAAGACCTAGCTACGTAAGCAGTTTCCTGCTTAGTGCTTTTGCTTCCTTCTTCGTGGTCTGCTGATTTTTGGAGGTGCTTTTGTATCCCTCCATTAGCTAGGACTTGTGAATGGATCGTAGCGAACAAGACGGGGGGGGGTGAATGGCGCTACGGCAAGTTTTAGTCTTTTTCAATTTTTAGGCAATGGAAGGTAAAGGTGTGAACTTTAGCAATAGGGGTGATCCTACAATGAATATCGGACAAGTGCAACAAGTAAAGGAATCAACAAGATAATGAGAGTAAGGAGCGAGACAACCGGGGCGCGAGGCGAGTCGAGGTTTGTTTCCCGCAGTTCCTTCCACTAAAGGAGGTACGTCTGCGTTGAGGAGGTGCTAGTCTCACACAAGAGACTAGACGGCCACACCACGAAGGAAGGCCTCACCTTCTTCCTCGAGAGAGCTCCACGAAGGTGCTCTCCCTCTTCCACTAAGGCACCGGTCGAGGCGGTGATTCCTTCACAAGGTTGGGGCGAGCTCCACACACAAGGATGCTCCCAACACCCTATGGAGCTAGTACATCACCAAGCTAGACTCCATAGCTGCACATCTCCAATGCTCCACCATAGGAACCCATCTCCAATGCTCCACCAAAGGAACTCTTCCAATGCTCCACCAAGAAGCTCCTCCAAGGCTCCACCAAGAAGCTCCTCCAAGGCTCCACCAAAGGAACTCTTCTACAATGCCCCACTAAGGAACCCTACCACCAAGATCCACTAAGGAATAGCTAGTATTGGTGAAATCTCTCTTGGTAGAAATATAGATCGGGGTCTCCTCCACCCTTCCTCAAAGTTTGGGAAAGATTGGTTGGATGGGGAGGGAGATCCTCAAGAATTAAGCTCAGCAACAATGGAGGAGAGAGAGAGGGAAGAGATAAAATCGTGTTGGGGAAGAAGGGGCCCTTAAATAGGCTCCTCCAAATCCAACCGTTATGTCCAGATTTGGCCGAAGCGGTACTACCGCTCACGGGAAGCGGTACTACCGCTCCGAGTTCGAAATCCTCCCAGATCTGGTCAAAGAACGCAGAGCGGTACTACCGCACGAGGTACCGCTTGAGGTACCGCAATAGGGTCCAAACCTTACTGGATCCAAAGCGGTACCAGAGCGGTACCAGGGCGGTACGACCGTAACTCGGTTACGGTACCTTAAGCGGTACCGTGAGCGGTACTACCGCTCGTGAGCGGTACTACCGCCCCAGGTACTGCAGGGGTACCGCAACGTGTTCTGGGAGACGAAATCAGTGCAGACTCAGAGCGGTACCGAGGGCGGTACCTATAGGGGTAGCGGTACTACCGCTACAGGTACCGGTAGTACCGGCCTGGCTAAATCTGGTTTTCTTCCCTTTTTCTCTCCAACCATGTTACCTCACTAAACACACACAAAACCAGAAAACCTATCAACTACGCTTCTGTCTTCCGATCTTGGCGCGTCCGGAGAGGTCACCGTGCTCTTGCAAATCTAACAATGATACTCAAGGTACACGGTGAGATATCTCAAGTGTTGTCATCAAACACACAAAACTTGGGGTTTAAAGTTTGCTCTTACAATCTCCCCCTTTTTGGTGTTTGATGACAACACAAGAGTTGGCAATAACATATGATATTATGATGAGATACTTTAGGTTTGCAAAAGCTCGACGGAGCTCCCCCTACACATGTGCATATCATGAATATGTATTTGAATACAAATACACATGTTGTAGAGACATCACTCCCCCTCATTTTTACAAATCGAGCACATATGCTACATAGATATACGACATGTTCAAATAGCACATGCACAACATGGAGGCAACATAAGATGATACACGGAGATTTGGGTGAAGTTATCATACCATAGCCTTGAGAATACCCAAACTCACAATAAGATGCCTCCATAGGGTTGTTGACGTAGCCGTAAGACAAGATAAGCAACTAGAACCAAACGGCTACAAAAAACAAAGGTCCCCATCCACCTAGGAACTTCTCCCCCTTTGGCATCGGAACACCAAAAAGGAGGGTGACAAAACTATAAGGATGGAGAAAAAGAACATACAACCAAGCTTGCAAAAATCACGAGAGAACAAGCTTGAAGGAGGTTCTCAAAAACAAGAAGAAAGCAAAGAAGAAGGACAAAACAAGGTTACGAAGAACCGAAAAACCCTCAAAGAGGGGTGTTGGTGGCCGAAGCCACCGTGTAAGAGTATAGTAGTTGTGAGGTCGCGTAGATGTATCTAGGACTCACGGACTACAACTCAACATGAAGCTCATAAGTCACTTAATTGACAAATAGCAAATGTTTTGGATTTCTTTATGCATTATGGGGGGAGTGATAGCTCAATGGATTTAAACCGCACTCCCCCTATGTCCATGCGTGCCCTTCATCTAGATATAAAGGTTAGGAGTGGTATGTGCGCACGATGGTCAAGCAAAGTTCGATGGATCGATGATATTTAGCTCATGCCTCAACTCAATGAAACGCTTCTCATCCAAGGGCTTCGTGAAGATGTCCGCCAATTGCTCCTTGGTGCTAATGTAGGATAGTACAATATCTCCGCGAGCAATGTGATCCCGGATGAAGTGGTTCCTTATCTCAATGTGCTTCGTCTTGCCATGAAGAACCGGATTGTAGGCGATCTTGATTGCGCTCTCATTGTCACACAAGAGAGGCACCTTGCTATACTCAAGTCCATAGTCCCGCAAGGTTTGCCTCATCCACAAGATTTGAGCACAACTACTTGCCGCGGCAATATACTCGGCTTCCGCGGTGGAGACGGAGACACAATTTTGCTTCTTCGAGGACCAACACACCAAAGATCTTCCTAGAAAGTGACATGCTCCGGAGGTAGACTTCCTATCAATCTTGTCGCCCGCCCAATCGGAGTCGGTGAAGCCAATCAAAGCAAAGTCCGTGTCCCTTGGGTACCATAATCCGAAGTGTGGGGTATGAACTAAATATCGAAAGATCCTTTTGACCGCCACAAGGTGGCTTTCCTTCGGACTTGCTTGAAACCGTGCACACATACCAACGCTTAACATTATATCCGGGCGAGAGGCACAAAGGTAGAGAAGCGAACCTATCATCGAACGGTAGAGCTTGGTATCCACCGCCTTGCTGGCCTCGTCAAGAGTGAGTTGACACTTGAGTTGCATTGGAGTTCCAATCCCCTTGGCCCCCTTCATATCAAAGCGCTTGAGCATGTCTTGGAGGTACTTTGCTTGATTGATTAAGGTGCCTTGTTGCATTTGCTTGATCTCGAACCCAAGAAAGTACTTGAGTTCACCCATCATTGACATCTCAAACCTATTTGTCATCAACATAGCAAACTCATCATTGAATTTTGTGTTAGTAGAGCCAAAAATGATGTCATCTACATAGAGTTGGCATACGAAAAGCTCCCCATTGACCTTCTTAGTAAAAAGAGTGGGATCGATTTTCCCCACTTCGAAACCACGGTCTTCAAGCAACTCCTTGAGATGCTCATACCAAGCTCTAGGAGCTTGTTTGAGACCATATAGGGCCTTTTTGAGCTTGAAGACATGGTCCGGGAAATGGGGGTCCTCGAACCCCGGGGTTGCTTCACATACACTTCCTCATGTAGAGGACCATTAAGAAAAGCACTCTTAACATCCATTTGTTGCAACTTAAAGCCATGATGTGAGGCAAAGGCCAAAAGGATACGGATGGACTCAAGCCTTGCAACGGGTGCAAAGGTTTCACCAAAGTCCGCGCCTTCGACTTGAGAATAGCCTTGTGCCACCAATCTTGCTTTGTTGTGGATGACCGTGCCACTTTCATCTTGCTTGTTCTTGAAGATCCACTTGGTGCCGATAACATTGCGGCAATGATCGGGTCGCTTCATGAGAGTCCATACATCATTCCTCTTGAAGTTGTTGAGTTCCTCTTGCATAGCATTCAACCAATCGGGATCGTTGAGAGCATCATCTACTTTGAGTGGTTCCACCTTAGAGACAAAAGCATGGTGCGCACAAAAGTAGTCAAGTTGCCTCCGAGTGGTGACATTTCTCTTTAGATCACCAAGGATGTTTTGCAAGGAATGAGACTTAAGACGCAAGTGACTTGTAGTAGGGTCTTCGCGGCGAGTGTCGGCTAAAGGAGATGGTTCTTGTGAGTCCTCTTCGCCTTCATCATGGTTTAGGTCCTCGCCTTGACCTCCATTGTCGTTGAAAGAGGCAACTTTGTCATGAGATCCGGACGGCTCGGGAGTATAAGGAACATTAGTGTCCATGGAGATTGTCCCCGAACCTCTCGGAGAAGAACTTGAAGCTTGACCTTGGTCACTTGATGTTGAGTGTTGAGGTATACGAGTTTGCGGTGTATGTTGTTCTTGAGCTTGTTGTGGTGAACTTGGACTTGATTGTTGTTGTAGATTTCGAGGTTGATCTTGAGGTTGAGGTTGAACTTGAGGTTGTTGTAGAGGTTGACTTGCATTTGTTAGATCAACGGAAGAAGCTTGGCCTTGTGGTGTGATACGTCCAATTTGCATCACTATTTTATATCATAATTTGCTGTTATTCATTGATATGTTTCATATTTGGAGATGATACTTATGTTATTTCATCTATTTTGCATGTTTCATGATTATTTGGGGATCACGCACCGAAGCCAGGATTCTGCTGGAAAAAGCACCGTCAGAACGCAATATTTCGGAAGATCAACAGTTGACGGGAATTACACGAAAACTCCTATTTTTCCGGATGACGAAGGGAGCCGAAGGGGAGGCCGAGGAGGGCCGCCATGGGCCCCCCTCACAGGCCGGCGCGGGCCCTGCCCGGCCACGCCGCCCTGTGAGGAGGGGGCCCAC
>NC_061510.1:206302001-206354875 GCF_022539505.1 Lolium rigidum
TATCGATGCAGGGAGGGATCGCAGGATCTCGAGTTTAAGGTTGTGGTTAGATTTATCTTAATTACTTTCTTGTAGTTGCGGATGCTTGCAAGGGGTATAATCACAAGTATGTATTAGTCCTAGGAAGGGCGGTACATTAGCATAGGTTCACCCACACAACACTTATCAAAACAATGAAGATTAATTAGCCGTATGTAGCGAAAGCACTAGACTAAAATCCCGTGTGTCCTCGAGAACGTTTGGTCATTATAAGTAAACAAACCGGCTTGTCCTTTGTGCTAAAAAGTATTGGGACACTCGCTGCAATTGTTACTCTCGCACTTTACTTACTCGTACTCTATTCATCTGTTACATCAAAACCCCCTGAATACTTGTCTGTGAGCATTTACAGTGAATCCTTCATCGAAACTGCTTGTCAACACCTTCTGCTCCTCGTTGGGATCGACATTCTTACTTATCGAAGATACTACGATACACCCCCTATACTTGTGGGTCATCATGGTGTAGATGGCTCCACTTGGGTGGAACTTGGTCCTTCCTCGGTACTCATAGAAGGTAGCTCTTGAGGTAGGCGAATGCCAACACCCATCCTTCCTATGGTATCCGGGGGAATTGCATCTCCTTTCTCACAAGAAGCACTTCGCTCCTCCAAGGATCTATCATCTTCATCGAACGTCACATCACAAGATTCTACAACACGTCCACTTGACTTGTTGAAGACTCTATAGGCGTGAGAATCCGTAGCATAGCCAACGAAAATTCCTTCTTGAGCTCTTGAATCAAACTTGGATAGGCGCGTGTCCTTGACAAGTATGTAGCATTTGCATCCGAAGACCTTGAAGTATGACACATTAGGCTTGTTGCCGGTGAGGATCTCATATGGTGTCTTCTCGAGGCCTTTGCGGAAGTAGAGGCGATTAGTAGCATGGCAAGCGGTAGAGATAGCTTCCGCCCAAAAATTGTAGTTGGACTTGTATTCCATCATCATGGTTCGAGCGGCTTCGATCAAGGTTCGATTCTTCCTTTCGGCGACCCCATTTTGTTGGGGAGTATATAGCGTGGAGTATTGGTGTTGGATTCCTTCTTTGCCGAGGAAGTCATCCAATGTGTAGTTCTTGAACTCCGTTCCATTGTCGCTCCTTATTACGAGGATCTTGTTGTCGTACTTGCGTTGAACTTGGTTGGAAAACTCCATCATGGTCCGTTGAGTCTCACTCTTGTACTTGAAGAAGAATACCCAACAATAGCGTGAATAGTCAGCAATGATGACGAGGCAATACTTCTTTCCTCCAAGACTTTCATGAGATGGTGGACCGAAGAGATCAACATGCAAGAGCTCCAAGCATCTTGTGGTAGAAATGATGGTCTTGGCCTTATGAGGAGCTCCATGCATTTTTCCTTGTACGCAAGCCCTACAAACACGATCCTTACAAAAGGAGACATCTTCTTTTAGTCCGAGAATGTGGCCACCCTTGTGGAGACTTTGCAAAGTCCTCATGTTGACATGGGCTAGTCGGCGATGCCATAACCAACCCTTGTCACCTTTGGCGAATAGGCAAAGAGCGGAAGACGTTGTCTTTCCGGAGAAATCAACAACATACAAACCGTTCTCTACATATCCAACAAAAGCTACATTGAGTGTCTTGCTCCACAAGAGGACCACCATATGTTCATCAAAGAATGTGCATAAACCCATACGAGCAATTTGATGAACGGAGAGTAAATTGTGACCAAGGGTCTCGACAAGGAGGACATTCACAAGTGAGATGTCGGGTGTTACCACCACCTTGCCAAGACCCAATACCTTTGAGCACGTGTTGTCGCCATAAGAAACGGTAGAGAGAGAAGGCGCGAGGTCGACAACAATATCCTTGCTTCCGGTCATATGACTTGTGGCTCCACTATCAACCACCCATTTAGCGCCACCGGAAGCATAGTCCTACAAGGAATCAAGTCTTGGTTTTAGGTACCCATTTTTCAATGGGTCCTAGCATGTTAGTAACAAGGGGTTTGGGAACCCAAATAGTCCAATCAACATTGTCCTTTTGAGGACCAATAAAGCGAGCACGAATATGTCCATAGTAATCAACAAAAAGAACATGAGAAGGGTTATTAGAGCCGGCGAAACCCGTCGAGGTGGAGTTGGGTACCCCATCCCTTCTTGAGCTAGCATTGCTCCCTTCAAGGTTGGTCTCCATGTTCTCCTTGTTCTTCTTCTTCTTGGTCCTCCTCTTCCTCTTTCTCTTTGGATTGGTAGCCACTCCTCCTTCATTGCAAGAGCCCTCTTTGGCTCCATCTTTAGCTTCAATGATTCCTTCCAAGTACTTGGCTTGAACTTGGAGTCTATCAACCTTGGCCTTCAAGCGATTGACTTCATCTTCATGCTCCGGGTGTGGATGGCAAATATCAAACACTTGGACCTCCTTTGCCTTGTTCACCCGGAAGTGTTCCATCAAAGCTTCTTCTTGGAGAGCGTTCATCTTCATGAGCATGCGCTTGTCATTATCCAGCTTGGCAATGTCACTTTCATGAGTGCAACATCCACGGTCCTTACTCAAAGGAAAGTACTCCTTCAAGGTTTCTTTTTGCATGGAGTTGACCTCCATGAGCTTGGCTTCCCTTCTCTTCAAGGCGGCAAT
This sequence comes from Lolium rigidum, assembly GCF_022539505.1. Lineage (NCBI taxonomy): Eukaryota > Viridiplantae > Streptophyta > Magnoliopsida > Poales > Poaceae > Lolium > Lolium rigidum. The sequence continues at coordinate 206,304,641 of NC_061510.1, forward strand.
TTCCTCCTCGTGATCACAACATGTGTCCTTTTCCTTGCTCATGCGGAGACATTCCACCAAATACTCTTCTTGCTTGCTACTCAAACTCAATAGCTTGGCCTTGGTGATCTCAAGAGCGGCAATTTCTTCTTCATGGTTGCAACATGAGGTCTTCTCTTTGAACAAGCGATAGTACTCATCCAAGGCTTCTTCTTGAAGAGCATTGACTTCCAAGAGGAGAGCATTGTGTCTCCTCAAGGAAGCAACTTGATCCACAAGTTCATCATGGCACGAATTGGGGTCTTCATCATCTTTCCCTTTGTTGGCTTCCTCGAGCGAGAGCATCTTCTTCTTGAGGTCACCAACCAACTCAAGAGCATGGTCTCGATCCTTGGAGAGTTGCGAGACAATAGCTTCATTCTTGTCCTCAAGCACGATGACACTAGCTTCAAGAGACATGCGAAGATTCCGTTCATCATCAAGTTCCTCCTTGAGATTTGCAAGCTCAAAGGCCGCTTCCCTTTCCAACTTCTCCCTCTTCTCAATAAGATCTTGTGCCGCACCAAGTTGGGCTAAGAGAGCCCCAACATGAATCTTGGTATCCCCCTTCATGTTAGCGAGAAAAGAATCCAAGGAATCCAAACCCATAATCTCACGTTTAACGGCGAGACTAGTGGCATCATCAATATATAAGGCATTAGTAGAAGATGATGGTTTGGAAGGGGATTTTACCTCCGTGGATACCTTTGCCATAAGGCACCGAGCATTGTTGGTGACGAGGTTCTCATTAGGAGAGTCGAAGAGAGAGTTGGAGGGAGTGGAAATGGCGATGGCGGCCACTCCCTCTCCTTCCTTGTTGGAGCGCTTGTCCTCATGCTCCCCATCTTCATCGGAGGTGTACTCTTCACGAATGATGAAGGCTCTAGGCTTCTTGTTGGAGGAGACCTTGTTGTCATCGGACCTTGGGGAGAACTTGGAGAATCCTTTGGAGAGTGGCTTGTACCTATCCTTTGGGATAAGCTTTCCACCAAAATCTTCTCTTCTCTCAAACATACAATCCACGACAAAATGATTCTTGTCACCGCAATTGTAGCATGTTCTTCTTTTTTTCCCTTCTCTTGGGCTCTTGGAGAGTCTTCTTGGAGAATCACGTGGTCTTCTTGGTCTTGTGTTTCGGGACATGTTTCCATCCCAAAACTTCTTGGCGGCAAGAGCCATGTGCTCATGGTAGTTGACCTTGAGATCCTCCGATCCCCACTCAACGGGATCCTCATCGCTCTCACTAGCTTCATGCACCTTCATCTTCAATGCAAGGTTGGGCTTGCGAGAGTTGTGGGCGCGAGCAACAAGATCCTCCGCATTCTTCTTGGAGATGTCCAAAGCGATGACTTCGCTAAGGACTTCATCGGATGTCATAGCACGGAAGGAGGCGTTTTGGCGGATAGCCGTCAACTTCACTTCCTCATAAGGGAGGAGAGCGTTGTAGAACTTGCGCTTGATCCAATGGTCATCCACAAACGTTGCTCCAAGATCTTGCATTTGCACGGCAAGAGCGATGAGGCGCCGATACATTTCTTCGGGGTCTCTCCTTCAACCATGACGAAATTGTCGGCCATATTGTTCACTTCATCAAAGCGGGAGCTTTGGATGCTTGCATTGCCGAGGAAGAGCTTCTCAAGTTTGTCCCATGCTTCCTTTGCGGTCTTGAGCGAGCGGATATGAGCGCGGTCCTTGGGGGTGATGGCCATACGAATCATGTTGATTGCGGTGGCGTTGAGTTGGTCATCCACCACATCTCTCCTTGTCAAATTCTTGGGATCTCGTGGTGAATAGCCCTCCTCAATGATACGCCAAAGCTCGGTAGAAGCGCTGCGCACATGTGAACGCATTAAGAATTGCCAATTCTCAAAGTTGTTTGACTCAAGAGACGATGGTGAACCATGCGACAAGATATGCGGCATCGGTATCGGAACGTTGATGGTGTAATCATTTGGTGGTGGCACCGCATGATAACCCCCTAGACGTTCCGATACCGGTGTGTCATCATCCTTCCCTTTTGTTGAAGTGCCGGTATCCGCAAGCCCTTCCTTTTGTGGATCTTTTGTCGCTTCCGCGACAAAATCAACAAGAGGAAGGGGGTTAGCTTTTGGTGGCGGATCCTCGGCACTTGCTTTTGGTGGCGGGTTTGGTTTTTGTACCATCAACTCCATCATCATCGCCTTCATTTGAGCAACGATGGATGACTCCAATTTCTTGAGGTCATCCAACGTAGCCGTCGTGGAATCGATGGGCGATGATGGAGCGGGTGGCACAAGGGAAGGTGACCCATTCTTATCCGCCTCTTGTTCGGCCATTTCTTAGGCGGTAAAGCCCGAGCAAGAAAACCTTGCTCCGATACCACTTGAATGGATCGTAGCGAACAAGAGGGGGGGGTGAATGGCGCTACGGCAAGTTTTAGTCTTTTTCAATTTTTAGGCAACGGAAGGTAAAGGTGTGAACTTTAGCAATAGGGGTGATCCTACAATGAATATCGGACAAGTGCAACAAGTAAAGGAATCAACAAGATAATGAGAGTAAGGAGCGAGACAACCGGGGCGCGAGGCGAGTCGAGGTTTGTTTCCCGCAGTTCCTTCCACTAAAGGAAGTACGTCCGCGTTGAGGAGGTGCTAGTCTCACACAAGAGACTAGACGGCCACACCACGAAGGAAGGCCTCACCTTCTTCCTCGAGAGAGCTCCACGAAGGTGCTCTCCCTCTTCCACTAAGGCACCGGTCGAGGCGGTGATTCCTTCACAAGGTTGGGGCGAGCTCCACACACAAGGATGCTCCCAACACCCTATGAAGCTAGTACATCACCAAGCTAGACTCCATAGCTGCACATCTCCAATGCTCCACCATAGGAACCCATCTCCAATGCTCCACCAAAGGAACTCTTCCAATGCTCCACCAAGAAGCTCCTCCAAGGCTCCACCAAGAAGCTCCTCCAAGGCTCCACCAAAGGAACTCTTCTCCAATGCCCCACTAAGGAACCCTACCACCAAGATCCACTAAGGAATAGCTAGTATTGGTGAAATCTCTCTTGGTAGAACTATAGATCGGGGTCTCCTCCACCCTTCCTCAAAGTTTGGGCAAGATTGGTTGGATGGGGAGGGAGATCCTCAAGAATTAAGCTCAGCAACAATGGAGGAGAGAGAGAGGGAAGAGATAAAATCGTGTTGGGGAAGAAGGGGCCCTTAAATAGGCTCCTCCAAATCCAACCGTTATGTCCAGATTTGGCCTAAGCGGTACTACCGCTTCGGGAAGCGGTACTACCGCTCTGAGTTCGAAATCCTCCCAGATCTGGTCAAAGGACGCAGAGCGGTACTACCGCACGAGGTACCGCTTGAGGTACCGCAATAGGGTCCAAACCTTACTGGATCCAAAGCGTTACCAGAGTGGTACCAGGGCGGTATGACCGTAACTCGGTTACGGTACCTTAAGCGGTACCGTGAGCGGTACTACCGCCCCAGGTACTGCAGGGGTACCGCAACGTGTTCTGGGAGACGAAATCAGTGCAGACTCAGAGCGGTACCGAGGGCGGTACCTATAGGGGTAGCGGTACTACCGCTACAGGTACCGGTAGTACCGGCCTGGCTAAATCTGGTTTTCTTCCCTTTTTCTCTCCAACCATGTTACCTCACTAAACACACACAAAACCAGAAAACCTATCAACTACGCTTCTGTCTTCCGATCTTGGCGTGTCCGGCGAGGTCACCGTGCTCTTGCAAATCTAACAATGATACTCAAGGTACACGGTGAGATATCTCAAGTGTTGTCATCAAACACACAAAACTTGGGGTTTAAAGTTTGCTCTTACAACTTGCTTGAACCTGATCCCGGTCTATAATGATGAACTTGTTTGAGGTGGTATATACTAACCCCTCGTGTGATGAACCTGTGATGCATCGCCCAATACGGTAACTAGTTGATGTGTATTACCAGCATCTTTTGATGAACTATATGTCGTTGAATGTGTTGTTATTCAGTTAGCACTATTGGGTAACCTCACCACTCAAATGGAAGGGGTTACCACAGCACACTCATGTCTGCAACCAAACGAGGTGTGCGTTACACCACGAGGGAAGAAATGCATTTCTGTAGGCAACCAAACAATGGGGTTGTCTTCCCTATGGGGTGCAGAAAATGATTTCATGGCCTACCAAAAATAGGGCTTTTCTAGCACGTGGCCTGTTGGAACGCAAAGGTGGGTTCTTCTCCCTGGCGCAGTCATGCAGAATTGTGGCCCAATTTACCAAACGTACCCCATGTGGTTCGTGATGGTGGTCAACACCGTTGGGGAACCCCAAGAGGAAGGTGTGATGAGCACAACAGCAAGTTTTCCCTCAGTACGAAACCAAGGTTTAATCGACCAGTAGGAGAAATGCGTGACTTCCGAAGGTGTTGCTTGTTGACTAGTGGCAGGGCGCACTACCGGCGTCAGCAACAACGTGGAACCTGCACACAACACAACCCAAGTACTTTGCCCCAACTTACAGTGAGGTTGTCAATCTCACCGGTTTGCTGAACACAAAGGATTAGACACATCGAATGTAATGAGGTGTTTGCAGAAAGTAAACAGAACATGATTGCAGTTGAATTTATCAGTAAAGGAAATAGGACCAGGGTCCACAGTTCAGTAGAGGTGTCTCTCCATAAAGAAATAGCATGTTGGGTGAACAAATTACGGCTGGGCAATTGACAGAATATCGATCAATACATGACAAGATGATTACTATGAGATTTGATATGGGCATTACAACATAATACATAGACCGTAATCCAACTGCGTCTATGACTAATAATCCACTTTCAGGTTATCATCCGAACCCCTTTCAGTATTAAGTTGCAAGCAACAGACTATCGCATTAAGCAATGTGTGTAAAGTAAACAATAAAACGGATAAAACATTGTTGTTTTCTCCCTAGTAGCAACATCACATCTACAATCTTAGAAGCTATAAAGTCACTTTCCCAGAAAACTAGAGGCATGAACCTACTATCGAGCATAAATACCCCGTCTTGGAGTCACAAGTGTCCACTTGGCCAGAGTTTCTACTAGCAACGGAGAGCATGCAAGATCACAAATGACATATGACATGAATATATAATCAATCTCAACATAGTACACAATATTCATCGGATCCTAGCAAACCAAACATATAGGATTACATAAAGATGATATTGATCATGTAGGGCAGCTCACAAGATCGATACATGAAGCACAAAGTGGAGAAGACAACCATCTAGCTACTGCTATGGACCCATAGTCCAGGGATGAACTACTCACAGATCACTTCGGAGGCGGGCATGGCGATGTAGATGCCTCTGCGATGATTCCCACCTCCGACAGGGTGCCGGGAAGAGCTTCAGAACCCCCCGAGATGGGTTCTGCGATGGCGGCCGCGATAAAACTTTTCGTGGATGGAGGCTCGGGTATCCAGGGTTTTCCCGATAATCTGTATAAATAGGAGGAGGATTTAGGTCGGTTGGGCGCCTGGTGGGCCTAGACCTACCCAAGGCGTGGGCTAGGTCCAGGCCGCGCCTAGGGGTGATCTGGCCGCCATGTTGCGCCTCTTCGACCCCCCTCTGAACTTCGTCTTTGTTTCGGTAAAATATTGACTTCGGCTTTTGTTTCATCCAATTTCGAGAATATTTCCTGTACAACTTTTCTAAAATTCAAAAACAGCAGAAAACATGGAACTAGCACTGTGGCATCTTGTTAATATGTTAGTGCCGGAAATCATGTAAAAGTGCAACAGAGTGTAAGAAAAACACATACGAATTGGTGTAAAACAAGCATGGAGCATCAAAAATTATAGATACGTTTGAGACGTATCAGTTCGCAATTTTTGAGGTGACATGAAGCCAACACAATCTTGATCAAGCATGTAAAGCATTGTGAGCTGGGATCTAAGTACTCTAACATAGGCATGATAGATATAATTCAATAGAACTTAGCAACTATGTTATAACATGAAGAGTAACTCAAATAAAGGATCATGAATAATAGTGCATTGAAAGCAACTGTGTGTTTATGATCATAGAGTAAACATAACAAAGTGGTACTCAACATGTCCTTATGGAATAACAAAACATAAATGCAAGGACACCTTAAAAGTTCAGAGGGTGACTAGATACAAGTAATTTGAAAGCAAGCAATAGCACAATAATGAATCAATCAACAATAATTTTGGGATTATGCACATTACACTAAGAATGACAACCATGCTCTCTTAATTGGTGCATAAGGTAGAAGATGCAGACTCAACATAAAATTAAAAGAAAGGCCCTGCGCAGAGGGAAGCAGGGATCACTCATGTGCTAGAGATTTTTATTTTGAAAGCAATAGGGGTGTTGAAAATATTTATTTTGAGAGGTGCTACTCATGCCAACGGTAATGATAAATAGTATGGATTATGCATAAAAACTTCCTATAAGTTTACTTGCCTCATGCATAATATACTAATAGTGCTTACACCTTGTCCTAATTAGCTTGGACTTCCATGGATTTTCAACACATACATATGTTTCAATCAAGTGTCACAAAGGGGTACCTCCTTGCCTCCTGTACAAAGGTCCTAGGAGATGAATCTCATTTGATTTCTCAATTTTGATGAATTTCAATTTTTTGGACATCCATACCGGGAAAACAAGGACAACAGATATTTAGACTTTTATCCAGTTGAAACTTCCACCATGTTAACATGGCTTTAGTTGGCGACCCAATGTTTCTCTCTAACAATATGCATACTCCAATCTTTTCAACTCATGGTAAATCTCCCTTACTTCAAACAAGATGAGCATGCATAGTATTTCACATAATATTCAACAAAGGCATATTGCTGGTGTTCCCCATGATAGCATGGTTATCACACAACAATCAACTTATAAGAACTAAAAATGAATAGGACATAATACTTACCACAATAGTTTTAGACTACTTTCCAATGAACTATAATTTACACAAAACAAGTAATAATTTTTGAAGGTTTAAAGTTAGCACACAAGCAATTTACTTTGAAGTGGTGGTAAAATACCACAATAGGTAGATATGGTGGACACAATTGGCAACTTTGGCTTTTGGTGGTTGGATGCACGATTATAGCTCATACTCAGTACAGGTGAAGGCTAGCAAAATACTGGGAGCGACCAACTAAGAGAGCAAAAATAATCATAATCATGCATAGTGACAAACATTATCAATCAAAGCATAAAGTGATATTTCAAGTCAAAAACTAATCATAGAGGCTTTAGTTGACTGGTTATAGTCATAACATGGTATAAGCATGTGCCAAGTCAACCCAATAAAGCATCAAAGAAGAATACCACAATACTATGCTTTTATGATAGAAACAACACATGATTCTTTCAATGACATATTATGCACTCTCAGCCATTTGAAACAAGTCATGCTAAAATAATAAATACTAATCATATGACAAGAATAACATCCAAAATGACATGACAAAATCTATGCCATAGTCTAGACAAGCTTCCTTTTGCATCACTATAGTCATGAAATATTTTACTCGTATCCAACACTAATCAACTTATTTGAAATAACTCTCGGAGGTGAAATACATTATGGACCAGAGAGCTAATCATACACAAATAAATAATACTAACGTGCTCTGAACAAAATTCAAGTAAAAGAACAAGAGCTAAACGCAGTACCAGAAAACTAGAACACTCGTAGAACATTAACAACGAAAACTAGAGCGTTCTATACAATTAAAAAGGAGCGGGTCTTTCTCCAAAACAAATATGCCGGGATCCAACATATGCTACAGCAAACAAAACTAAACCTAAACTAAAAACAGAATAAAGACGCTCCAAGAACAGCACATAATGTATGAAGCAATAAAAATATAGTGTATAGAGAGATGATATGTTGCTTTGTTGATGAAGAGGGGATGCCTTGGGCATCCCCAAGCTTTGATGCTTGTACCTCTTGAATATGTCTTGGGGTGCAGGGGCATCCCCAAGATTTAGTTTTTGTCCATTCTTCATCTCATCACATCATTCTTCTCTCCCTACACTTGAAAACTTCCTTCGTACAAAAACTTCACACAATTCTTCATTAGCAACATTAGTAAAATAAAAATAAACAAATCCACTTGTGTTCAGTACTAACATATATCAAAAATATTAAATCATAAACTACTGTAGCAATATTTAAAAAAGCTCTTTGATCAAAAGAACTAAAAACGAAAGATATTTAAGAGGTAAATGCAAATAGTGAAGAAATCTGTCAAAACAGAATAACACGTAAAGATCGATTTGTTTGAAAATCATGTGTTGCTTATCTCGAAAAGTTGTCAACCAACGAAAGTTAGATAATAACCTGGGGCATATGCATAAAAAAATGAAAGCTCACAATTCCGCTCTGGCTATGTTTTGAATTTTTATGGTAAGAGCACAGAATCTGTTTTCTGGACAACAACTTCCCCAAACATTACTTTCTTCCTATTAGAGGCTATTATTGGCACAAAACGAAATAAAAATGATAAGGAGAGGTAATTACAGTAGTAATAACTTCCAAGACTCAACAAAAAGAATAAATTACTGTAAATAAAACATGAGTTGTCTACCATAAGCGCTTTTCTTTAACGCCTTTCAGCTAGGCGCAGTAAAAATGTGAGCATCAAGTATTATCAAGTGAAGAAGCATCAACATCATAATTTGTTCTAATAATAAAGTCATAAGATGACTTATTTCTTTTTCTAGGGAAGTGTTCCATACCTTTCTTGAGTGAGGATTGATATTTGATAATCCCATCTCTCATATCAATAGCAACACCGACAGTTCTAAGAAACGGTCTTCCCAAAATAATTGCACAAGAAGCATTACATTCAATATCCAAAACAATAAAATCAACGGGGATCAGGTTATTGTTAACCATAATAAGAACATTATCAACTTCCCCCAAAGATTTCTTTGCAGCAATATCAACAAGATGAACATCCAAATAACATTTTTCCAACGGTGGCAATTCAAGCATATCATATATTTTTCTAGGTATAACAGAAATACTTGCACCAAGATCACATAAAGCATTGCAATCAAAACCATCTATTTTCATCTTAATGTTGGGCTCCCAACCATCGTCTAAATTTTTAGGAATAGAGGCTTCACGTTTTAATTTGTCCTCTCTTATTTGCATAAGAGCATTTGTAATGTGCTTTGTAAAAGCCATATTTATAGCACTAGGACTTCTAGCAAGCTTTTGTAAGAACTTAATTACTTCAGATATATTGCAATCATCAAAGTCAAAATCATTTTTATCAAAGGTAAAAGGAATCTTTTCTTCCATACTCCGATTTTTTTAGCATACTTATCAGGAGCAGTTTCAGTAGTTGTAGACAATTTTGTAGAAGGAGCAATGACTTTTCTTCACCATTTAATTTACCACTAATAGTAGGAGAGTGGCTAGCATTTTAAACTTCATTACTACTGGTGGTGGTGATGGTATAAACTTTAGTCAAATTATTATTTCTAGCAATTTCTTCTCTTTCTCGCCTAGCATGCAATTCTGCCAACATCCTAACATTTTCATCAATTCTAACTTGAATGGCAATCAAAGTTTTACTTTTTTTAACATCATGATGAAACACTTTTAATTTAATAAAGTCAACATCATGAGCAAGGCTATCAACTTTAGAAGCAAGAATATTAATTTTGCCAAGCTTTTCCTCAATAGTTTTATTGAAAGCAGTTTGTTTACTAATGAATTCCTTTAGCATGACTTCAAGATTAGAGGGTACACTTTTATTATTGCTGTAGGAATTACCCTAAGAATTTCCATAAGCATTACCATTATTAGAAGGATATGTCCTATAATTGTTGCTACCAAAATTATTCCTATAAGCATTGTTGTTGAAATTGTTGTTTTTAATGAAATTCACATCAAAATGCTTTTCTTGAGCAACCAAAGAATCTAATAGAATATTATTTGAATCAACATGTGCTTTACCATTAACAAGCATAGACATAATAGTATCAATTTTATCACTCAAGTAGGAGGATTCTTGGACATAATTTACCTTCTTACCTTGTGGAGCTCTCTCGGTGTGCCATTCAGAATAAATTATCATCATATCATCAAGTAATTTAGTTGCAGCTCCCAAAGTAATGGACATAAAGGTACCTCCAGCAGCTGAATCCAGGAGATTTCTTTAAGAAAAATTTAGTCATGCATAAAAGGTTTGGATGATCATTCAAGTAGTCAGTCCATGAGTGGGACAATTCTTTACCAAAAGATTTCATTTTCTCCCAAGCTTGAGCAACATGTTCATTATCAAATTATCTAAATTTCATTATGTCACTTCTCAAAGATATAATCTTAGCAGGAGGATAATATTTTCCAATAAAAGCATCTTTGCATTTAACCCAAGAATCAATACTATTTCTAGGCAAAGATAGCAACCAATATTTAGCTCTACCTCTCGAAGAGAAAGGAAACAATTTCAGTTTTATAATGTCACCATTTAATAAATCAGTTTTAGTTTCATAGAAGGCTGCTTCAGGAGCAGGTGGAACAATAGGTGTACAAATAAAATCATTATTGTTGGTGCTAGTAAAGTCACACAACTTAGTATTTTCAGCGGAACCCAATTTAGCAAAATTAAAACTAATCAACAAAAATAACAACTATAATAAAAACTAATTTTTTGTGTTTTTGATATAAAGACAACTAAAAAAGTAAACTATTTTGTGTGTGTTTTTGATATAATAAAGATAACAAAACAAAATAAAGTAAACTAGGAAAACTATAACAAAGTAAAAAGATTGGAGATGAGAGACTCCCCTTGCAAAAATCCTCTTTCTCCCCGGCAACGACACCAGAAAAAGTCTTGATGGTGGTCAACACCGTTGGGGGACCGCAAGAGGAAGATGTGATGAGCACAACAATAAGTTTTCCCTTAGTACGAAACCAAGGTTTAGTCGACCAGTAGGAGAAAGGCGTGACTTGTTAAGGTGTTGATGGCTGACTAGTGGCAGGGCGCACTACCGGCGTCAGCAACAACGTGTAACCTGCACACAACACAACCCAAGTACTTTGCCCCAACTTACAGTGAGGCTGTCAATCTCACCGGTTTGCAAAACACAAATGATTAGACGTATCGAATAGAAGGAGATGTTTGCAGAAAGTAAACAGAACATGATTACAGTTGAATTTATCAGTAAAGAAAATAGGACCGGGGTCCACAGTTCACTAGAGGTGTCTCTCCATAAAGAAATAGCATGTTGGGTGAACAAATTACAGGTGGGCAATTGACAGAATATCGATCAATACATGAAAAGATGATTACTATGAGATTTGATATGGGCATTACAAAATAATACATAGATCATAATCCAACTGCGTCTATGACTAATAATCCACCTTCAGGTTATCGTCCGAATCCTTTCAGTATTAAGTTGCAAGCAACAGAGTATCGCATTAAGCAATGTGTGTAAAGTAAACAATAGAATTACCCTCGGATAAAACATTGTTGTTTTCTCCCTAGTAGCAACATCACATCTACAATCTTAGAAGTTATAAAGTCACTCTCCTAGAAATCTAGAGGCATGAACCTACTATCGAGCATAAATACCCCCTCTTGGAGTCGCAAGTGTCCACTTGGCCAGAGTTTCTACTAGCAACGGAGAGCATGCAAGATCGCAAATAACATATGACATGAATATATAATCAATCTCAACATAGTACACAATATTCATCGGATCCCAGCAAACCAAAGATATAGGATTACATAAAGATGATCTTGATCATGTAGGGCAGCTCACAAGATCGATACATGAACTACAAAGTGGAGAAGACAACCATCTAGCTACTGCTATGGACCCATAGTCCAGGGATGAACTACTCACGCATCACTTCGGAGGCGGGCATGGCGATGTAGATGCCTCCGCGATGATTCCCCCCTCCGGTAGGGTGCCGGGAAGAGCTTCAGAACCCCATGAGATGGGTTCTGCGATGGCGGCCGCGACAGAACTTTTCGTGGATGAAGGCTCGGGTATCCAGGGTTTTCCCGAGAAGATGTGTAAATAGGCGGAAGATTTAGGTTGGTTCGGCGCCTGGTGGGTCCAAACCTACCCTAGGAGCGGGCCAGGTCCAGGCCGCGCCTAGGGATGGTCTGGCCGCCCTGTTGCGCCTCTTCAGCCCCCCTTTGAACTTCGTCTTCGTTTCGGTAAAATATTAACTTCGGCTTTTGTTTCGTCCAATTCCGAGAATATTTCGTGTACAACTTTTCTAAAATACTCCCTCCGTCCCAAAATATAAGGCGTCTAAGGATTAGTCAAAAGTCAAACTTTGCTAACTTTGACCAAATATTTAGAGAAAAATATTTACATCTACAATATCTAATGGACACATTAAGAAAATATACTTTATGATGAATCTATTGATACTGATTAAGTATTGTAAATGTTCATATCTTTGTGTATAAATTTGGTCAAACTCAAAAAAGGTTGACTTTTGACTATTCCTTAGGCACCTTATATTTTGGGACGGAGGAAGTACAAAAACAGGGAGCTGACACTGTGGCATCTTGTTAATAGGTTAGTGACAGAAATCATGTAAAAGTGCAACGAAGTGTAAGCAAAACACATATGAATTGGTGTTAAACAAGCATGGAGCATAAAAAATTAGATACGTTTGAGACGTATCAGTTCGCAATCGTTGAAACATGGCAATTCTTTTTTTTTTGGAACATGACATCGAAAAATAAAAAAACCCGAAGTTTATACTTTTTCAATGTTCGAGCAATTATTGGGTCTAAAGATAATTTCCATAAGAGTGAGTTGTTTTGTTTCGGTGAGGCTGAGGATCGTGCTGACATGTATGCTGAGTTATTTAGATGCGGGCAAGGCCCATTTCCTATTAGTTATTTGAGAATTCCGTTTCGTTATCGGAGACTTACCATAGCCGAATGGAAAATGGTGGAGCGAGGATTAAAAATTAGATTAAGTAGCTAGAAAGGCAAATTACTATCCCTGGGAGGAAGATTAGTCTTTATAAATTCAGTAGTAAGCAATATGGTGTTGTACATGACAACTTTCTTCCAACTTCCTAGAGGAGTCTTAAAACTATTTGATTATTTCCGGTCAAAATTCGTTTGGCAAGAGGATAGTGATAAGCGTAGATATCGATTGGCGAAATGGAGTGTGGTTTTCTGCCCCAAAGATCAAGGAGGTCTTGGTATTCAAGACCTCGAGATCAAGAACAAGGCCCTACTAGGTAAGTCCTTGTTTAAATTACTTACCGAGGAAGGAATCTGGCAAACCCTCCTTAGGAGAAAGTACATCGGCTCAAATGTGTTGTCTCAGGTTAATTGGAAACCTAGGGACTCTCATTTTTGGGCGGGTCTTATGGCGACGAAGAAGTTCTTCTCATATGGTTTTTCCTCCACTAAGTTTGGATCGGAGATAAGGTTCTGGGAGGATAAATGGCTAGGTAATGTCACGCTCCGAGAACACTATCCGACATTGTACAATATTGTGCGGCATAAGAGTAATACACTCGCTAAGGTGTTGGAAACTACCCCACCGAATGTGTCATTCCGACGAAGTCTCTTTGGGCCTGGACAAGCATCATGGAATGACTTCTTACAACATATGGATTAGGTCCAGTTGTCTCAGGGGTCCGATGTTTTTCGTTGGAACCTTACTGGAAGTGGTGTCTTTTCAGTGACCTCTATGTACAACGCTTTAATCCAACCTGATATCCCTATCGATAATAATTTGAAAATATGGAAGACGATAATAATTTGAAAATATGGAAGATGAAGATACCGCTAAAAACTAAGGTATTTACATGGTATCTTCGTCGTGCGGTGATTCTCACCAAAGATAACCTTGCAAAACGCAATTGCAGGAAAGCAAAAAAGTGTTTTTTTGTCATCACGGTGAGACTATAAAACATTTTTTTTCCAATATTCTTTTGCTACATCTATATGGTCAGCCATCCAAATAGGTTCTACCTTATACCCACAATGTAGTGCTACAAATATTTTCGGAAAATGGCTCAATGGTGTGGATCCGAGGTTTAAGGTACTTATTAAGATAGGAGCGATTGCCGTTATTTGGTCGCTACGGCTACGTAGAAATGACAAAGTTTTTAACAATAAATGTTCTTCTCTTCTGCAAGTCATACACCGTTGCACAGCTAGGCTCCATTTATGGTTGCCTCTACAGCGCGTGGAGCATCAAGACCTCTTTACGGAGGTGTCTACACGGTTGGAAGATACGGCGAGGGATATTTTTTCCAACATGGATGGCAGCGTGATCTGCGGATTGGCTCTCGTCTGTCATAGCAGCGCTTTATTTCATTTGTTGAACACTTTCTTGAGAGTTTCACCTTTATTTGGTTTGTAATAACTGGATCTTTACGACTGTGTGTATCATAATTATGCAGAGACCGGATGTAATGCTTGTTTTCCGAGTAATAAAGCGCCAATTGTCAAAAAAAATTGCAGCTAGCTACTAGAGTAGCTTGGACATCTAATTCAGGCTCGGATCTCGTACCCGTATCTCATCGTTGGATGGATGGCTCTGATCGGGGCCAAGATGCGCATCGGGCCGGTCACTAGCACACACTGCCGCCATGGATACTAAGCCTAAGAGCATTCTAGTCGGAAGCCTCAAACGGGCGCTGGACACATCCTACGTGGGAAGTTGACAAGGGTTATTGTTTTCGGAGGACGGCTCTGGCCAAAGATTTCCTTCAAATGCAATAACAATTTTGTAAAAACGGCTTCAATTTGAGGGTATGTGCATAGAGCTCAATGATCCTCTGGTCCTCAGCCGTCGTTAGGAGGTGTCCAGACTCCTCCGTCGGCGCCATCTAGCGGGAGATCTGGATGATGCGCTCCAGAATGACCTCACCAACCTCCTCGGCCGCGTGTATGGCGTTCCTCTACTACATCAATGTACAAGATAGCAATCCAGGATCACCGCTTGCTCCCGGTTGGCCATCTCTGGCATGTTGCTCCACTCCTCCTCCTTTGCCTTGGACATGAACGGCTCCTCGAGCTCCAAGAACTTCGCAAAGTCTTCCTCGTAAAGCCCCGATGGCGACGACACAGGTGCAGACAATATGCAGTATGTCGCGATGAGGTGCCACGACATTGTGGCTACGAGCCGGAGAGTATGGCGGTCAGGGCAACATAGACAAGATTTTACAGCCGAAAACAACACGAAAAACGGAGGCGGGAAGCGATGAAGAAAGGGCCGGAAAGTAGCTTTGGAAAAAGGGTGGTAAGAATGATGGTCGGCGAAGCGTGTAGGAGGTGCAACAAGCGTGTAGGAGGTGCAACGCCGATGGGATGTCTTGTCAGCATGCACTTCGGAAATTGCCGCACCATTTAAAAAAGCTGACCGCCCCTTCCTTTGTGTCTATGGCAAGCGTGGCCCGCTAAGAGCCATGTCACCAACGGCTCATGTTTGACTTGCCCAACGTTTTCCTTGTGGGCCGGGGACGGTCTGAGACACCGGATGAGCTATTGAGTTGTGCCAGGCAAAAAATCAGTTTAGGAGCCACATATAACTTTTTATCCAGCGTGTGCTAAATTTTTTTAAAGCTCAGTTTGAGAGGGACGGCTGAGATGCTCTAATCCTAAAGGGTAATATGTATCTTAGCTGCGATGTAGTGTGCTGATTGAGTGATAGGCAGTATCGGGCCACGCACGCACATATGATGATTCGAGACACTGAGGACCTGCAGTACGCCGGCCATAGTTCACTTTTCGTCTGTTTGTTGACTCCACGTTTCTGCACCATGAGCTCAGATGAATGTATGCATGGTCTGGTTAACAATCATGCAAGATTGTGACGTGTCAGAACATTTATTTACGCAATGTGCGCGCGCGTACGCGAGCAGTTCCGTCGACATTCCCTTGCTTGATCGGTCAGAGTCATCTACACTTACGCAGCAAATCATGGATCAACACACCGTCCCCAGAGGCAGAACTCGTACTACCGTGCATAGTGGATAGATGCATGCCGGATTAGCCCGTGCGTGCAACATGGCGCTC
Source organism: Lolium rigidum (assembly GCF_022539505.1). Lineage (NCBI taxonomy): Eukaryota > Viridiplantae > Streptophyta > Magnoliopsida > Poales > Poaceae > Lolium > Lolium rigidum. The sequence goes on from NC_061510.1 coordinate 206,320,691, forward strand.
AAGGACGACTCCTCAGCTAACTCCCTGCCGCCCGAGCTTTCTTGGGTTAACCTTGCATTTGCATGCCGATGCTTAATCTGCTAGGTAGGCTTAAGAGCATTTCCAGGCACGTTTCCTAAATTGTTCCTAAAGATATTTAGCGTGCGCCAGAAGTTTGACCTCGTAGCCGGGACCTAAAGGCTATTTTTATCCAACACGGTCTAGTACGGTGTCTGACGTCTTGGGGCCGTTCACACTACACAAGGGACGTTGCGGGGACACCGAACAGAACAAAAATCCGCTTGGGTTCCTACCTGCCAGTGACCATAGGCGATATCGTTGCGCATTTCTTTTGCGCCATGCATCCTCTCCCTCACCTCCCACCCCTCAATCACCGCTCAAATCGCCGGCCACTGTCGACACAATACTTCGACTGTGTTGGATTCCGCCACGATGCCTGACTCCCTCGCCTCCCTTTTCGCCGCTCCTACTCTGGTAGAACGCGGCGGCAATCACCCTTCCCCTTCTCTGCGTGCAAAAGGAGTTCGATCGTTTGTCTGGTAGGCGCCGCCCGTCGCTGTTCGTTGTCCCCATTGCGCGCAAAAGCATATATGGAGGCTCAAAGGAGAGGCATCAACTGCCCCGATTCATTGATCTAGCCCAATTTCTATTTGTTTGATTTTTGTTTGGTAACCTTTAATTTGAAAACAATGTGTCAAACATATTTATTTGATGTTTAAATAAAATCATAAAAAAATTGGAAGATGCTTTTGGGGGACGTAGCTGGAAACAGACATGCTCCAAAAGCGGCAACTAGCGGCGGCGTTTCCCAAACGCTCAATCCGGCGCTCGATTCGAACGCGGTTTGGGGGACGTGAACTGGATATTCTCTAACCCTTTGTAGGGTTGTTTACTCACTTCATGGAAGTAAAGGTTTTTTTAAAAGAAAAAGGACACCCAAGGAGAATTTTGTATCTATATTCGTTGAAGAAACCGGAAGACAATACAGACGGCGCATAACAAGACACAATACGACCAACAAAAAGTAAAATTTCATCAAAAATCATGCTATCTCTTATCTTTCTATTAAATTATTTGGCAACTTTTAAGTAACTTTAATTATCGAAAACAACATCACAGATGCACTAGCATCCTTTACCATATACATCAGATTAAGCACGTACATCTAACAAATCTGAATATGGAACAAGTAGTAGTGCAAGGTAAGAGAGGATGATCACGTACATTGCGACCAGAAAGGTTGCTCCAGCGGCAGCATCACCATGCTCGTTGTTCTTGTTGCCCATGGCGTTGTTGGAGTCGCCAGATTTGTCGATGAAGTAGCAAGCCGGCGAGGAAGAACTCGAACAATAGCGAGCGTTTGCGGGAAGACGCTCCTCAAACACCTTATCGCCCGCCTCTCGGTGCATGATCTCAACGGATGGAGTTTCGGAGGCATGCTCTCCCGGACGACCGTGCACGCTGTCCGGCATGGGAGACACTAGAGTACTATCAAAATAAACTGGATGAGAGAGAGAGAAACATGAGTGGAGAACTCTAGATGCGTTTTGTCTCTCGTCTCCTGGTATAGCCTAGGGAGGGAGCTCCGGCCGACCCACCAAGCGTAGGAAGCCACAGGCACGCATGGATCATGCACATGCATGCCGACACGTACACCGGTTTCGAACTTGAACTTGAGTCACGAAATACGACATGACGTGCGCGCGATGGGTGGCGTGGCGAGGCTAGCGGCAGGGAGGAAGAGTGCACGTGAACTCGTCTCTTCTCACTCATTTACAAGAACTAGAATATCTACCCTTATAAGTTGCTCTAATTAATTCTCTCCAACTAATAATGTGAGGCTATATTTTACCTTCCACAGCTCCCTTTAAGATTTCAGGATTTATGGACAACATGGACTGCCGACTTGAGCTGTAGGTTTAGCCCATACAATCCAACACTCTCTTCTTTTTTTTTGAACAAGGGGTGGGGTCACGAAGGACCCCGACTGCTGCATTATATTATTGTCGGTAGAGCAATTTTTACAAGAAGGACCTTGAAAAGAAAAAGAAATACTATATGGCCCTTGAAATTTGCACTAAAGACCCTAGCAAGAAATACATAAAAGCAATCAAGGCCAGGTCTTCTTCTAGCTCCTTCTCCACCGAAATCTTCACGAAGCAACCAGACGCAGACGACAGCACCACCACCGAGGACATGGCCACTTGGGGTGGAGCGTCGGGAGCAGACTGCATCGGCGCTAGAGGGCCTCCGATCTGGCACAATGGCCTGGAGGTTGGGCACCGCTCGCCAGCTAACTGGCGACACGGGAGGGAGTGGCTGCCCCACAGCCATGAAGCTCAGCAGCTGGACGACAGGACGCCGTCGAAGAAGAGCTGCTGATGATGAACTCCCAGAGATCTTCTTACCAAAGCGCAGCAGGATCCATCCCCGCCATCTTCCCGCTGCAGAGCACAATTTGCCGGCGCACTTCCTCTCTTTGCCACCACGGCCGGCCGGAGGAAGTTTCCAAGCGCCTCATCTCCACCTCAGGGGATAGCACCAAACAGCCTTATTCATGGAGATGCCAGCGGTACAGCCCCTCTCCGCCTTCGTCTCCAACCACTGGAGCACCACGAAGAAGAGGAAGACCACCAAAAATCGCTGGACATGGCCAATCTCCGGCGAACTACTCCAAACCGGCATAGAGCCAGACACCAGCAGCAAGAAGCTGAACACAGGAACAAAGACCAAACCTAAACTACTGCTGTACAAGGGGAGGGGTCCCTCACAGCACCACAACGCCGGCAAACGCCGGAGAAGGGAGGGGGAGGGGCCGGCCGGGCCGGATCTGGAGAGGACGGTGGAGAGAGAGAGAGAGAGAGGTGGGATTGCGAGTCATCTGTCTAAGATTATTTAAGGTACATTGAACAGAGATAGGAACACCTGCAAGCGGCCTGCCATAGGAGAAACGACCAACAAAATTCACAGTTCACTCGACACTGTTTCAACCCTAGGTCTCATTCTGGCGGCTCCATCCTAAATAGCTTCTAGATGGAGGCTTTGTCTACACGAACGATCGATACGGCCGGCCCTAACCCGCTCCTGGTTTGAGCCGAGGCGTGGGCTTCCTTCTTTCTTCTCCCATTACTTTGCTCTTGGTCAAGCCGGCCGGCCGGGCCCGGCCGGCGGGCAGGTGCCCAATAAAAATCGCAGGTCACCACGCTACGTTCTCTGCACTGGGCAACATGCTATACATTTGCCACATGCCTCTGCTAGCTAGTCGCCAGGCAGACCCTCCCCTCCGCTACCTCACCACAGTGCCCCTACCCCCTCCTCCTAGCTTACCTTCCTCGCTCACTCTCAAAAGCGTGTCTCTGCGACTGACTCGCTATGTCACTGGCACGCACGCACGCACGAGCGGAAGCCTGACCGCAGCTACAAATCGGATCAGAGGTCGGGCGGTGGCCGTCTCTGCTCGCTTCCTCCATAACCATTGCCTTCCATTGCTGCCTGCGCTACCTAGCTGGCTAGCTAGCGTTTCGTCGCTTCGACTGCCGGCGGGGTAGCTTGCCGTCAGCTGGAGGCTGGAGCCTTTGCATCCGCCACCCAGCTGCTGTCAGCTGTGCGCGCGGGCTGCTCTCACTCGGCGTACCATGGGAGCAGTGAGCCGCCGGAGCTGGCGCTGCTCCGCCGCCATCATCATCGTCTTTTTCTTCTCTGCGGCCGTTGGTAAGTCAAGTCAGGGTTGCTAGCTCGCCAGCTCTTCTTTTCTCGTTTCCTTAATTAGCTGCTAGCAGTCTTCTTTTCGTCGGTTTGGTTTGCTCTGGTTGATGTTTCCCCGGCCCTTTTGGTGTCATCTTTCGTAAAGTATCCATCTTAGCTTAGGTCATCGGAGATCGTAGTTAGTTGATCTGCTGTGCTAGCTCCCACATTTCTTTCTCAAAGCAGGACCTTGAAATTAATATCGAAGTGCTTTGTTGTTGCGATTAACATTAGTTAGGTCTCTACACTCTCATCGCCCCCTTCTAAATTTCTACTATTTGCTGAGAGAAATCTTGGGTCCTTTTTGCATACTAGGACACCGGATTTGTTTGCTCTTCGCTGCAGAAATTTACAATCACGGACATTATATTTGGGGCTGGTTATTTATCAGTTAGTGCTATTATCCGTCGGATTTTACTTAATGCAAAACCAGCACATAGTGGTAGCTCTTCATTGCAAATTACATACTCTCTCCCTCTCTAAAACTAGCTAGCCAAGCTAGCTTACTCCACTCTCATCATTCATGCATGGACTACTAAAAGCCTAAAAACTAGCTATAGCTAGCCAAGCTGGTTTACACGGTCCCATCATCCTTAGATTACTAAACCAAGCTTGGGAATCAAGAACTCAATCTGTGCAAACAATAACTCGGTCACTAGCTTGGGAGAGGTAGTAGGATTCTTCTTGCTGACATCTTGTATCAAATATTCAAACACCAACTTGGCCGCTTGAGAGAAATAAGATTCTTCTCGCTCCCATTTGTTAAAGCTCAGAATTGATGCGTAATTAAATTCGTTCGTAAATCATTTTTGTTTAATCCATCGCAAACCATTAAATGACCAACGCACCTTCTTGTCTCGAAGTCATCTTGGTCTTCACCAACCAATGCATGCGTGCCTTTTCCTCCTGTAGTCTTGGTGTCCCCCACCCTGGCACTACCCTGCTCCAGAAAAGCACACACCAGCTAATTTATTGTTCACGCACACACATGCTACCCGACATCAACTTCAGTGCAGGTGAACTGGAGAAGATAGAGAATCTCCAAAAAGACACATCCAGTAATACGACCTACTTTCAAATCTGCAACAAATACGTTTTTGTCGCACTTCCTTAGAGGTCGTTTGGTATCCATCATTTGGGCCTGGAATTCTGGAATTCATTTTGGAATTCTATAAGTGGGCTGTTTGGTTGCCACAGAATTGTGCTGTCATTTCATTTAGGAATTCCAGCAAAATGACTCCATGGGTAAACATGATTCCAAGCTGAAACCTGTCATTTGTAATTCTCTATGGAAGCCTCTACACATTCAATATTGAATTCTGCTGTCATTTGCAATTCCTGTGGCAACCAAACAAGTGTATATTTCTGAAATTACAATGTAAATGAAATGAATACATGTATTCATTTTAAAATGCTACAAACGAAATGAAAGCCTGGCTTCCAAACGACCTCTTAGCGTTTTCGGCACCAAGAAAGTGCTTCCTACCCAGTTTAGCCAGACCCAATTGTTTCATTTCAACAATTTATGCACCACAGTCTCATTCCATCTAGCCATGCATATCCAGGAGCAAATTGTTCCGAATGTATGCAGTGGTACTCCCCGGGGTGTTCTGCCGGAGATATCTATTTGTGAGTTTGATATTTAACCAGTTCAAAAAGTCATAGTATCAAAAGTCTCTCGAAAATACAATTTCCCTGCTCTTATGCATTATTCATATTATTGATAGATTGTTAGATTACGGGGACTGTATTTAGTCTACTATCGGACTACTTGTCAAACAGTAGCGTTGGCAAAGTTCTAACACGTACTCAGTACTTGCAATTAATCGTGTCGGTGAACCTGTACTGCAGCTGTCGCCGCAGCAGGGAGGCCAGCCCGTGTGCCCGCGGCGGTGCTGCAGCAGTACATGAGAAGGACAGGGTCATCGGCGCTGCTTATACGGAGTAGCACGTCGTCGACAGACGGCGACGACACCGCGGAGGCTCCTCGCCGGCGTCTGGTAGGTCCGGGGTCGTCTCCGCCGACGTGCCGGTCGCGGTGCGGGCGATGCACGCCGTGCCGACCGGTGCGCGTGGCCATCCAGCCCGGGATCGGCACCCAGTGGGAGTACTACCCGGAGGTGTGGCGCTGCAAGTGCGGCAGCAAGCTCTACATGCCGTGAACGGCGCGGCACCGATCGGGTCACCGATAAGGCAATTCGGAGGGACGCCTTGCAGCTTGCCGGCGGCCGTGCATGCACCGATCATGCCATGCGCCTCAGTGGCATAGTTTTGGAAAGGGTATAAAAACAGAGGGATGTGGGTAAATTACATGGCTGTTAATTAGTTCGTGGTGATGAAAGAGTTACTAGTTGATTAGCTAGCTAGACGTGTGTGATCGGACCAGTTGGTCACTGTAATATTTTGTGTATATGCAAATTAAGATCTGAATTTTACCTGGTGTTAAACGCCCGATATCTCTTCTGAACTTTGTTCTGCATTTTTTGTTTTCTTAAAAACCATATGTACAGTAAGTTATAGTTGTCCAGTTCTTCAGAAAAAAACAATCTACTATGGTGGGTTCAATCATTTCATTCTCCGTAGTTTGCAACTTTAACATAAACCTTGCATTGATATTTGACTAATAAATTTGACGTATCTGATCTCAGCCATATGTTAGCTTCAGTATACTACTGCAATTTTTTTTTGTTAGTTTCAGTATACTCTGATGATGCTGGCTGTCATTTTCTCCGAGTTCCCTTCATTCAGATAACATGCATGCATGCATGCATGGATCATAGAACGGAGTAGTAGGTGTGGCTTCTCCCCCGTTAGTATTTCAGAGTACCCATGGCAATGGCATGCATGTGGTTGATTGCCTCGATCGAGATAATGCATGGCATGGAGCAAACTTGTAATGCATTGTCTACGCGCCCATGGTGTACGCTGTCAGCCTTGTTTTGTTTTCTTGTTCAGTTAGTCCAAAATACAGTAACTTCTGCATTGCAAAAGAAAAATACTCGACAAGAAAGGCGACATTGAAATCGTTGCAAAGAAAAAGCATGGAGATCGACCAACCATCCTTTTCTTTCGGCATGCACATGCATTTCTACGCACTGTGTGGAACCTTGCTCACATGCAGCCTAGGGAGTATTGTAGTATACCTTCATATAGTAACTTCAACAATCAGGCAATGCTATCGCGAACACACAGATTTGATGAATTACCTACGATCAGAGTTAATTTTTGGTCACTCCGTTCCATAATTTTTTATCATGATTGTAGTTCAAATTCAAACTAAAAATATATATGACACAAATTATGAAACGGAGGAAGTACCGGACAAGAATTTCACAACACAACTATGTATGCTACTCCGAACCCGAAAACCGCACAATTCATGCCGGAACTAGTAAAATTCCTCATAATTGGAGGCCCCGAGTCGACGTTCCCCAGTCAAATAATGAAGCAGGAGAAAACACGCAAATAAGATTGCTGTGATGGCTAGATCCAGATAAATACTACTCTGATCTGAATTAATCAACGTCACCATAGTACAAAATTGCATGCGGAGCAACTAATTTCATTGTCAATTAAATGTGACCGGACGAAATATTTGGCATGGAGTGGCATTTTCTGGGGATTCGATTTGCAGCCATGCGAGTGACTGACTTTAGTACAAAGCTTTTGCCACCCGGCACACTTTATTCCTTCACCCTTTCGTACTTTCACTTTGGTCGTCCAAGTACGAGTTCGACACACCGGCAGCGACTTGCAAGAATCAAGATGCTCGCATTTACAGGGCATTTCACTCCTATCCCCTTTTGCTTTTTTATCTCTTGCACTCTTGCTTGCCAACTTATATTCTTTTCTTCTTCGTTTGCGTTCTCTTTGGATGGTGGTCATGTTCCTCAAAGACGTACGTGCTCATGCATCGGTTGCATCCCGTGATGCCTGCTATCCTACGACACAGTCACAATTCACAAAGAGGCGGGGATCCATTCCTATGGAGGCACGCTGATCAGTACTCCCTCTGTCCTTAAATACATGTCATAGGTATAGACATAAGGTAGGCTAAAATCTGTTTGAGCGATGCTATACGTACGATAATTTACGTACGATTCTTGTACGATCCTATGTGGCAGCACCATCACGTGCTCGATGACGGTCATTCGTCTAGCAACTGCGGGCACCTGCAGACGTAGCGAGTATGCCCGCACCAGAGCAGCACCACCGAGCAAAGCAACACGGACTCACCCCTTCAGCAGCGCGTAGAACACCGCATCTTATCCGCTCCTCCGATTCCGTAGCTCCACGCCTAGGCCTTTGCGGCCGCCGTTGCCTGCGGAAATCAAGGAGACGACGAGCTGGCGGCCGGCGGCGTTCATGGAGGCGACGGTGAGCTAGCTAGGCGGAGGAGTCCAAAGAGGAGGCATGATTGGTTGGCCTCGTGCTGCTCTGGTGCGGGGCAGTGAGCAGCAGCATGCCAAGCAATGAGAATAAACCGACGAGGACGATGAAAGGCCGTAAGCCCAAAATCAAGGTGGAGTCGTGGATAAAATTTGACTGGTTGGTGCGGAGGAAGTACATCGTACAAAGATCGGACATGATTTGTCGTGTGTGAAGCAATTTCGAATCTGTTTACATTCATCCAACCTACGACGAGTATTTAGAGCTGGATGGAGTACTAAAATTCTTAGTATATTGAAAGATATTGATCGATGTGCACAAAGCGATATTAAGCTGCTAGACAGAAAGTGCTATTACAGTTTGGGCAATTTATAAATAAACTTAACATCAAAGTTTCTAAAAAAATAAAATAAAAATCTAGATGTAGTCAGCTATGTATGTTATGAGTGTGCAAATTTTGAATACTATGAAATTCCTCGTATTTTAGGCTTAGCAAGAAAACACAAATTGGACAATTTTTAAAAGATTTCAAAGGGGAACTATTCATACTTTCAGATTTAATTTTTTGTCATTCTCGTCCAGTATATAATATATGATATTTCATATTAAAAAATTACATGGGAGTAGAATAAATCATTGACTACATGCTAGTATTCTTTTTTGAAGCTCTAATCAACTTTTTAAAATGGCTCTTGGGACCGTGTGCCAAAACGACGCACTCTACTCCTAGAGCCATTGGTGAAGGTGGTCAAAAATCTTGACACGAGCTACAGACAAACCTTGACATTTCACATATACATTTTACAGTGAGGACCTCCAGAAAATCTAGATTTATAGCCAAGTCCTCCACTTTTACAAATAAGACACTGCCGCAAAGATCTGAAAAGCAATCAGGCCCATGGCCACCTTCCTCATGTCGAAGCTTCCATACGTGGCTAGCAACTCCATCGTCTGGGACAAGACCACTTGGGATGAAGCCAGCGAAGAGCATTACACTGCTAGAGCTGAAGGGCCTTAACTTTGGCATGTCGGCTAGGAGGTTGTAGATGAGTTGACGCCGGAAAATGATCGAAAGATCAGCTGCATACGCTAGAGCTCGAAGCGGCCACCTTTCGACCATAAGAGTAAACGGCAGGATGGCCCAAGGCCATCCACGAAGCATCATCAAGGATGTTCTCCAGAAGGATGGAACAACCAAACTTCCCTATCGCACAGATCTTCGTCAAACTGCTATCCACCTCCTTTTTCCACCATCCCCTCAATGGCAAGAAAAAAGAGTCAGAGCCAACCCCTAGATGCGAGCTTATTGGGAAGGAGCTCTGGTCAGATTCGCTCCCCCCCCCCCCCAACTTCATCCACAATGGATGCCAACGAAGGTATCGAATCCTCCGCGTCTCATCAGCACTAGGAGCAAGCTCGAGGATGGCATTTCGCCAAAACGCCACATGGGCAAAACCAGGGACGGAGACAAGGGGGGACGAGGGAGGGGGGCTACCCCCCCCCCCCCAAGGTTGAGATTTTGTGAAGAATAGTAGGCACTTAAACTGATTTTTCATGGTGATTTATCCATGTCCGCCCCCTCATGAAGTTCACAACACGGTTCGCCCCCTCATGTTTCGATCCCGGCTCCGTCCCCGCAAAACTAACCTAGACCTAACCCTAGACCACCTAAATCTACTACTACATTGTTCAACCCTAGCTATGCATCCACCTCGTCGCCGACACGATGGGAAAGGAAGGGAGTGGAGTGATGTGTGCTTGCTGTTGAGTGGCATTTCACATTGGTTTGGAGCTAGTCACCGACGGCAACGACGGGTCGTCGACGCGGTCAACGTGCAGAAGGACGGATCTGTAATTATGTGTTTGTTGGGGTCTTTTCTACTTTGTTTCCGATGTAATGCTTATCCTTCTCCCGCAAAAAAAAAACTATTAGGTAGTTCGTGGGAAAAAAAAATACAGTTCCACCTTTCATAACAATTCAATCTCCCAACCTCAAATCCATTCAGAATCTCGATCGTGTTCCAATTAAACGAGGTGGGGGCAGCGAGAGGGAAAACATAGCATGATGGCTCTGAAACATGGTCGCGGTCGCATTGCACATTTAGAGACCAACATGATGAAAGCGACCAAACGCCATGCGAAGGTCCCTGTTCAGCACTACACAACATGGCTTCCTTTGACCTTCCCGCTCCGATTGATCCGTTCTACTCGCGTGGATATTTTTCACTATAATAATACATTGTAGCTTGTCCCGGCAGGTGGTAGCTTGTCGCGGCACGTAGGAGGCTAGCTACGTAGTGCGTGCCGTTACTGTATACTCCAACTCTCAGCTCTGAATGAAAAGACAAGACGTGAAAAGCCATATCCAAAACCTACAAGTGACCAATCGATCCAGGGGTCCATGCTGCATGTGTACCGTATATGTTTGGAGCATTTCGTTTCAGAAATAGTTGGAGTTTTGTCAATCATTCGATATCTTTTTGCTGGAGTTGATCATAAAGCCATATTTTGGAACCTAGGTATCGCGGAACCAATTGAACTTTACCCGGCAGTAAGTTACTTAGTTGTTTCGACTTCTAAGTTCTAAAAATTACTGTACGGGTGAGTTTCCTTCATACTATTAATCTAAAACTTATCATTTTTTCTCCTAGCTACATATTTTTAAATTTGGGTAAAAAATAACACGTACATACATAGGTGTATCTTCTACACACAAAAATTATATTTTAAATTTTTTAAGATCCGAAATACGAATTTCCTGCCTGCACAATGAAACGGTTCCTTAGTACGGGGCATATTTCTAAGTTGATCAGCGCTGCATCTGCGGGACAAGTAGCATTGCTGAAGGCTGCACTCCCTGCCCTCGTCTGTAATCTGGAACTCTGAAATAGAGTAAAATACATAGTGGGTACTTAAACTTGTTGACGGGTTTTAAATTGATCACCGTACTTAGAGAATACCTAATTATGGTCACTAAATACGATCAAAACCCCCAGAGACAGTCACTCGCTCCGGTAGTGCCGTGTATTTGTCGATGTGGCATTCAGGGGACCGACATGTCATCGCACATGCAAAATTGCAGCAATGTTTGATTTGCAGAAAACTCCCTAAAGTTTGGGAATTGTAGAAACAGTCACCCATCCCCTTCCTCTAGCACCAAATCCGATGAGTCTTCCGGAGCCAGTGACCCGCTAAGAACATGCAACACATATTTGATGACCGTAATTTGGTATTCTCGTATGGTGACCAATCTGAAACCCACCAACAAGTTCAAGTATGTACCATGTATTTTACTCTCTGAAATACCACGTACGTGGTACTTTCAAGCTAGCAGCAGCTCTTTTTTCATCAGCTAAACTGCTAATTACATCTGTCCTCAGTTTCAATAAAAAGCTGGATACATCCATTAATGAAGAGGTTGGGCACAGCCTTTTTTCATCAACTCAGTCCTCGGCAACCCTGATACAGAAATCTACATGGCCTACTTTACAGTTCACTATTTCGACATGTTAGATTGGTAGGTTCAGTGATTTGGATGATCACTAGCAGGCTTGAGTGTTAGTCGTACTAGATGATACCCCGTGCGTTGCAGCGGGACATTGTATAGATAAAGAGTTATGCATGTCACTATTCGGACCGACAATTGCAAAGTATGACCCATATACAAAAAATCAATGCGCTCATTTGTGCTAACTATAAACGGTACTCTTATACAGGAAGTGGTAGCCTCCACCCACATGAGTTGATCCGTCTGATCAACAAATATGACAAATCCAGATTGCATATGTGCAAGGTATTACAGTCGAACAGCCTACTTGTATATCTGCGGAAGTGAGAATATATGATTCGTCAAAACAGTGCAAGGAAATCAGTCAAAGTTGAGTAGATAGCTCTCCCGTACATCAACTATAGAATACAGTTTGATGAAGAGTACACTGCGGAGAGAACACTACAATAATGAAAGGTAGTGAACTCAAACATGGTAAAACATTGCACAGTCGATTGATCCAACGTAGATGTCACAATCTAGCTCCCACCTGAAGATATTTATTTTATACACACGAATACCTAATCTGCAATACAATTCTAACTATTATATTTCAATGATTCAATATTAAAACCAATATAATCTGCCAACAGCGAAAGGACTGCAAGCATGAAATTTCTTAATACTTTCGATCAGGATCAAATTTGCATTGAGAAACGATTGCTAAATAGACCATGACATCTACTTTGGATCTTCTGTTTGTACCGTCCTTTTGGGAAGCAACTTTGTACTACCAATACTGATTCCAACTTTGGACGCTCTCATTTTAGCAGCTCTCATGGTGTGGTGAGAGATCATGATCAAATTTGCATTGAGATATCAATAAGTTGGAAACTCACCTGTGTATGTGTCTTCGATATCTGCTGATACTTTTTTTCATGAGTATATAGTGATCATACTGACATCATCGACACACCTGCAGTTCAACTCAACGAAGCACACATAATAGGAAGCCATAAAGAGGAATTTGGGCTCACATACCAGATGTTGAGTATTATACTGACTTCCGGCAAAGCTGCAAGGTGAGAAATTCGAATTTTTTACGATTTAGAACCTGTCATGATAAATAAAGTTGTCAAATAAGATTTGTAGGTAAACAAAAAAAAGTCCTACCGGCAACAAAAGAAAATCTGAAAGAAATACATTATAAATCGTCAAATCCATTAATCCATATGGGTCAGAGTGAGATTGGAGCAACAGATCCATGTCGATCTAGTGGGGAAGGAGTGGATGGATGAAAAGCCGAACACAGGATGCAGATAGAGTGTGGGAGGGATGCTGAAGGAATGAGGAGCTGGACCGTATTTGAAGAAGACTAGTGGTTGGGGCGCCCCATGGGGCGCCTCCTGGCTAGAGCTGTGCGTCCCAATTCTGAACATGTTCATTGATATTTAGCAACCATGACAAACAATCAATGGATACAGCTGCATGTTTTTTCTTTATTTATTATACTTAGCTCCACAGTAACTGTCCAGAGTTGTGTTCCGGGCCAAAGCAGCAGACAATGTTTACTCGAACACCACAAACTTAACATTCAATTTTGCAAGGCAATACCATGAAGAATGCTTCCAAACTCTTAACTAATCTAGTACATGGTGATTTGAAGCATTACCTAGGCAAAACATGTTTGCATGAAAGAAATTCAAAAGGATAGCTCGACTAAGTTTTGAACTAATCTTGTCTTGCATATATACATATCTTTCTGTTGTAATCCTAATCAAATAGGCCTTTCGTAGCAGTGGTCGATGAAGCACATCACCAGGGAAACCAAAATGTATGAGTGTCTTGCACATGGATAGCAGCACTTCTGATTTAACATACATCAAATATCTCAATAGAGTTGTACAGCTCTCGATACAACCTTCTCAAGCAGAAAAAAAAATATAAATGCTATAAATTCCAGAGAATAACACGGCAGGTATTACAATTAAAATAGGCAATTAGCAAACTTACTTCTCTCTGAAATATAAGAAAGTTACCTATTGAAGTTATTAAGATTTAGTTATATGCAGTTCCATAAAAGGGATTCACTGAAGAAGAAGCGATCCTAGCTAATGGAAGCGGGTTCTATGTTAAGTTCCATAATGAAATCTCATAAAATGCAAGAAACTGCAAGGCGCTTACACAACAGATTCACAAGGAAACTTTACATAATCCTAATAACTACAATTGTAGCACCCAGGGTGGTGTATGTATCAAGCAACCTGTGAAAACACTAAAAACCTAAAGTTAGTGGTGAACAGAAAAAAGTAGCAAAACTGCAATTGTCTTTATCATCCATGAATCATTCCTTTGTTACTGAATGATTATTTTATCCTGAGCCCCACATGGTTCAGCGTAATCACTCCAAATAGGACATCCAGGCATAGATGATAATTATAACACCAATCTAAATTGGGCTAGAACCAACATTTTTTTTCCTGTAACACACTATTAAAAGTGCCCTGTAATTTGACATTGACAAAGGACTTGGAAACGCTATGTTTGTACATGAAGGTCCAAACTAAACACAAACAAATATTTCATTTCGGAAAAGAAAAATAGCACAACAGAGCCTCTTGACATATCCTGATATCATATCATGGTAGAGTAGATATCACTATGTAGAAAGTGTTACAAGCACCATCATGTGAATAGAAATTAAACGAGTTACATAAGTAATTCTTTCAAACCATTTGCTTTGAAGGATCTGACAAACCAACGAACTAACAAAATATATACATATTCGAAGAAAGCTCTACACAGTTTGTGATGCAAACCAAAGCATATCCAACTACTGAGCATAAGCGCAAGAATTGTTATTCAGTCACGTGTGAATACCTAAAGGGATGAGATAAATTCCTTTATCTACATAACTGTGGTACACATGCAAGTCACACTACCGAATAAATAAGAGGTAGAGCTGAACAATTAATAAACACAGAGGAAGCACACAATGTCCCAAACAGAATAAAAAGAACCTACGCAGATGGACTAATAACAGGCCTAAAAATTAACAACCATGTAGAAATTTAATCTATCACATGCAAATGCAGGACACGGAACCCAGTGGGAACAAAGACTGAATATAAAACTTTCTTGCTTCTTAAAGAGGAGAAAGCAATTACCTTAGATGAAGCAGTTGCTGCTGACACAGGATTCCAGATGGCAAGAACTGTCCAAACCAACGAATTAAAGATGGGGATAAGTAAAATACCTTGGTTGGGGACTAATTCATATGCTGGGCACCACAATCCATGTACATGTAAACACAAGTCATGGAGTAAAATACTGAACTGGTCATCAAGTAGTAGCAATGCGTGAACTTAAAAAAGCCAGGAGCTAAATATTGAACTGATCATCGAGTAGTAGCATTGCCTGAACTTACAAAGGGCCATGAGCCACCAATGAAGCCGCGCCAATATTTACAACTCCGTGACAACACAGTTTCCTTTTTATATATTGCTCCTCCTCGCAGCCACACACTTCTGTCGTAGCAATGCAAAAAAGAAAATATTTCAAGATGATAGCTTAGTTGGAGAAAGGAAATTAAAGAAAAACACGTCATGACGAGCTTCTACCCAACCTCTCTCACTAATTCGGAAATGTCCAATCACGGAAAACTGTTGCAAGGAATACAGGCATCTTCACAGGTGAATGAAAATCATTTACATCCGTCTCCAACTGCACACGAGTATGTGTGTGCCCACAAGGGATAAATATATGAATGGCCTGATTGGAGAGAATAATCTGCCTTTCCATATGAGAGTGGATAGTGGGAATCAAGAATAACCAAAAACTGAAATTAGAAAGGTGAGCTAGTTATCTATACCAGGACAATTGCAATGACCTTTTTTAATCTGTGCTAAATCCTTTCTAAATTACCATAGTAAGGAACATAAAAGGTTATTTAGAAACATGACATGTACCAATGAAACGTTTATTTAGACAAAACTCTTACCTGCATAGAGGATGCAACATCGTCCACTATAGTACCACCGCTTTCTCCAACATCAACAAATGCCCAAAAAGCACCATATTAGTTTCAAAACAACCATGCTCGGTAAAATGAATAAATAAGCGTGCCGAATACTTTGCCTTTTTAACGGTTAGAAGAAGGTCTCCAGTTTGAACATCATTTGGACCTGCTTGACATTGTCTAAGCATTTTTTCCTGTATCCACATTACAACTACCTGCACATACAGAATAAAGTCGAAAAAAATTTAGTCATACAGAACATCAGTCTGTAGGTACCAGCAATATCAGCAATTTGAAACCTACCAGATACTCCTTGTGTCTAGAGCAATCAACCCGAAAATAAAACATTACCTTGGTCTTCACCAAGATTTGAACCAATCTTCTCGCAACCTCTTCCCTGTACACGCCGAACTCATGCTAGCGTCAAACACAAAGTACAAATCAAAGAACATCTCACTATCTGGGAGGGAAATGAGAAGAACCCACAAGATTCCCTAGCTAGCCTACAAGTCACACAGTTAGCAACTGAACCGAGTTATGCAATCAATTAACTAAAGCTAAGAGCAATATGGACCGGGAGAGGAAGAGAGGAGGCCGGGAACAGTGATCTTGCCTGGGTTGGTGAGGACGTAGGTGCTGTCAAGGTGACCTGCACCGATGGGGACCGAGATTCCGGCGAGGCGACCCGGATGGTGGGGAAGGAGGAGCCGACGGCGGGTGCTGGCTGCAGCGGCGCGATAGGCTATCGCGCTTCGCGCATCGTACCTTCTAGCTCGGTTCGACAGGCGCCGCCCCTGTTGCTCCCCGCTGCTTGCGTCCATCCCTTTGAGGCCTTATTTACTTCTCTCGTATTTTTTTCCCCAATGGGTATGGGGATGAGAGGGGATTTGGTGTTCACCCAATCCCCTGAAATACCCTTCCCCAAAAATACACTAGTATGATGGAGAGTTTTTGATTTAGGCAAAAAATGTGGGGATGAGAGGGGATGGGATATCTCGGGATTATGTCGTTCAAAACCGAAGAAGTAAACGGACTAGTGGGGATTTTCCGGGATACGAAATAATCCCCTCCCATCCCCATAGATACCTAGAAGTAAACAAGGCCTGACGCGGGCATATCCCGCGGGGCGAAGGGATCCATCTGTCGAAGGGGACACCGTCTCTGCCACTCCTTTCCCCGCGGTGGCGCCGAGCCGAAGCCGACGGCGGAAGAGAACCAACCTGAGGGGCACGAAATCGACGCCGCCGGTGCCCCTTGCCCTTCCTGCGCTGCTCAGCCGCCGTACAGGTTCCTCCGCCGGGCCCGGGCGAGATGAGAACGAGGAAGAGGAGGGCGTTGTTGAGAGAAGGTGTGGGGCTCGAGGTACAGACCGCGACAGATGACCGTGCGGAGGTAGTATAATACGCTTAATTGATAGGATAGGCGTAGACGAAGAAAAGATGGATTACCATAAGCTAGGGCCCATGGGCAGCGTCGGGGGTAGAATCCATGCAGTGTAGCTCTACTCTGCAACCAGGCATCCAAAACAGTGCGCCAGCCGCCAGACGATGGAGCGATTCGGCCAACCAAAACGCGAGTAGTGGCTATCGTGGAGCGCTCCTGCATAGGCCAACCATACACGCAGTTACTTATTCTCAATGGGTGGAGGTGTGCAGTGCATCGAGAAGAATAAATGGCAACAAAAGTGGGAAACGGAGATGAGTTGCTGCGCGGTTAGGGCATCTCCAACCGGGCGACCCATCCCGCGCTCGCGCGTCCGGATGGGTCCAGCCGGACAAAAATCCAACCCAACGTGGGAACGCACCGCAAAAGCGGACGGCCGCGGCGTCCGGAACGACGCAAACCCGGCTCAAATATGGGCCGGGTTTGCGTGGCCGCGGATGGCACGCGGCGTCCTCGCGTGTCCGCCTGTCCGCGTGGCTGGTCCACCTGTCGGTGCCCCAGTCCTATTAAATGTGGACTGGGGAATGGGACTGTCCCTATCCAGTCCCCACTTTCCACTCCGGCCGCACGCGCGAGCTCGAAGCTTCCGCGCCGCCATGGCCCCGAAGCGCGAGTTCTCGCCATCCGCCAACGACCACGAGGCCGGCAGCAGCCGGACAGTCGCGCCGGCGCCGTTCGCCATGGGGCCGCCGGCGACGCCTAGACGCGACCGGATCAACGTCACCGTAGCGGTGGCGCAGATGTTCTGGGACGCCGGCGTCCCAATGCCGTGGGGGGACGTGCACCTCCCCCACGGCTGGCACCTGAGCCCAGATCGGCGGGTTCCGGTGCCGCCCATCCCGGGCTCCGGCCGCGCCCGCTACGCCGAGATCCGGAGGCGCCGCGCTCAACTGCCGGCGGACCTCCAGCAGGACCCCGCGTACGGCGACGCAAGTCCCAACTAGGACTTGTGGTTCGAGGTGGAGCACGATGCGCGTCGGCGCACGTGCTTCACATCCGCGACGGCGCGGCCTCGCTCGCAGCCGCGCACACCTGCTAGGCGGGCTGGCCGCCGCCCCGGCGGCCTCTACATCAACGAGCCCGCGCCCCAGCCCCAGCCACAGCCGCAGCCGCAGCCCCAGGAGGAGGAGGACGACCCGGAGCTGCAGGCGGCGCTCGCGGCGTCCCGCGAGCAGGGCGACCTCGACGAGCTGGCCAAATGGCCACACCTCGCCGAGACGCTGCGCGCCTCCGCGCTGGAAGAGGCGGCCAGGAAGGCCCAGGAGGACGCCCAGGCGGAGGCGTGGGCCTTCCTCGAGCTGGCGCGCCGTCAGGAGGAGGCTACGCGTCAGGCGGCGCTCCGGGAGGAGGAGGAGCGCCGGGCCGCGCGCCTGGCGGAGGAGGAGCGCCTGGCCACGCTCCGGCTACAGGCGGAGCTGCAGGCCGCAGCGGAGGAGCAGCTCCGGCAGGAGTCCGCGCGGAGGGCACGGCTGCGCAGGCCGGCGAGCCCGCCGAACCCGCAGTCCGCCTGGGAAAGGGCGCAGTGGGGAGCCCGGTCCGGAGTCCCCGGTGCCCTCCGGCGTGTCGAGCCGGAACAGCCGCGTCGCCGCCGGGGGCGTCGTCGTCATCGACGCCGACGATGACGAGTACTACCGGGAGTAGTATCGCCGGCGGCCACCGTGCTCGCAAACCCTGTCTAGGGTTTTTTTTTTAGTTTAAAGCCCATATAGGACTTTCTTTTGTGTAAAAATTGCCCAAAATAGGGCTAAGTTTAATTAACCACTACTTTAATGTTATTTTTGGCTGTTTTCCTTTTTTATTTTTATTTTTGTTATTTTAATTACATATGCGGTGCGTCCGCGCGTTGGGCGCAGCGTGCGACCCAAACGGACACGCGGACGCGAGCCGCTGTACGGGTGTCCGTTCGGTCACCCAAACAGCTCAAAACGGACGGTCTAGCGCGTCCGTTTGGGTCGCGCGGTTGGAGATGCCCTTAGTGACGCTTGATATGCGCCTGTCGCGGTGGGCGCATTTGTTGCGAGAAGGTCGTACGTCGTGGCGGCGATTCAGTGCCCGAAGACGACCAGCGAGTCGGGGACTGCTCCTTTCAGGACGAACGGCCAGCGAGTCGCGAAGCGACGTCCAGTCCACAAAGTCTAGCCCATGCATGTATCCAGCTCATGTATCCATGCACGCGGAAACAACCACGCTGGGCAAGAAAAAGGGGTGACGAACACCCTCGTGAGGGTACCACTACCTAGAGACCACATTCGCGAAGGGAAACGTTCTCCCACGGAGCGGACCCGCAATTAACACGTGGTAGCTCCCCCGTGCCATCCGACGCGAACTCGTACGCCCGCGCGCGCGAGTACGTACTCGCAGGCACGCGTACCTCTGCTCTTCCCACGCCCATGCACTACCGCATGCATGCATATAGCTAGCTAGCACTACCCCGCATGCAGATAGCAAGCTACTCCATGCTGATCCATCGTTGATTTAGCATTGCAATTAAATTAACTGGCTCCATCTATCCACACCCAGCTAGGAACTACAAAGCTACAAGTGGGAGTATAATTTAGTTTTTTCCTCGAGTATATAGGATAAGTACAAGTAAAGTCACGTATATGGACGGGTACAGTCGCATATACGAGCGAGTACAGCTACACACGAGCGAGGATGAGTACAGCCACACACATGATCGAGTACAGTCACGCAGATGAGCGAGTACAGTCACGCAGACGAGCGAGTATAGTCGCACACACGAGCGAGTACATGTACCGCACACGAGCAACTACATGTACAGAAGTACAGTCGCGCACACGAGGAAGTACTGGTACAGAAGCACATGTATAGTAGCGCACACGGGTAAGTATAGTTACTGAGTAAAGGGAAAACTATATCAAATACACTAAAAACAGAAGTACTTATCAGTTGAAGCACGAGTACAGTTAGGTACACACCACGATTATAACCATAGTAGTATAGGAAGTACGAAAAAAAATATCTCAAAATCTATCAACATGGGATCTAGTTTTGAAGATCTCGACGAGAGTGTCTCAAAAGTGGAAACGGTTCGTAATTTGGACTTACGGTTCTCAAGATATTTTATTTTGAAAAAACGAATCTAGGAAGAAAAAGGAAAAAAGCTGCCATGTCTTCTCTCTCCCCACCTTGCTTCCCCTTGCGCCACTTAGCGAGCAGGGAGACCACTTCCTAGGGATTTTCTAGCACCACAGCGCGCCACTTGTCACGTGCGCAACGAGTTGTCTTACCTTCGCGAAGGTCGGCCTTTTTCTAGAATTTTCCCAGTCGTGGAGCCGCTTTCTTTTCTTTCGCAACGAATGTCGGTCCAACGGGTCATGGGACAGTGCCTTCGGTCGGCCCATCTGGTGGAGGGGCGTGGTTCCGGTCATTCTGCTCCTGCCGTGGGTCTGGCGAGGAAACTGTTCTTGTTCGGCTCCCAAGTTTTGCCGTGTCGGTCTGGGCAATAAAAATGTTGGCTACCCCTGGGAACAATGAGGAGAAGGTGAATTTTTTTTAATGAGGTGACGTGGCTCGCTGTGAGACCAGCAAAATGGGACCATCTATTAAGAAAGAGAAGATATTGTAGTTTTATTACTTTTGTACCCTAATTGTATTGTATCCTAACTCTTGACCTTTGGCCCATTATATAAACAACCGGAACCCCACGTATTACACGTGAGAGGATTTCCCCAAACCCTAACAATTCTTCTACATGGTATCAGATTAATCTCTCCCGATCCTAAAACCCTAGCCGCCGCCCTAGTAAACCTAGCCGCCGGCTTCGCCTTCCGCTGCACCCACGATGGCCCTCAACCCCACCTCCGGCGCCATCATGTCGGCCACCGCCGGTGCCGGGCCTCCCGTCGGTGCTGCCCGCTCCGTCTCGCCCGTCGTCCTCTCCTTCGACGCCGAGAACTACACCAAGTGGGCGATCTACCTCCGCGCCTCGCTCGGCCGTGCCGGCCTCATCGGCCACATTGATGGCACCACTCAGGCCGCTCCAACCGACGGCGCATGGATGGCGGACAACTACACCGTGCTGAACCACCTGCACGCTGCCATCGACGAGGACGTCGCCGACATGGTCCTCGCCAGCAACCAGACTGCTCGCCAGCTCTGGCTGGCCATCTACAAGCTCTTCTCCGCCAACAAGGCCAGCAAGGCGATCTACCTCGACAACGACTTCCGCCAGCTGGTCCGGGGCACGTCCTCCATCGCCGAGTACTGCCGCCGCCAGAAGGAGCTCTCCGACGCCCTCGCTGACAATGACTCCCCCGTCTCAGCACGCGCTCTCGTCCTCAACACCCTGCGCGGCCTCGGGCCTCGCTTCGCCTCTGCGGCCATCGTGATCTCCATGACGGACCCGCTGCCCACCTTCATCTGTTTCCGGAGTATGCTCCTCATGGAGGAGATGCAACAGGAAAACGCGGCTGCTAACGCTGCCTCTACTGCTCTCGTCGCCCATGCTATGCGCCCAGCGGCTCCTGCACCCACGTGCACCGGCACCGCTTGTCAAGGCGGGTCATCCAACTCTAGCCTGCCTCGCAACGGCAAGAAGAAGAACACCACCACCGAGGTTGCCGCGCCCTACCACATGCCTAACCTTGCGCCTACGGGTCCCTGGTTCTGCATCTCTCCCAGAGCCGGACAGTGGTGCCCACCTACGGGCGCTGGCATCCTCGGCCCCCATCCTCAGGCCTACAACACCATCAACGCGCCTTTGTTTCAGTCCGCGCCCTCGACCTCCACATCGACATCGCCTGCCTGGGACAATGTCGGCCTCATCGCTGCCCTCAACTCGCTGTACCAGCAGGGTGGCTGGGTCATGGACTCTGGCGCCACGTCTCACATGACGAACGACGAGGGTAACATCCAGTTCTCTGCTCCCCTATCTTGTCCACACTTTTTCACTGTTGGGAATGGTACCTCTGTGCCAATCTCCTCTTACGGTTCTACTTCCTTCTGATCCCCTTCTGGTCATATGTTTCGACTCAACCATGTTCTCCTTGTTCCACGATTAATTCGCAACCTTCTCTCTATTCGCAAATTTACTCATGACAATTCATGTTCTGTTGAGTTTGACTCTCTTGGTTTTTCTGTGAAGGACCTGAAGACTCGTCGCGTGATCCTTCGCTGCAATAGTGAAGGGGATTTCTACATGTTTCTTGGCACCCCTCGTCGAGCACCACCCACCACCGCCATGCTTGTCTCCACCAACACCGATCTCTGGCACCAAAGGATTGCTTACCCCGGTCAAGATACTATGTCGGCGCTCCAGAGTCTATCTTTTATAAATTTTAATAAAGTTAGGCGCCCCAATGTTTGTCACGCTTGTCAGCTCGGCAAACACGTGCGTCTTCCGTTTAGTTCTTCCACTTCTGCGACTAGATACAAGTTTGAGTTGATACATTGTGATTTGTGGACATCACCAATTATTAGTAATTCTGGTTTTCGATATTACCTTTTTATTGTCGATGATTATTCTCACTTTTATTGATCCTTTCCACTGCGACAAAAATCTAGCGTCTCCAGTACTCTTGCTAATTTTTTTGCGTATGTACGTGATACGTCTCAAACGTATCTATAATTTCTTATGTTCCATGCTACTTTTATGATAATACTCACATGTTTTATACACACTTTACATCATTTATATGCATTTTTCGGCACTAACCTATTAACGAGATGCCAAAGCGCCAGTTCCTGTTTTGTGCTATTTTTGGTTTCAGAAATCCTACACAGGAAATATTCTCGGAATTGGACGAAACAAACGCCCAGGGTCTTATTTTTCCACGGAGCTTCCAGAAGACCGAAGAGGATACGAAGTGGGGCCACAAGGTGGCGACACACCAAGGCGGCGCAGCCAAGGAGGGGCCCGCGCCACCCTAGTGTGTGGGCCCCTCGTGAGCCCCCCGACTCCGCCCTTCCGCCTACTTAAACTCTCCGTCGCGAAAACCCTATTACCGAGAGCCACGATACGGAAGAAGTTCCAGAGATGCCGTCGCCGCCAATCCCATCTCGGGGGATTCTGGAGATCGCCTCCGGCACCCTGCCGGAGAGGGGAATCATCTCCCGGAGGACTCTTCATCACCATGATCGTCTCCGGACTGATGTGTGAGTAGTTCATCTTTGGACTATGGGTCCATAGCAGTAGCTAGATGGTTGTCTTCTCCTCTTGTGCTATCATGTTAGATATTGTGAGCTGCCTATCATGATCAAGATCGTCTATCTGTAATGCTACATGTTGTGTTTGTTGGGATCCGATGAATATGGAATACAATGTCAAGTTGATTATTGATCTATCATATATGTGTTGTTTATGTTCTTGCATGCTCTCCGTTGCTAGTAGAGGCTCTGGCCAAGTTGATACTTGTGACTCCAAGAGGGGGTATTTATGCTCGATAGTGGATTCATGTCTCCATTGAATCTGGGGGAGTGACATCAACCCCTAAGGTTGTGGATGTGCTGTTGCCACTAGGGATAAAACATCAATGTTTTGTCTAAGGATATTTGTGTTAATTACATTACGCACCATACTTAATGCAATTGTCTGTTGTTTGCAACTTAATACTCGGAAGGGGTGCGGATGCTAACTCGAAAGTGGACTTTTTAGGCATAGATGCATGCTGGATAGCGGTCTATGTACTTTGTCGTAATGCCCTGATTAAATCTCATATTAGTCTTCGTGATATGTATGTGCATTGTTATGCCCTCTTTATTTGTCAATTGCCCAATGCTCGTCCCGAGCAGGTAAACGATAAACAAAGATAATTTATGGAGTGACATGCCATCATAAACTTGATCATATTGTAAACATATGTAATGAATGCAGTGATCAAAACAATGGTAATGACATGAGTAAACAACTGAATCATAAAGCAATGACTTTTCATGAATAGCACTTTCAAGACAGGCATCAATAAGTCTTGCATAAGAGTTAACTCATAAAGCAATAATTTAAAGTAAAGACATCGAAGCAACACAATGGAAGATTAAGTTTCAGCGGTTGCTTTCAACTTGTAACATGTATATCTCATGGATAATTGTCAACATAGAGCAATATAACAAGTGCAATATGCAAGTATGTAAGAATCAATGCACAGTTCACACAAGTGTTTGCTTCTTGAGGTGGAGAGAGATAGGTGAACTGACTCAACATAAAAGTAAAAGAATGGCCCTTCGCAGAGGGAAGCATTGATTGCTATATTTGTGCTAGAGCTTTGGTTTTGAAAACATATAGAGAGCATAAAAGTAAAATTTTGAGAGGTGTTTGTTGTTGTCAACGAATGGTAGTGGGCACTCTAATTACCTCATCAACCAGACTTTCAAGAGCGGCTCCCATGAAGGACGTTATCTCTACCAGCAAGGTAGATCATCCCTCTTCTCTTTTGTTTACACATGTACTTTAGTTTAGTTTTTCTTTATTTATGGATGACACTCCTCCCAACCTTTTGCTTACACAAGCCATGGCTAACCGAATCCTCGGGTGCCTTCCAACAATCACATACCATGAAGGAGTGTCTATTTGCAAAATTAAGTTGCTTACAGATGAATCAGAGCAAAACATGTGAAGAGAATTATTAATGCAAGTTAATTAATCGGGGCTGGGAACCCCATTGCCAGCTCTTTTTGCAAAATTATTGGATAAGCGGATGAAGCCACTAGTCCATTGTGAAAGTCTGTCGAAGTAAATGACAAGATCGAAAGATAAAACACCACATACTTCCTCATGAGCTATAAAACATTGACACAAATCAGAGGTGATAAATTTTGAATTGTTTAAAGGTAGCACTCAAGCAATTTACTTTGGAATGGCGAAGAAATACCATGTAGTAGGTAGGTATGGTGGACACAAATGGCATAGTGTTGTTTGGCTCAAGGATTTGGATGCATGAGAAGTATTCCCTCTCGATACAAGGCTTAGGCTAGCAAGGTTATTTGAAACAAACACAAGGATGAACCCAGTGCAGCAAAACTCACATAAAAGACATATTGTAAACATTATAAGACTCTACACCGTCTTCCTTGTTGTTCAAACTCTTCACTAGAAATTATCTAGACCTTAGAGAGACCAATTATGCAAACCAAATTTTAGCAAGCTCTATGTATTTCTTCATTAATAGGTGCAAAGTATATGATGCAAGAGCTTAAACATGAGCACAACAATTGCCAAGTATCAAATTATCCAAGACATTTTAGAATTACTACATGTAGCATTTCCTGATTCCAACCATATAACAATTTAACGAAGCAGTTTCAACCTTCGCCATGAACATTAAAAGCTAAGAACACATGTGTTCATATGAACCAGCGGAGCGTGTCTCTCTCCCAAACAAGCATTTATTCAGAGAATGAAAATAACAAAACAAAATTAAAAGCACACAGACGCTCCAAGTAAAGTACATAAGATGTGACCGAATAAAAATATAGTTTCAAGAGAAGGAACCTGATAATTTGTCGATGAAGAAGGGGATGCCTTGGGCATCCCCAAGCTTAGATGCTTGAGTCTTCTTGAAATATGCAGGGATGAACCACGGGGGCATCCCCAAGCTTAGACTCTTCACTCTTCTTGATCTAAGTATATCATCCTCCTCTCTTGACCCTTGAAAACTTCCTCCACACCAAACTCGAAACAAACTCATTAGAGGGTTAGTGCATAATCAAAAACTCACATGTTCAGAGGTGACACAATCATTCTTAACACTTCTGGACATTTCCCAAAGCTACTGGAAGGTAATGGAACAAAGAAATCGACCCAACACAGCGAAAGAAGCAATGCGAAATAAAAGGCAGAATCTGTCAAAACAGAACAGTCCGTAAAGACGAATTTTAAAATGGCACCAGACTTGCTCAGATGAAAATGCTCAAATTGAATGAAAGTTGCGTACATATCTTAGGATCACTCACGTAAATTGGCATAATTTTCTGAGTTACCTACAGAGAATTAGGCCCAGATTCGTGACAGCAAGAAATCTGTTTCTGCGCAGTAATCCAAATCTAGTATGAACCTTACTATCAAAGACTTTACTTGGCACAACAATGCAACAAAACTAAGATAAGGAGAGGTTGCTACAGTAGTAACAACTTCCAAGACTCAAATACAAAATAAAAGTACTGTAGCAAAATAAACACATGGGTTATCTCCCAAGAAGTTCTTTCTTTATAGCCATTAAGATGGGCTCAACAGTTTTAATGATGCACTCGCAAGAAATAGTAGTTGAAGCAAAAGAGAGCATCAAGAAGCAAATTCAAAACACATTTAAGTCTAACATGCTTCATATGCATAGAAATCTTGTAAATAAACAAGTTCATGAAGAGCAAAGTAACAAGCATAGGAAGATAGAACAAGTGTAGCTTCAAAAATTTCAGCACATAGAGAGGCATTTTAGTAACATGAAAATTTCTACAACCATATTTTCCTCTCTCATAATAACTTTCAGTAGCAACATGAGCAAACTCAACAATATAACTATCACATAAAGCATTCTTATCATGAGTCTCATGCATAAAATTATTACTCTCCACATAAGCATAATCAATTTTATTAGTTGTAATGAGAGCAAATTCAACAAAGTAGCTATCATTATTATTCTCATCATCAAATATAGGAGGCATATTGTAATCATAATCAAATTTATCCTCCATAACAAGGCGGTACTAAAAGACCAATATCATTATAATCATCATAAATAGGAGGCAAAGTTTCATCAAAGTAAATTTTCTCCTCAATGCTTGGGGGACTAAAAATATCATGCTCATCAAAACCAGCTTCCCCAAGCTTAGAATTTTCCATATCATTAGCAACAATGGTATTCAAAGTATTCATGCTAATATGTTCCATGGGTTTTTTAATTTTCGGATCAAACCATCCATGTCTTAACTCGGGAAATAGAACAAGAAGCTCATTTTTGTCCATTATGCCAAACTAGTGTAAACAAGAAACAAAAAGATGCAATTGCAGGATCTAAAGGAAATAGCTTCGAGTACTTACAACGGCGAAAATATCTTAGTAGCCGAGATCCGGAGTGTGAGTACCTTTTACCTTTCCTCCCCGGCAACGGCGCCAGAAAAGTGCTTGATGTCTACGGGAGCTTCTATTCTTGTAGACAGTGTTGGGCCTCCAAGAGCAGAGGTTTGTAGAACACCAGCAGTTTTCCCTTAAGTGGATCACCCAAGGTTTATCGAACTCAGGGAGGAAGAGGTCAAAGATATCCCTCTCATGCAACCCTGCAACCACAAAGCAAGAAGTCTCTTGTGTCCCCAACACACCTAATAGGTGCACTAGTTCGGCGAAGAGATAGTGAAATACAGGTGGTATGAATGAATATGAGCAAGTAGTAACGGCGCCAGAAAATAGCTTGCTGGCGTGTAGTTGATGGTGGTAATATGGTAGCAAGTAGTAACGCAAGTAAAACAAGTAAACAAGCAGCGATAGCAGATATTTAGGAACAAGGCCTAGGGATTAGACTTTCACTAGTGGACACTCTCAACTTTGATCACATAACAGAATAGATAAATGCATACTCTACACTCTTTTGTTGGATGATGAACACATTGCGTAGGATTACACGAACCCTCAATGCCGGAGTTAACAAGCTCCACAATTCAATGTTCATATTTAAATAACCTTAGAGTGCATGAAAGATCAACACGACTAAACCAAGTACTAACACAGCATGCACACTGTCACCTTCACGCTATGTAGGAGGAATAGATCACATCAATACCATCATAGCAATAGTTAACTTCATAATCTACAAGAGATCACAATCATAGCCTACGCCAAGTACTAACACGGATGCACACACTGTCACCATTACACCGTGCAGGAGGAATAAAACTACTTTAATAACATCACTAGAGTAGCACATAGATAAATTGTGATACAAAACACATTGCAATCATAAAGAGATATAAATAAGCACTTCACTACGCCATTCATAACGAGTGAATAAGTATTCCGTGAAATATAGCCTAAGAGACCCACACGGTGCACACACTATCACCTTTACACACGTGGGACAAGGAGTCTCCGGAGATCACATAAGTAAAACCCACTTGACTAGCATAATGACATCTAGATTACAAGCATCATCATATGAATCTCAATCATGTAAGGCAGCTCATGAGATTATTGTATTGAAGTACATAGGAGAGAGATTAACCACATAGCTACCGGTACAGCCCCGAGCCTCGATGGAGAACTACTCCCTCCTCATGGGAGACAGCAGCGTTGATGAAGATGGCGGTGGTGTTGATGGAGAAGCCTTCCGGGGCACTTCCCCGTCCGGCGGCGTGCCGGAACAGAGACTCCTGTCCTCCAGATCTTGGCTTCGCGATGGCGGCGGCTCTGGAAGGTTTCTCGTACCGTGGCTTTTCCGTATCGAGGTTTTAGGTCGAGGGGGCTTAAATAGGCGAAGAGGCGGAGTCAGAAGGTCGAAGGGGCGACGACACCATAGGGCCGCGCGGCCAGGGGGTGGGCCGCGCCACCCTATCATCTGGGGGCCCTGTGGCCCCCCTCTGGCGGCTCCCGGGTGTTCTGGATGCTTCCGGGCAAAATAGGAACCTGGGCGTTGATTTCGTCCAATTCCGAGAATATTTCGTTACTAGGATTTCTGAAACCAAAAACAGCAGAAAACAGGAACCGGCCCTTCGGCATCTCGTCAATAGGTTAGTTCCAGAAAACGCATAAATATGACATAAAATGTGCATATAACATGTAGATATCATCAATAATGTGGCATGGAACATGAGAAATTATCGATACGTCGGAGACGTATCACCCAACTGTAATTTGTTCACCCAACATGCTATTTCTTATTGGAGAGACACCACTAGTGAACTGTGGACCCTGTTTCATTCTTTTACATCTGAAATACAATCTACTGCAAACTTTGTTCTTTGTTGTTCTTTGCAAACAAACATCATTTTCCACACCATACGTTTAATCCTTTGTTTACAGCAAGCCGGTGAGATTGACAACCTAACTGTTAAGTTGGGGCAAAGTATTTTGATTGTGTTGTGCAGTTTCCATGTTGGCGCCGGAATCCCTGGTGTTGCGCCGCACTACACTCCTCCGCCAACAACCTTCATGTGGCCTTCATCTCCTACTGGTTCGATAACCTTGGTTTCATACTGAGGGAAAAACTTGCTGCTGTACGCATCACACCTTCCTCTTGGGGTTCCCAACAGACGTGTGTCAACTACACGCCAGCAAGGATTTTTTCTGGCGCCGTTGCCGGGAAGATCAAGACACGCTGCAAGGGGAGTCTCCCACATCCAATCTCTTTACTTTGTTTTTGTCTTGCTTTACTTTACTTTATTTACTACTTTGTTTACTTTATTTACTGCTTTGTTTGCTTTCTCTATATCAAAAATACAAAAAAATTTAGTTACTTTCATTTACTTTATTTACTGTCTTTTTTGCTTTATATCAAAAACACAAACAAAAAATTAGTTACTAGTTTTACTTTACTTTATTCTGTCCTGCTTAGTTTATTTACTGTTAAAATGGGTACTCCTGAGAATACTAAGTTGTGTGACTTCACTAGCACAAATAATAATGATTTCCTATGCACACCTATTGCTCCACCTGCTACTACAGCAGAATTTTATGAAATTAAACCTCGCTTTACTAAATCTTGTTATGAGAGAGCAATTTTCTCGGTGTTAGTTCCGATGATGCTGCTGCCCATCTTAATAATTTTGTTGAACTTTGTGAAATGCAAAAGTATAAGGATGTAGATGGTGACATTATAAAATTGAAATTGTTTCCTTTCTCCTTAAGAGGAAGAGCTAAAGATTGGTTGCTATCTTTGCCTAAGAATAGTATTGATTCATGGACTAAATGTAAAGATGCTTTCAATGGTAGATATTATCCTCCCGCTAAAATTATATCTTTGAGAAGTAGCATAATGAATTTTAAGCAATTGGATAATGAACATGTTGCTCAAGCATGGGAAAGAATGAAATCTTTGGTAAAGAATTGCCCTACCCATGGACTAACTACTTGGATGATCATCCAAATCTTCTATGCAGGATTGAATTTTTCTTCGCGGAACCTATTGGATTCAGCTGCTGGAGGTACTTTTATGTCCATCACTTTGGGGGCGGCAACAAAGCTTCTTGATGATATGATGATCAACTACTCTTAATGGCACACTGAAAGGGCTCCACAAGGTAAGAAGGTAAATTCTGTTGAAGAAACCTCTTCCTTGAGTGATAAGATTGATGTGATTATGTCTATGCTTGTGAATGGTAGATCTAATGTTGATCCTAATAATGTTCCTTTAGCTTCATTGGTTGCCCAAGAATAACATGTTGATGTGAACTTCATTAAAAATAATAATTTCAACAACAATGCTTATAGGAATAATTCTGGTAACAACTATAGGCCATATCCTTCTAATAATAGTAATGGTTATGGTAATTCTTACAACAATAATAGAAGTGTACCCTCTGGTCTTGAAGTCATGCTTAAAGAATTTCATTAGTACACAAACTGCTTTTAACAAATCTGTTGAGGAAAAGCTCGGTAAAATTGATATTCTTGCTTCTAAGGTTGATAGTCTTGCTGCTGATGTTGATCTTTTAAAATCGAAAGTTATGCCTAATGAAGATAAAGATATTAATTCATTTTCTACAGCAAACGCCATCCAAGTTCGAATTAATGAAAATATTAGATTGATGGCTGAATTGCATGCTAGGTGGGAGAGAGAAGAAAATTTTGCTAAAGAGAATAATGTAGCTAAAGTTTGGACTATTACCACCACTAGTAATGATGATGCTTCACATGTTGCTAAACCTCCTACAATCAATGGTAAAATAATTGGTGTTGGCAATGTTTCTACTCCTAGTGCAAAGCGTGCAAAATTGCCTGAAACTGCTAAAACTGCTGAAACTGTTTGTGATAAAACTGCTGAAATTTTTCAAACTATTGGGGACAATGATCCCATTGCTTTAGATAATAATGGTTTAGATTTTTATGATTGTCATATCTCTGAAGTTATTAAGTTCTTACAAAAACTTGCTAGAAGTCCTAATGCTAGTACTATAAATTTGGCCTTTACAAAACATATTACAAATGCTCTCATAAAAGCTAGAGAAGAGAAATTAAAACTTGAAACTTCTATTCCTAGGAAGTTGGAAAATGGTTGGGAGCCCATCATTAAAATGAGGGTCAATGACTTTGATTGTAATGCTTTATGTGATCTTGGTGCAAGTATTTCTGTTATGCCTAAGAGACTTTATGATATGCTTGACTTGCCACCATTGAAAAATTGTTATTTGGAAGTTAATCTTGCTGATAATTCTGTAAAGAAACATTTGGGGATGATTGATAATGTGTGCATTACGGTTAACAATAACCTTGTCCCCGTTGATTTTGTTGTCTTGGATATTGAATGCAATGCATCTTGTCCCATTATTTTGGGAAGACCTTTTCTTCGAACTGTTGGTGCTATTATTGATATGAAGGAAGGGACTATTAAGTATCAATTTCCTCTCAAGAAAGGTATGGAACACTTCCCTAGAAAGAGAATGAGGTTACCTTTTGATTCTATTATTAGAACAAATTATGATGTTGATGCTTCATCTCTTGATAATACTTGATTCACACTTTCGCGCCTAGCCGAAAGGCGTTAAAGAAAAGCGCTTATGGGAGACAACCCATTATTTTACTTCTGCACTTTTGTTTTATATTTGAGTCTTGGAAGTTGTTACTACTGTAGCAACCTCTCCTTATCTTTATTTTATTGCATTGTTGTGCCAAGTAAAGTCTTTGATAGTAAGGTTAATACTAGATTTGGATTACTGCGCAGAAACAGATTTCTTGTTGTCACGAATTTGAGTAGAATTCTCTGTAGATAACTCAGAAAAATATGCCAATTTGCGTGTGTGGTCCTCAGATATGTACGCAACATTCATTCAATTTGAGCATTTTCATCTGAGCAAGTTAAGTGCCTCTGAAAAATCCGTCTTTACGGACTGTTCTGTTTTGACAGATTCTGCCTTTTATTTCGCATTGCCTCTTTTGCTATGTTGAATAGATTTCTTTGTTCCATTAACTTTCAGTAGCTTTGTGCAATGTCCAGAAGTGTTAAGAATGATTATGTCACCTCTGAATACGTGAATTTTCGATTATGCACTAACCCTCTAATGAGTTTGTTTTGAGTTTGGTGTGGAGGAAGTTTTCAAGGGTCAAGAGAGGAGGATGATACAATATGATCAAGAAGAGTGAAAAGTCTAAGCTTGGGGATGCCCCCGTGGTTCATCCCTGCATATTTCAAGAAGACTCAAGCATCTAAGCTTGGGGATGCCCAAGGCATCCCCTTCTTCATCGATAACTTATCAGGTCACCTCTAGTGAAACTATATTTTTATTCCGTCACATCTTATGTGCTTTACTTGGAGCGTCTTTATGTTTTTGTTTTTGTTTGAATAAAATCGGATCCTAGCATTCTTTGTTTGGGAGAGAGACACGCTCCGCTGTTTCATATGAACACTGGTGTTCTTAGCTATACTTTTAATGTTCATGGCGAAGGTTGAAACTGCTTCGTTCATTGTTATATGGTTGGAAACGAAAATGCTTCATGTGGTAATTGGTATATTGTCTTGAATAATTTGATACTTGGCAATTGTTGTGCTCAAATAGATCATGTTTAAGCTCTTGCATCATGTACTTTGTACCTATTAATGAAGAACTACCATAGAGCTTGTTGAAATTTGGTTTGCATGATTGGTCTCTCTAAAGTCTAGATATTTTCTAGTGAAGTGTTTGAACAACAAGGAGACAATTAGAGTCTTATAATGCTTGCAATATGTTCTTATGTAAGTTTTGTTGTACCGGTTCATACTTGTGTTTTCTTCAAACAACCTTGCTAGCCCAAGCCTTGTATTGAGAGGGAATTATTCTCGTGCATCCAAATCCTTGAGCCAAAAACTATGTCATTTGTGTCCACCATACCTACCTACTATGTGGTATTTCGCTGCCATTCCAAAGTAAATTACTTGAGTGCTACCTTTAAAATTTCATTCCTTGTCTTTGCAATATATAGCTCATGGGAAAATAGCCTTGAAAACTATTGTGGTATTGAATATGTTGCTTATGTGTCTTATTTCTTATAAGTTGCTTGTTGAGCGGTAACCATGCTTCTGGGGACACCATCAACTATTACACCTTTGTTGAATATCATGTGAGTTGCTATGCATGTTCATCTTGTCTGAAGTAAGGGTGATTTATCATGATCAAATGGTTTGAGTATGCATATTGTTAGAGAAGAACATTGAGCCGCTAACTAAAGCCATGAATCATGGTGGAAGTTTCAGCTTGGACATTAATCCTCAATCTCTTATGAGTATATTATCTCGTTGTTGAATGCTTATGCATTAAAGAGGAGTCCATTATCTGTTGTCTATGGTTTCCCGGTATGGATGTCCTAAGTTGAGATTTATCAAAAACGAGAAATCAAATGCGATCTATCTCCTTGGACCTTTGTACGAGCGACATAGAGGTACCCCTTTGTGACACTTGGTTGAAACATATGTTATGCAATGATAATCCATGTAAATCCAAGCTAATTAGGACAAGGTGCGAGCACTATTGGTATTCTATGCATGAGGCTTGCAACTTATAGGACATCTTATGCATAACACATATGAATTATTACTACCGTTGACAAAATTGTTTCTATGTTTTCAAAACAAAAGCTCTAGCACAAAGATAGTAATCCATGCTTCCCTCTGCGAAGGGCCATTCTTTTACTTTATGTTGAGTCAGTTTACCTATTTCTTCTATCTTAGAAGCAAACACTTGTGTCAACTATGTGCATTGATTCCTACATACTTGCTTATTTGCGTTCATCATATTACTTTGTGTTGACAATTATCCATGAGATACACATCCATGAGATAAACATGTCACTACAAGAAAAGTTGCCATGGCCGACGAAGTTGAAGTCGCGCCGTGGTTGCTGGTGTACCATGGCCGACGATTTTTGGTCCCTCCTTGGTGCATGTCAAAACTTTTTTTTTCTCGTTTTTGAGGCCACCTAGCCCGACGAAAGCGGCCAAAACGTCGCGTATGGTGGCCCGGGACGTGGTGC
>NC_061510.1:206354975-206557059 GCF_022539505.1 Lolium rigidum
TGGATATAGGGGAAATGAAAGCCCTAGAAGATAGCATCCTGCTAATATCCTAGTACAAAACAATTGAACTAGAAAATCCCGCCAATATATGGTGCTGAATTGCGGGCGGCTCATAGCTTGTGCACAAATAAAATGGGAAAATCCAAAAAATGTAGTTCAACAAAAAAAAACTCTAGTGGCAAAGTCGCTAGCTCGCCATGAGAAGATGCACTCCGCCAAAAAAATGTCATGAGAAGCTAGTTTGCTATGGATCTTGCATTAACCCTGCTCGATAAAATGGTGGGCACAAAAGACAAGCTAAATCAAAAATAATGGTGGTAGAAAGATGTAACTCTCAAATGTAAACTCTACTAAACAGGGCCAGCTCAAAAACATGCCTCATATTATTAGTACTTCCTCCGGTCCATATTAACTGCCACTAAAATGGATGTATCTACAAATACATCCATTTGAGTGGCATGTATATGGATAGGAGTAGTAGATCAAGGAGTTGCGAGACAGTGGAGGAAATGAGGTGGGGAGGAGGAGGGTGACGACCGGACCCCCACCTCCACGGCACCGCATAAATAGAAGCTAAAATATGTGAAACAGATGGAGGAAATGAGGTGGAAAGGTCTTCTTTTTAGCCCCGAGCGTCACCGCAGATCGGGTGACATGCACCTATTGCATGTCACGTCAGTGTGACATGCGGTTTAAATTCAAATTTGAACACTGCGAACAAATCTGAAAAAAATCATGCATGTTCATAGATATTAAGATAACCCCTAAAAATTCAAGTCAAAATTCGAAACATACATCGAGAAACAAAAAAGAGAAATCTGTCATGAATAGTTCCCGAATTCAAATCTGAGTTTCTCTGTAGACTATTCACATCTGAGTTTCTCTTTTTTGTTTCTCGATGTATGTTTCGAATTTTGATCTGAAATTTTTAGGGGTTATCTTAATATGAGCTGTGAACGTGCATGATTTTTTTCAGATTTTTTCGCAATGTTTAAATTTGGATTTAGGCCGCATGTCACACGGTGACATGGTGCATGTCACCATGTCACCTCGCTACCGCTCGAGAAATGGAGCCCCTCTCCGCTGGGCTCCATAAAAGCTTCACTGCTCGTGTCAGACTGTTGAAGACACTGGCAAGTGCATGTCAGGGGGACAGAGAATAAATTTCGTCCACGCGTCGGCGCGTGCTGTCTACCCCAAACCCTAAACTCTGTCTTATGAAGTCAAAGCATGCATGAAGAGAAGTGGTTTTTGGTTTCAAACATGGAAATTTCAAAAACCCTCTCAAGAGCTACATTTTGGAGTGACTAATTTTTCATATTCATGATTTAAACTTGTTTAAATGGGCATAAAAATGGGCATAAAATTCAAAATAAATCAAAATAAATGAAAAACCAAGGCACATAGTCTTCTTATGTCATATAGTAAGCATTCAATTAAGTTGATAAACAAGGTCTAGACATATTCAAACCATACAAATCATGTATCTACCCCTAACCCTAAACTATGTCTTATGAAGTCAAGCATGAAGAGAAGTGGTTTTGGGTTTCAAACATGGAAATTTCGAAAACCCTCCCAAGAGCTTCATTTTGGAGTGACTAAGAAGGATAGATGCTTAATTTTTCATATTCATGATTTAAACTTGTTCAAATCTTGGTCAAACCTAGGATTTGACCAAGATTCAAATGGGCATAAAAATTCAAAAAATCAAAAAATTGAAAAACCAATGTCTTCTTATGTCATATAGTAAGCATTCAATTAAGTTGATAAACAAGGTCTAGACATATTCAAACCAGGAAAATCATGTATCTACCCCTAACCCCTAAACTATGTCTTATGAAGTCAAGCATGAAGAGAAGTGGTTTTGGGTTTCAAACATGGAAATTTCAAAAACCTCCCAGAAGCTTCATTTTAGGGTGACTAAGAAGGATACATGATTACTTTGTCATATTCATGTCTTAAACTTGTTTAAGTCATGGTCAAACCTAGGATTTGACCAAGATTCAAATGGGCATAAAATTCAAAAAAATTAGAAAAATGAAAAACAAAAGCACATAGTCTTCTTATGTCATATAGTAAGCATTCAAGTTGATAAACAAGGTTTAGACATATTCAAACCTGACAAATCATATATCTACCCCCTAACCCTAAACTCGGTCTTATGAAGTCTAGCATGAAGAGAAGTCGTTTTGGGTTTCAAACGTTTAAGCCAAAAGCCCCATTTCAAATATTTCAAACTTATTCAAATTTGGTTCAAATTTGAAAGACATACAAGTTATAGCACACATAGTGCATACATGTTCACACATATTGCACTAGATGCTAATTAACCCTATAGTTTGAGGCCATTTGGATGAGGTCGAAAAAATTCTTGGATTAGAAATGGGGTTGTTCGAACCCCGTAGTTGGATTTTTTTGAACTTGATCTCTAGTACTGGGCAAAACCCTAGTTTAACCTATTTAATTATAGATTCGTAGGTTGATTTTTCTACATTTTTATTATTACTATGCAAGCACATGTGTGTTTGCCCGTCGAGTGAAACTCGGAGAAGAGGGATCACTTGGAAGGAGAGAAGAAGGGAGAGCATTATGGTGTCTCCCCTTTTCGGGTGATGATGTTGACTTTTGTGCGGGGTTTGTCGGTGAGCGAGGAGGTGCGAGCGAGCGAGCGAGTCGAGCGAGGCCGAGAATGAGAGAGATTTGTTTTTTTTTGTGAGAGGGACAACCGAAGGATCCCGAAGGACCCGGAGACTTCCAATACGCATCCCGATGCGTCTTCTCTTGACAACGAAGATGGCCGGGAGTTTGCGTACCTATTGCACGTGACTCGTGCTCACCGAAGTGTGGGACCCCACGCATGGGCACCACACGTAAGTGACAGACCTATTGGTGTAAAAACTCGGTTGATTAGTATAGTGCATTAGAGCAAAGTTTCCTATGGATTCAAGGGTAGGAAATCCAAGTTAACTCATTTACATGACATTATTTTTTCCATTAAGCAAAGTTAACACATCTATCAATTGGTACATTTTGGAGTGACTAAGAAGGATCCAGGCTTACTTATTCGTTTTCACGTGTTAAACTTGTCTAAATCTTGGTCAAACCTAGGATTTGACAGAGATTCAAATGGGCGGAAAATTCAAAAAAAAACAGAAAAATGAAAAACCAAAGCACATAGTCTTCTTATGTCATATAGTAAGCATTAAAGTTGATAAACAAGGTCTAGACATATTCAAACCAGACAAATCATGTATCTATACCCCTAACCCCTAAACTATGTCTTATGAAGTCAAGCATGAAGATAAGTGGTTTTGGGTTTCAAACATGGAAATTTCAAAAACCTCCCAGAAGCTTCATTTTAGAGTGACTAAGAAGGATACACGCTTACCTTTTCATTTTCATGTTTTAAACTTGTTTAAATCTTGGTCAAACCTAGGATTTGACCAAAAGATTCAAACATGGAAATTTCATTCAAACATGGAAATTTCAAAAACCTCCCAAAAACTTCATTTTAGAGTGACTAAGAAGGATACATGCTTCCCTTTTCATTTTCATGATTTAAACTTGTTTAAATCTTGGTCAAACCTAGGATTTGACCAAGATACAAATGGGTGGGCACAAAATTCAAAAAAATCAGAAAAAATGAAAAACCAAATCACATAGTCTTCTTATGTCATATCGTAAGCATTCAAGTTGATAAACAAGGTCTAGATATATCCAAACCAGACAAATCATGTATCTACCCCCTAACCCTAAACTTTGTCTTATGAAGTCAAGCATGAAGAGAAGTGGTTTTCGGTTTGAAACATGGAAATTTCAAAAACCTCCCAAAAGCTTCATTTTAGAGTGACTAAGAAGGATCCATGCTTACCTTTTCATTTTCATATTTTAAACTTGTTTAAATCTTAATTTGTCAAACCTAGGATCTCACAATTAAAGAGATTCAAATCGGCATTAAATTCAAAAAAAACTCAGAAAAAGGAAAAACAAAAGCATATAGTCTTCTTATGTCATATAGTAAGCATTCAAGTTGATAAACACAAGGTTTGGACATATTCAAACCAGACAAATAATGTATCTCTACCCCCTAACCCTAAACTTGGTCGATCTTATGAAGTCTAGCATGAAGAGAAGTCGTTTTGGGTTTCAAACATGGAAATTTCAAGAACATCTCAAAAGCTTCTTATGTCATATAGTACTAAGCATTAAAGTTGAGAAACAAGGTCTAGACATATTCAACCTATGCAAATCATGTATCTACCCCCTAATTAACCCCTAAACTTTGTCTTATGTAGTCAAGCATGAAGAGAGGTGGTTTTGGGTTTCAAACATGGAAATTTCAAAAACCTCCCAAAAGCTTCATTTTAGAGTGACTAATTAATAAGAAGGATGATACAGGCTTCCCTTCTCATTTTCATGTTTTAAACTTGTTTAAATCTTGGTCAAACCTAGGATTTGACCAAGATTCTTCAGAAAAAATCAAAAGAATGAAAAACCAAAGCACATAGCATTCTTATGCCATATAGTAAGCTAGCATTCAAGATGATAAACAAGGTCTAGACATATTCAAACCAGAAAAATCATGTATATATCTACCCCTAACCCTAAACTCTGTCTTATGAAGTCAAGCATGAAAGAGAAGTGGCGGTTTTGGGTTTGAAACATGGAAATTTCAAAAAAAAAGCTTCATTTTAGGGAGACTAAGAAGGATCCATGCTTACCATTTTATTTTCATGTTTTAAACTTGTTTAAATCTTGTTCAAACCTAAGATTTGACCAAGATTCAAATGGGTAGAAAATTAAAAAAGTGAAAAAAATGAAAAACCAAAGTACATAGTCTTCTTATGTCATATAGTAAGCATTCAAGTTGTTAAACAAGGTCGATCTAGACATATTCAAACCAGACAAATCATGTATCTATACC
The DNA here is from genome assembly GCF_022539505.1 of Lolium rigidum. Lineage (NCBI taxonomy): Eukaryota > Viridiplantae > Streptophyta > Magnoliopsida > Poales > Poaceae > Lolium > Lolium rigidum. The sequence goes on from NC_061510.1 coordinate 206,359,900, forward strand.
CCTAACCCCTAATTAAACTCTGTCTTATGAAGTCAAGCATGAAGAGAAGTGGTTTCGGGTTTCAAACATGGACTAATTAAGAAGGATCATTTTTAAAAACCCCAAAAGCTTCATTTTAGAGTGCATAAGAAGGATCCAGGCTTACCCTTTCATTTTGATGTTTTAATCTTGTTTAAATCTTGGTCAAACCTAGGATTTGACCAATATTCAAATGAGCATAAAATAAGAAATAAAAAAATAAAAAAGAAAGCACATAATCTTCTTATGTCATATAGTAAGCATTCAAAAGTTCATGAAGAAGGTCTAGACACATTCAAATCAAACAAGTCATCTACCCCTAACCCTACACTGTGTCTTATAAATGAAGTCAAGCATGAAAAGAAGTGTGGTTTTGGGTTTCAAACATGGAAATTTGAAAAACCTCCCAAAAGCTTCATTTTAATTAGACTGATTGGTTAATTAAGAAGGATCCATGATTAATTACCTTTTCATTGTCATGTTTTAAACTTGTTTAAATCTTGGTCAAACCTAGGATATATTTGACCAAGATTCAAATGGGCATAAAAGTTCAGAAAAAATCAAAAGAATGAAAAACCAAAGCATGAAAAGAAGTGTCGTTTTGGGTTTCAAACATGGAAATTTCAAGAACACATCCCAAAAGCTTCATTTTAGAGTGAGTAAGAAGGATCCATGCTTACCTTTTCATTTCATGTTATAGACTTGTTTAAATCATGGTCAACCCTAGGATTAATTTGACCAAGATTCAAGTGGGCGAGAAAATTTAAAAAATAGAAAACTGAAAAACCAAAGTACATAGTCTTCTTATGTACGTCATATAGTAAGCATATTCAAGTTGATAAACAAGGTCTAGACATATTCAAACCATACAAATCATGTATCTACCCCTAACCCTAAACTATGTCTTATGAAGTCAATCATGAAGAGAAGTGGTTTTGGGTTTCAAACATGGAAATTTCAAAAACCCTCCCAAGTGCTACATTTTGGAGTGACTAAGAAGGATAGATGCTTAATTTTTCATATTCATGATTTAAACTTGTTCAAATCTTGGTCAACCCTAGGATTTGACCAAGATTCAAATGGGCATAAAAATTCAAAAAAATCAAAAAAAATTGAAAAACCAATGTCTTCTTATGTCATATAGTAAGCATTCAATTAAGTTGATAAACAAGGTCTAGACATATTCAAACCAGGAAAATCATGTATCTACCCCTAACCCCTAAACTATGTCTTATGAAGTCAAGCATGAAGAGAAGTGGTTTTGGGTTTCAAACATGGAAATTTCAAAAACCTCCCGAAGCTTCATTTTAGAGTGACTAAGAAGGATCCAGGCTTACGTTTTCATTTTCATGTTTGAAACTTGTTTAAATCTTGGTCAAACCTAGGATTTGACCAAGATTCAAATGGGCATAAAATTCAAAAAAATTAGAAAAATGAAAAACAAAAGCACATAGTCTTCTTATGTCATATAGTAAGCATTCAAGTTGATAAACAAGGTTTAGACATATTCAAACCAGACAAATCATATATCTACCCCCTAACCCTAAACTCGGTCTTATGAAGTCTAGCATGAAGAGAAGTCGTTTTGGGTTTCAAACGTTTAAGCCAAAAGCCCCATTTCAAATATTTCAAACTTATTCAAATTTGGTTCAAATTTGAAAGACATACAAGTTATAGCACACATAGTGCATACATGTTCACACATATTGCACTAGATGCTAATTAACCCTATAGTTTGAGGCCATTTGGATGAGGTCGAAAAAATTCTTGGATTAGAAATGGGGTTGTTCGAACCCCGTAGTTGGATTTTTTTGAACTTGATCCGTAGTACTGGGCAAAACCCTAGTTTAACCTATTTAATTATAGATTCGTAGGTTGATTTTTCTACATTTTTATTATTACTATGCAGCACATGTGTGTTTGCCCGTCGAGTGAAACTCGGAGAAGAGGGATCACTCGGAAGGAGAGAAGAAGGGAGAGCATTATGGTGTCTCCCCTTTTTCGGGTGATGATGTTGACTTTTGTGCGGGGGTTGTCGGTGAGCGAGGAGGTGCGAGCGAGCGAGCGAGTCGAGCGAGGCCGAGAATGAGAGAGATTTGTTTTTTTTTGTGAGAGGGACAACCGAAGGATCCTGAAGGACCGAGAGACTTCCAATACGCATCCTGATGCGTCTTCTCTTGACAAAGAAAATGGCTGGGAGTTTGCGTACCTATTGCACGTGACCTGTGCTCACTGAAGTGTGGGACCCCACGCATGGGCACCACACGTAAGTGACGGACCTATTGGTGTAAAAACTCGGTTGATTAGTATAGTGCATTAGAGCAAAGTTTCCTATGGATTCAAGGGTAGGAAATCCAAGTTAACTCATTTACATGACATTATTTTTTCCATTAAGCAAAGTTAACACATCTATCAATTGGTACATTTTGGAGTGACTAAGAAGGATCCAGGCTTACTTATTCGTTTTCACGTGTTAAACTTGTCTAAATCTTGGTCAAACCTAGGATTTGACAGAGATTCAAATGGGCGGAAAATTCAAAAAAAAACAGAAAAATGAAAAACCAAAGCACATAGTCTTCTTATGTCATATAGTAAGCATTAAAGTTGATAAACAAGGTCTAGACATATTCAAACCGGACAAATCATGTATCTATACCCCCTAACCCCTAAACTATGTCTTATGAAGTCAAGCATGAAGATAAGTGGTTTTGGGTTTCAAACATGGAAATTTCAAAAACCTCCCAAAAGCTTCATTTTAGAGTGACTAAGAAGGATCCATGCTTACCTTTTCATTTTCATATTTAGGTTTGAACAAGATTTAAACAAGTTTAAAACATGAAAATGAGAAGGGAAGCCTGTATCATCCTTCTTATTAATTAGTCACTCTAAAATGAAGCTTTTGGGAGGTTTTTGAAATTTCCATGTTTGAAACCCAAAACCACCTCTCTTCATGCTTGACTACATAAGACAAAGTTTAGGGGTTAATTAATTAGGGGGTAGATACATGATTTGCATAGGTTGAATATGTCTAGACCTTGTTTCTCCCTAGGATTTGACCAAAAGATTCAAACATGGAAATTTCAAAAACCTCCCAAAAGCTTCATTTTAGAGTGACTAAGAAGGATCCATGCTTACCTTTTCATTTTCATATTTTAAACTTGTTTAAATCTTAATTTGTCAAACCTAGGATCTGACAATTAAAGAGATTCAAATCGGCATTAAATTCAAAAAAAACTCAGAAAAAGGAAAAACAAAAGCATATAGTCTTCTTATGTCATATAGTAAGCATTCAAGTTGATAAACACAAGGTTTGGACATATTCAAACCAGACAAATAATGTATCTCTACCCCCTAACCCTAAACTTGGTCGATCTTATGAAGTCTAGCATGAAGAGAAGTCGTTTTGGGTTTCAAACATGGAAATTTCAAGAACATCTCAAAAGCTTCTTATGTCATATAGTACTAAGCATTAAAGTTGAGAAACAAGGTCTAGACATATTCAACCTATGCAAATCATGTATCTACCCCCTAATTAACCCCTAAACTTTGTCTTATGTAGTCAAGCATGAAGAGAGGTGGTTTTGGGTTTCAAACATGGAAATTTCAAAAACCTCCCAAAAGCTTCATTTTAGAGTGACTAATTAATAAGAAGGATGATACAGGCTTCCCTTCTCATTTTCATGTTTTAAACTTGTTTAAATCTTGTTCAAACCTAGGATTTGACCAAGATTCTTCGAAAAAATCAAAAGAATGAAAAACCAAAGCACATAGCATTCTTATGCCATATAGTAAGCTAGCATTCAAGATGATAAACAAGGTCTAGACATATTCAAACCAGAAAAATCATGTATATATCTACCCCTAACCCTAAACTCTGTCTTATGAAGTCAAGCATGAAAGAGAAGTGGCGGTTTTGGGTTTGAAACATGGAAATTTCAAAAAAAAAAGCTTCATTTTAGGGAGACTAAGAAGGATCCATGCTTACCATTTTATTTTCATGTTTTAAACTTGTTTAAATCTTGTTCAAACCTAAGATTTGACCAAGATTCAAATGGGTAGAAAATTAAAAAAGTGAAAAAAATGAAAAACCAAAGTACATAGTCTTCTTATGTCATATAGTAAGCATTCAAGTTGTTAAACAAGGTCGATCTAGACATATTCAAACCAGACAAATCATGTATCTATACCCCTAACCCCTAATTAAACTCTGTCTTATGAAGTCAAGCATGAAGAGAAGTGGTTTCGGGTTTCAAACATGGACTAATTAAGAAGGATCATTTTTAAAAACCCCAAAAGCTTCATTTTAGAGTGCATAAGAAGGATCCAGGCTTACCCTTTCATTTTGATGTTTTAATCTTGTTTAAATCTTGGTCAAACCTAGGATTTGACCAATATTCAAATGAGCATAAAATAAGAAATAAAAAAATAAAAAAGAAAGCACATAATCTTCTTATGTCATATAGTAAGCATTCAAAAGTTCATGAAGAAGGTCTAGACACATTCAAATCAAACAAGTCATCTACCCCTAACCCTACACCGTGTCTTATAAATGAAGTCAAGCATGAAAAGAAGTGTGGTTTTGGGTTTCAAACATGGAAATTTGAAAAACCTCCCAAAAGCTTCATTTTAATTAGACTGACCGGTTAATTAAGAAGGATCCATGATTAATTACCTTTTCATTGTCATGTTTTAAACTTGTTTAAATCTTGGTCAAACCTAGGATATATTTGACCAAGATTCAAATGGGCATAAAAGTTCAGAAAAAATCAAAAGAATGAAAAACCAAAGCATGAAAAGAAGTGTCGTTTTGGGTTTCAAACATGGAAATTTCAAGAACACATCCCAAAAGCTTCATTTTAGAGTGAGTAAGAAGGATCCATGCTTACCTTTTCATTTCATGTTATAGACTTGTGTTTAAATCATGGTCAACCCTAGGATTAATTTGACCAAGATTCAAGTGGGCAGAAAATTTAAAAAATAGAAAACTGGAAAAACCAAAGTACATAGTCTTCTTATGTACGTCATATAGTAAGCATATTCAAGTTGATAAACAAGGTCTAGACATATTCAAACCATACAAATCATGTATCTACCCCTAACCCTAAACTATGTCTTATGAAGTCAATCATGAAGAGAAGTGGTTTTGGGTTTCAAACATGGAAATTTCAAAAACCCTCCCAAGTGCTACATTTTGGAGTGACTAAGAAGGATAGATGCTTAATTTTTCATATTCATGATTTAAACTTGTTCAAATCTTGGTCAACCCTAGGATTTGACCAAGATTCAAATGGGCATAAAAATTCAAAAAAATCAAAAAAATTGAAAAACCAATGTCTTCTTATGTCATATAGTAAGCATTCAATTAAGTTGATAAACAAGGTCTAGACATATTCAAACCAGGAAAATCATGTATCTACCCCTAACCCCTAAACTATGTCTTATGAAGTCAAGCATGAAGAGAAGTGGTTTTGGGTTTCAAACATGGAAATTTCAAAAACCTCCCGAAGCTTCATTTTAGAGTGACTAAGAAGGATCCAGGCTTACGTTTTCATTTTCATGTTTGAAACTTGTTTAAATCTTGGTCAAACCTAGGATTTGACCAAGATTCAAATGGGCATAAAATTCAAAAAAATTAGAAAAATGAAAAACAAAAGCACATAGTCTTCTTATGTCATATAGTAAGCATTCAAGTTGATAAACAAGGTTTAGACATATTCAAACCTGACAAATCATATATCTACCCCCTAACCCTAAACTCGGTCTTATGAAGTCTAGCATGAAGAGAAGTCGTTTTGGGTTTCAAACGTTTAAGCCAAAAGCCCCATTTCAAATATTTCAAACTTATTCAAATTTGGTTCAAATTTGAAAGACATACAAGTTATAGCACACATAGTGCATACATGTTCACACATATTGCACTAGATGCTAATTAACCCTATAGTTTGAGGCCATTTGGATGAGGTCGAAAAAATTCTTGGATTAGAAATGGGGTTGTTCGAACCCCGTAGTTGGATTTTTTTGAACTTGATCTGTAGTACTGGGCAAAACCCTAGTTTAACCTATTTAATTATAGATTCGTAGGTTGATTTTTCTACATTTTTATTATTACTATGCAGCACATGTGTGTTTGCCCGTCGAGTGAAACTCGGAGAAGAGGGATCACTTGGAAGGAGAGAAGAAGGGAGAGCATTATGGTGTCTCCCCTTTTCGGGTGATGATGTTGACTTTTGTGCGGGGTTTGTCGGTGAGCAGGGAGGTGCGAGCGAGCGAGCGAGTCGAGCGAGGCCGAGAATGAGAGAGATTTGTTTTTTTTTGTGAGAGGGACAACCGAAGGATCCCGAAGGACCCGGAGACTTCCAATACGCATCCCGATGCGTCTTCTCTTGACAAAGAAAATGGCTGGGAGTTTGCGTACCTATTGCACGTGACCTGTGCTCACCGAAGTGTGGGACCCCACGCATGGGCACCACACGTAAGTGACAGACCTATTGGTGTAAAAACTCGGTTGATTAGTATAGTGCATTAGAGCAAAGTTTCCTATGGATTCAAGGGTAGGAAATCCAAGTTAACTCATTTACATGACATTATTTTTTCCATTAAGCAAAGTTAACACATCTATCAATTGGTACATTTTGGAGTGACTAAGAAGGATCCAGGCTTACTTATTCGTTTTCACGTGTTAAACTTGTCTAAATCTTGGTCAAACCTAGGATTTGACAGAGATTCAAATGGGCGGAAAATTCAAAAAAAAACAGAAAAATGAAAAACCAAAGCACATAGTCTTCTTATGTCATATAGTAAGCATTAAAGTTGATAAACAAGGTCTAGACATATTCAAACCAGACAAATCATGTATCTATACCCCCTAACCCCTAAACTATGTCTTATGAAGTCAAGCATGAAGATAAGTGGTTTTGGGTTTCAAACATGGAAATTTCAAAAACCTCCCAAAAGCTTCATTTTAGAGTGACTAAGAAGGATCCATGCTTACCTTTTCATTTTCATATTTTAAACTTGTTTAAATCTTAATTTGTCAAACCTAGGATTTGACCAAAAGATTCAAACATGGAAATTTCAAAAACCTCCCAAAAGCTTCATTTTAGAGTGACTAAGAAGGATCCATGCTTACCTTTTCATTTTCATATTTTAAACTTGTTTAAATCTTAATTTGTCAAACCTAGGATCTGACAATTAAAGAGATTCAAATTGGCCGGCATTAAATTCAAAAAAACTCAGAAAAAAGGAAAAACAAAAGCATATAGTCTTCTTATGTCATATAGTAAGCATTCAAGTTGATAAACACAAGGTTTGGACATATTCAAACCAGACAAATAATGTATCTCTACCCCTAACCCTAAACTTGGTCGATCTTATGAAGTCTAGCATGAAGAGAAGTCGTTTTGGGTTTCAAACATGGAAATTTCAAGAACATCTCAAAAGCTTCTTATGTCATATAGTACTAAGCATTAAAGTTGAGAAACAAGGTCTAGACATATTCAACCTATGCAAATCATGTATCTACCCCCTAATTAACCCCTAAACTTTGTCTTATGTAGTCAAGCATGAAGAGAGGTGGTTTTGGGTTTCAAACATGGAAATTTCAAAAACCTCCCAAAAGCTTCATTTTAGAGTGACTAATTAATAAGAAGGATGATACAGGCTTCCCTTCTCATTTTCATGTTTTAAACTTGTTTAAATCTTGTTCAAACCTAGGATTTGACCAAGATTCTTCAGAAAAAATCAAAAGAATGAAAAACCAAAGCACATAGCATTCTTATGCCATATAGTAAGCTAGCATTCAAGATGATAAACAAGGTCTAGACATATTCAAACCAGAAAAATCATGTATATATCTACCCCTAACCCTAAACTCTGTCTTATGAAGTCAAGCATGAAAGAGAAGTGGCGGTTTTGGGTTTGAAACATGGAAATTTCAAAAAACCAAAAGCTTCATTTTAGGGAGACTAAGAAGGATCCATGCTTACCATTTTATTTTCATGTTTTAAACTTGTTTAAATCTTGTTCAAACCTAAGATTTGACCAAGATTCAAATGGGTAGAAAATTAAAAAAGTGAAAAAAATGAAAAACCAAAGTACATAGTCTTCTTATGTCATATAGTAAGCATTCAAGTTGTTAAACAAGGTCGATCTAGACATATTCAAACCAGACAAATCATGTATCTATACCCCTAACCCCTAATTAAACTCTGTCTTATGAAGTCAAGCATGAAGAGAAGTGGTTTCGGGTTTCAAACATGGACTAATTAAGAAGGATCATTTTTAAAAACCCCAAAAGCTTCATTTTAGAGTGCATAAGAAGGATCCAGGCTTACCCTTTCATTTTGATGTTTTAATCTTGTTTAAATCTTGGTCAAACCTAGGATTTGACCAATATTCAAATGAGCATAAAATAAGAAATAAAAAAATAAAAAAGAAAGCACATAATCTTCTTATGTCATATAGTAAGCATTCAAAAGTTCATGAAGAAGGTCTAGACACATTCAAATCAAACAAGTCATCTACCCCTAACCCTACACTGTGTCTTATAAATGAAGTCAAGCATGAAAAGAAGTGTGGTTTTGGGTTTCAAACATGGAAATTTGAAAAACCTCCCAAAAGCTTCATTTTAATTAGACTAACTGGTTAATTAAGAAGGATCCATGATTAATTACCTTTTCATTGTCATGTTTTAAACTTGTTTAAATCTTGGTCAAACCTAGGATATATTTGACCAAGATTCAAATGGGCATAAAAAATTCAGAAATAAATCAAAAGAATGATAAAACCAAAGCATGAAAAGAAGTGTCGTTTTGGGTTTCAAACATGGAAATTTCAAGAACCACATCCCAAAAGCTTCAATTTTCAGATGTGAGTTCAAATTGAAAGCATACAAGTTATAGCACACATAGTGCATACATGTTACACATATTGCACTAGATAATTAACCCTATAGTTTGAGGCCATTTGGATGAGGTCGAAAAAATTCTTGGATTAGAAATGGGGTTGTTCGAACCCCGTAGTTGGATTTTTTTGAACTTGATCTGTAGTACTGGGCAAAACCCTAGTTTAACCTATTTAATTATAGATTCGTAGGTTGATTTTTCTACATTTTTATTATTACTATGCAGCACATGTGTGTTTGCCCGTCGAGTGAAACTCGGAGAAGAGGGATCACTCGGAAGGAGAGAAGAAGGGAGAGCATTATGGTGTCTCCCTTTTTCGGGTGATGATGTTGACTTTTGTGCAGGGTTTGTCAGTGAGCAGGAGGTGCGAGCGAGCGAGCGAGCGAGTCGAGCGAGGCCGAGAATGAGAGAGATTTGTTTTTTTTTGTGAGAGGGACAACCGAAGGATCCTGAAGGACCCGGAGACTTCCAATACGCATCCTGATGCGTCTTCTCTTGACAAAGAAAATGGCTGGGAGTTTGCGTACCTATTGCACGTGACTTGTGCTCACTGAAGTGTGGGACCCCACGCATGGGCACCACACGTAAGTGACAGACCTATTGGTGTAAAAACTCGGTTGATTAGTATAGTGCATTAGAGCAAAGTTTCCTATGGATTCAAGGGTAGGAAATCCAAGTTAACTCATTTACATGACATTATTTTTTCCATTAAGCAAAGTTAACACATCTATCAATTGGTACATTTTGGAGTGACTAAGAAGGATCCAGGCTTACTTATTCGTTTTCACGTGTTAAACTTGTCTAAATCTTGGTCAAACCTAGGATTTGACCGAGATTCAAATGGGCGGAAAATTCAAAAAAAACAGAAAAATGAAAAACCAAAGCACATAGTCTTCTTATGTCATATAGTAAGCATTAAAGTTGATAAACAAGGTCTAGACATATTCAAACCAGACAAATCATGTATCTACCCCCTAACCCCTAAACTATGTCTTATGAAGTCAATCATGAAGAGAAGTGGTTTTGGGTTTCAAACATGGAAATTTCAAAAACCCTCCCAAGTGCTACATTTTGGAGTGACTAAGAAGGATAGATGCTTAATTTTTCATATTCATGATTTAAACTTGTTCAAATCTTGGTCAACCCTAGGATTTGACCAAGATTCAAATGGGCATAAAAATTCAAAAAAATCAAAAAAATTGAAAAACAAGCACATAGTCTTCTTATGTCATATAGTAAGCATTCAAGTTGATAAACAAGGTCTAGACATATTCAAACCAGGACAAATCATGTATCTACCCCCTAACCCTAAACTATGTCTTATGAAGTCAAGCATGAAGAGAAGTGGTTTTGGGTTTCAAACATGGAAATTTCAAAAACCTCCCAAAAGCTTCATTTTAGAGTGACTAAGAAGGATCCATGCTTACCTTTTCATTTTCATATTTTAAACTTGTTTAAATCTTAATTTGTCAAACCTAGGATCTGACAATTAAAGAGATTCAAATCGGCATTAAATTCAAAAAAACTCAGAAAAAGGAAAAACAAAAGCATATAGTCTTCTTATGTCATATAGTAAGCATTCAAGTTGATAAACACAAGGTTTGGACATATTCAAACCAGACAAATAATGTATCTCTACCCCTAACCCTAAACTTGGTCGATCTTATGAAGTCTAGCATGAAGAGAAGTCGTTTTGGGTTTCAAACATGGAAATTTCAAGAACATCTCAAAAGCTTCTTATGTCATATACTACTAAGCATTAAAGTTGAGAAACAAGGTCTAGACATATTCAACCTATGCAAATCATGTATCTACCCCCTAATTAACCCCTAAACTTTGTCTTATGTAGTCAAGCATGAAGAGAGGTGGTTTTGGGTTTCAAACATGGAAGTTTCAAAAACCTCCCAAAAGCTTCATTTTAGAGTGACTAATTAATAAGAAGGATGATACAGGCTTCCCTTCTCATTTTCATGTTTTAAACTTGTTTAAATCTTGGTCAAACCTAGGATTTGACCAAGATTCTTCAGAAAAAATCAAAAGAATGAAAAACCAAAGCACATAGCATTCTTATGCCATATAGTAAGCTAGCATTCAAGATGATAAACAAGGTCTAGACATATTCAAACCAGAAAAATCATGTATATATCTACCCCTAACCCTAAACTCTGTCTTATGAAGTCAAGCATGAAAGAGAAGTGGCGGTTTTGGGTTTGAAACATGGAAATTTCAAAAAACCCCAAAAGCTTCATTTTAGGGAGACTAAGAAGGATCCATGCTTACCATTTTATTTTCATGTTTTAAACTTGTTTAAATCTTGTTCAAACCTAGGATTTGACCAAGATTCAAATGGGCAGAAAATTAAAAAAATGAAAAAAATGAAAAACCAAAGTACATAGTCTTCTTATGTCATATAGTAAGCATTCAAGTTGTTAAACAAGGTCGATCTAGACATATTCAAACCAGACAAATCATGTATCTATACCCCTAACCCCTAATTAAACTCTGTCTTATGAAGTCAAGCATGAAGAGAAGTGGTTTCGGGTTTCAAACATGGACTAAGAAGGATCATTTTAAAAACCCCAAAAGCTTCATTTTAGAGTGACATAAGAAGGATCCATGCTTACCCTTTCATTTTCATGTTTTAATCTTGTTTAAATCTTGGTCAAACCTAGGATTTGACCAATATTCAAATGAGCATAAAATAAAAAATAAAAAAATAAAAAACGAAAGCACATAATCTTCTTATGTCATATAGTAAGCATTCAAAAGTTGATAAACAAGGTTTGGACATATTCAAACCAGACAAATAATGTATCTACCCCCTAACCCTAAACTCGGTCGATCTTATGAAGTCTAGCATGAAGAGAAGTCGTTTTGGGTTTCAAACATGGAAATTTCAAGAACATCCCAAAAGCTTCTTATGTCATATAGTACTAAGCATTAAAGTTGAGAAACAAGGTCTAGACATATTCAAACTATGCAAATCATGTATCTACCCCTAATTAACCCCTAAACTTTGTCTTATGTAGTCAAGCATGAAGAGAGGTGGTTTTGGGTTTCAAACATGGAAATTTCAAAAACCTCCCAAAAGCTTCATTTTAGAGTGACTAAGAAGGATGATACAGGCTTCTCTTCCCATTTTCATGTTTTAAACTTGTTTAAATCTTGGTCAAACCTAGGATTTGACCAAGATTCTTCAGAAAAAATCAAAAGAATGAAAAACTAAAGCACATAGCATTCTTATGCCATATAGTAAGCTAGCATTCAAGATGATAAACAAGGTCTAGACATATTCAAACCAGAAAAATCATGTATATATCTACCCCTAACCCTAAACTCTGTCTTATGAAGTCAAGCATGAAAGAGAAGTGGCGGTTTTGGGTTTGAAACATGGAAATTTCAAAAAACCCCAAAAGCTTCATTTTAGGGAGACTAAGAAGGATCCATGCTTACCATTTTATTTTCATGTTTTAAACTTGTTTAAATCTTGTTCAAACCTAGGATTTGACCAAGATTCAAATGGGCAGAAAATTAAAAAAATCAAAAAATGAAAAACCAAAGTACATAGTCTTCTTATGTCATATAGTAAGCATTCAAGTTGTTAAACAAGGTCGATCTAGACATATTCAAACCAGACAAATCATGTATCTATACCCCTAACCCTAATTAAACTCTGTCTTATGAAGTCAAGCATGAAGAGAAGTGGTTTCGGGTTTCAAACATGGACTAAGAAGGATCATTTTAAAAAAACCCCAAAAGCTTCATTTTAGAGTGCATAAGAAGGATCCAGGCTTACCCTTTCATTTTGATGTTTTAATCTTGTTTAAATCTTGGTCAAACCTAGGATTTGACCAATATTCAAATGAGCATAAAATAAGAAATAAAAAAATAAAAAAAGAAAGCACATAATCTTCTTATGTCATATAGTAAGCATTCAAAAGTTCATGAAGAAGGTCTAGACACATTCAAATCAAACAAGTCATCTACCCCTAACCCTACACTGTGTCTTATAAATGAAGTCAAGCATGAAAAGAAGTGTGGTTTTGGGTTTCAAACATGGAAATTTGAAAAACCTCCCAAAAGCTTCATTTTAATTAGACCGTCTGGTTAATTAAGAAGGATCCATGATTAATTACCTTTTCATTGTCATGTTTTAAACTTGTTTAAATCTTGGTCAAACCTAGGATATATTTGACCAAGATTCAAATGGGCATAAAAGTTCAGAAAAAATCAAAAGAATGAAAAACCAAAGCATGAAAAGAAGTGTCGTTTTGGGTTTCAAACATGGAAATTTCAAGAACACATCCCAAAAGCTTCATTTTAGAGTGAGTAAGAAGGATCCATGCTTACCTTTTCATTTTCATGTTATAGACTTGTTTAAATCATGGTCAACCCTAGGATTAATTTGACCAAGATTCAAGTGGGCATGAAAATTTAAAAAATAGAAAACTGAAAAACCAAAGTACATAGTCTTCTTATGTACGTCATATAGTAAGCATATTCAAGTTGATAAACAAGGTCTAGACATATTCAAACCATACAAATCATGTATCTACCCCTAACCCTAAACTATGTCTTATGAAGTCAATCATGAAGAGAAGTGGTTTTGGGTTTCAAACATGGAAATTTCAAAAACCCTCCCAAATGCTTCATTTTAGAGTGACTAAGAAGGATAGATGCTTACTTTTTCATATTCATGATTTAAACTTGTTCAAATCTTGGTCAACCCTAGGATTTGACCAAGATTCAAATGGGCATAAAAATTCAAAAAAATCAAAAAAAATTGAAAAACCACATAGTCTTCTTATGTCATATAGTAAGCATTCAATTAAGTTGATAAACAAGGTCTAGACATATTCAAACCAGGCAAATCATGTATCTACCCCTAACCCCTAAACTATGTCTTATGAAGTCAAGCATGAAGAGAAGTGGTTTTGGGTTTCAAACATGGAAATTTCAAAAACCTCCCAGAAGCTTCATTTTAGAGTGACTAAGAAGGATCCAGGCTTACGTTTTCATTTTCATGTTTGAAACTTGTTTAAATCTTGGTCAAACCTAGGATTTGACCAAGATTCAAATGGGCATAAAAAAATCAACGAGTTTACAACAGACACACAAAATAAGCATGAGATTACATCTAAATCCCTAACTTTTACATGGAGGACCCCGAGCTGAAAGCAAGAAATGCGATCGGGTCTTGAATCTTGATGCGTCTTCTCTTGACAAAGAACATCGGCTGGGAGTTTGCGTAGGTACAGCACGTCACTTGTGCTCAACGAAGTGTGGGACTCGACGCATGGGCAACACACGTAAGTAACATGGATTCAAGGGTAGGGCAGCCAAGAGAAAAAAACGAGAATTTGGACAAAAATAACCCAATCTTGCTACTAGTATGTCGAAATTTTGTTTTCCCAATCTTGTTGACTTTGGGTTATTTCTGTCTATTTTGCCGAAAAAACGAGGACAGCGGGAGGCACTGGTGGAATCTGCAAAAAAAATGTCCAAGTGGTGGTTTGTGCAACATATAGAGCAGTACAGTATATGGTAGTACAAGATGAATGTGCACTGCCGTGGGCCCGTGGTAATATATCATGATGATGGCAAAGGATCTTTTCTCTGCTGAAGCTGTCCAGAGCTGATTTGATGAGACAAAATACAGCTCCACGACGTGCAAGGATAGCTATACAGTACATTAGCTTCTTCTCGGGTCACACGCCTTCACGACAGGTGCAGTAAGTGCAGCAGAGACCGGAGAGAGAAGGCACATAAGATTTATACCTACATGACATGCATGATACTACTACTACCTATGATACTCCCATTGTGGCTAGTCTTAGTTGAAGCAAAACCGAGCCGTGGCCCGCCCAACCTAGAAAAATTAAGCCTATGTTATTTGTAAAATTCGAGCGTAATATTAGCTCATTTTACTTTCTCTCGGCTTGTTGTCCCTCCAACCTTTCTTGTCAAGCTTCACCGCTATGCAAAAGGCTAAGAGCATCCACTATGTTGTCCACAAGACCTATCTACAAGGAAAAAGTAGTTGATAAGGTTGTAGTGGAGGTTATCCACAAGTAATATTTCCTTGGGCTGCATGATTCGTAGGAATAGGAAAAAAACATATGATTAGTATGGCATGCCTAGTCGAATCCTGTAGGAAGATGAGTTCTCTTTGATTCAGCCAAAGGAATTATCAATGAGATATGACCTCATGATTATTTTCTATAGGATTATTTCCTATAGGATATGTTCCCATGAATCAAACAACTAGCTGGTGTAGGAAAAAATCCCGTAGAATCAAACAACTAGCAATCAAAAATAATTTATCTCTCATTCCTCTGTCGTGCATGTGGGTACACCAATAGCATATACATGTTGGTCCCATCTGTTATCCCCAGATTTTGGCCAAATCAGGATATGGGCCGTAATTGAGATGGGCTTGGAGGAGATACACGTGGAGAATCTCTGGAACGGCCTTGCACAAGAGTTTGGGCTAAATTGCCCGTGTATCTGTATATTATTAGATCGTATTTAGAATTAAAAGATAGAGTTTAGCTCGTACACGGTTAGGTGTACTTCCGAATTAGAAAGTCCCTTGGACTATAAATATGTACCTAGGGTTATTGAGAAAGGAGGACGAACACGTTCACAACAAATCAATCTAGGCGCATCGCCACCCCTTGTTTCGAGGGTTTCTCCCGGGTAAGAAACATGCTGCCTAGATCGCATCTTGCGATCTAGGCAGTATCAGTTTATTCGTCATTGGTGTTGCCCGTGCTGAAGCCTTTTTGATGGCGAGCAACACCCTTATCTTAGGTGTTTTGGGGTTGATCACAATGCTTTCACGATGCACTTGTTTAGTTACGCTACCCTACAATATCTAGCTGCCCTTACACCTATTTTAGGTGTAGGGGCAGCATCTTGCTTAATCTTTATTTAGTAGATCTGATCCGTTATAGTTGCTCCTTGTTCCTCAAGGATTGGTTTGATATCTGTATGGTTAGGCCTTATAAACGGGTTGAACGATCCGGTAGTGCGTGAGGTGTGGTTTATTAAGCTCTAGAGGGATTGTTCCGGGGATAAACTTCACGTTGGTTTTTAGGCCTCTTTAGGGCTGGTTTTCCGTTATCTTACGTATCTGCTAGCCTCAATTACGCATAGGATGTTCCGATTATATGGTGAAAACCCTAGACTATCGTAGATTAGTTTAGCTTGATATTGATAAAGCATGATCCCCATGTCCTTATAAATCTAACATGAACCATGGGGCAATCGGCTCTTTGAGCCGATCCATAGAACACATTTTAAGAGCCGATCGGGGCTCGTATTTAATGTTTACGTGTTTGCCATGCAGGAAATTAGTCGAAGCAATCCATCACCTTCCTGACCAGGTATAGGTCAGGTGGCACGCCCTCGTAAGCACCAGGACGCGTGTACCGAGAAGGCTTTGCGGGCCGTCGCTTGAGGGACCGGGGTCGGCCGCAATCCCGGGAGCCTCCCGGCTCTACGGTGTTGCCCGTCGGCTGCTCGCCGGTGGGTTTCCGACCGCAACACATTCAGCACGCCCGGTGGGACACTCTACAGCAACCACTACGTCGACATCTGCAGCAACCATGTCAAAAGCCGCGGATGAAGCGGTGGGCGAACCAGTCACGTACGCAGATCTGCCGGAAGAACACAAGAAGAAGTACGATGAGATGAAAACCATCTTGGAAGCCGATCTCATCGGCTCTTTCACGAAGACCCGTTCACATGGCATCAGATGGAAAGGGTTCTCCCCTGAAGGTGCCCTCGATGAAGTGGACCTCTCTACCTCTTCAGAGGAACACACCACAACTCTACGCCAGGAGATTAATTACATGGTAGCTCATTCCCTACACCGCCATTCTGAGAGCTTGGTGAACGCTTTTGAGGGCGTTGCGGTCCGAGTGGTGCAAGAGATCTTGAAGCATCAGTACTCTCCGTCAGGACCCACCCTGGGAACTCACCAGGGAGAGATACCACTCCAGATTAGACCACCAGCTGCCATTCGCGCTCGCGGCACCAGAACCGCCGGGTTCACCGGCGTACGTTGTCTACAAGGTTGGAGGCGATCCTAGCGATTGCCAATTCCTATATGAGCCTCCCAAGGAAATCCCACATGGATACGTGTGCACATACGTGCCGGATCGCAATGCCTTGGCGCGCACAAGCCGGATCGCACCAACGGGGATTTCGGGGTAGATGCTTGACAAACAAGCATGGGCTGGCTAAATATGCCCTTGGAACGAGTCATGAAGGTTCGGTCCCTACAGCTAATACCATGGAGCGAGTCAGCACTATCTTGAGAGACCGAGTTCGGCATCTTGCCGAAGAGGAAAGCAATCGGCTATTCCAAGTCGTACCCCGACGAGTACGATCCGATCCCGCTGCCACCCAAATATCGGCTCCACGAATTCTCAAAATTCAATGGAGCGAGAAGGAGCTAGCTCAATAGAGCACGTAAGCCGATATTTGGCACAGGTCGGACACGATTTCGATGTCGAGACCCTTTGCGTGTGAGGTTTTTCGCGCAATCTCTTACGGGATCAGCTTTTGGATGGTACACCTCATTGCCACCAAACTCAGTCCGCACATGGAAGCAGCTAGAAGAGCAGTTTGACGTGCAATATCACTCAGAAGCTACCGAGGCTGGCATTGCCGATCTAACGCAGGTGCGGCAGAGGCGAGGAGAAACGATGTCCGAATACATCCAACGTTTCGGGGCTGTCAGGAACCGATGTTATTCGGTTCGATTATCTGAGAAGGAAGCGATCGATCTGGCAGTATTGGGTCTCGCAACGCCGATCAAGGACCTGACTTCCCAAGCAGAGTACAGTTCATTGTCGCACATGGTGCAGAAACTCACATCATATGAGCTGCGACACCCTGAATTGTACCAAGACAAGTACAAGCGTCTGATAGGCCTGGTTGAGATGGAAGAGACTGAAGATCCTGCACCAGACCTAGAAGTAGCTGTAGCTGAATGGGCTCGGGGGGCAAACCCCGTGTCCTGCAAATGGGTGAAACAACCAGGGCCTCCAAAAGGGTTTGGCTTTGATTTAAGCAAAACTGAGCAGATTTTTGATTTGCTGCTGAAGGAGAAACAGCTGAAGTTACCCGAAGGCCACAAGATCCCTACGTCACAAGAGATGAACGGCAGGCCATACTGCAAATGGCATCACACGTTTACCCACGCCACCAACGACTGCAAAGTGTTGCGCGCACAGATTCAAATGGCGATAGAATCAGGCTGATTAATTTTCGGACAATTTGCCATGAAAGTAGACACACATCCGTTTCCTGGCGTCAACATGGTGGATCTCAGTCACTCCATAAGATGCGAGCCAGGTTTCTCTTTTGATGTCAACATGGCAGGGCTTGGTAACCGCCATGGCAAGGATAAAGCAGAAAGCAGTCACTCTCGTGGCAAGGAGAAAGAGGAGGCCGATCCAATCGACCGACCCCAACATGATAACAGACGGTACCTGACCGAGGAAGAAGTGAGAAGCGTGCGGTCCCAACGACCACTCTCCGCGCATCTCCTTAACAAATATGAGCAGCAGTATGACCGACGTCGGCGCTACGACGTGGATGACGAAAGATATCGTCGGTCCGATGCAGATGACAGGAGGTATCGTCGATATGATAGAGACGACGAAGGGTACGAGCGTCACGCTAGAGGGAGGTCAAGAGATCAAGAAGACATGGATAGGCATTGGAGCTGTCCTTTCTTTAAACACTGCTGGGACTCAGGAATGAGCCGATTACCCACAATCGAGAACTGCCCAGAGTGTAGACAGCAGAGGAAGGGAACAAATGAAGTTTCAGTGTTCAAGCGTCTAGGGCCTCTCCCACCTCATAACAACCGAGCTGAGTCATCTCAAGATGAAGACTTTGAGGAGTCAGATGAAGAAGAAGATAGGTACCACCGGCCAAGGTGGTGCCCTGATGGACTCAGCCATTCTCAGAAGCGCAGGGTGCAGCGGCTACGAAACCTGGAGGAAGCCGAGGCGCGGTGCACTGTACACGTTGAGGAAGGCACGGCCCGATCCGGCCGTGAAAATTCAGCAAACATTGGAGACGGAGACGCGCCCGCCAAAGAAAGTGTGGCGCCCCAAACAGACAAAAGCCGATGCAGAGGCATCGGCTGATACAAACATGGTGTTCATACTCCCGTCAGAGTTTTGTGCTCCAAATGACGAGGAAGTATCGGTGGCTCAATTCGAATGCGGTCCACGGCCAGTGATCTTTGAGAAGCCACGAGAGAGGAGCTACAGGCATTTGAAAGCTCTATACCTAAAAGGTTATATCAATGGGCAGCCTGTCAGCAAGATGTTGGTTGACACGGGAGCGGCAGTCAACATAATGCCGTATTCCATGCTACGACGTTTGGGACGCTCCAACGACGATCTGATCAAGACCAACGTCACATTAAGCGATTTCAACGGCCAAACATCAGAAGCAAAAGGTATTCTGAATGTAGATCTGACCGTAGGCCGAAAAACTATCCCTACCTCGTTCTTCATCGTCGACAGCAAAAGCACCTACGCTGTCCTGCTAGGAAGGGATTGGATTCACGCTAACTGTTGCATTCCATCTACAATGCACCAATGCATCATACAGTGGGATGGAGATGAAGTGGAGGTCATTCATGCAGATGACTCAATCGAGATCTCACTAGCTGGCATGAATATTTGGGATGCAGATGACCAAGAGCCGCTCTTTGGAATCAGTTTGGACGGCTGTGAGCGCATCGAAGCTTCAAAAAACGGGGTGAGGCTGGTCTTATCCACCGGCCTGACAGAGTAGCAAGATCCAAGGCACTAGACGTGCGTGGCAAGGCCGATCCCCGCGATCGGCCCCAAAAAATGAAAAGAAAAAATCTTACCTCAAGCACGTCATAGCCATAGTAAAGCACCAAGAAGTTGTAAACCCTCATTGAGCATTGCAATGAAAAAGGAGGCCGATTCCGGCAATCGGCCAAAATCATCCTCAACACGCGTCTTCCCTGTGTTCAGCATTGATCTAGCGGGCGATGGAAAGCTGGGGTATGGGTTTACATCAGCTGATGAGCTGGAAGAGATTGACATCGGTCCTGGGGATAAGCCACGACCAACATTTATCAGCAAAAAGTTAGATCCGCATCTGAGGGGCCTGATGGTAGCCTTGTTGAAAGAGTACCCAGATTGTTTTGCATGGGATTATACGGAGATGCCTGGGTTAGACAGGAGCATCATTGAGCATCGGCTCCCTCTGAAGAAAGGATTTCGGCCGTTCCAGCAGCGAGCACGACAGATGAAGGCCGAAATCTTGGTGGAGGTCAAGAAAGAGATCCAGAAGATGTTGGACGCCGGGTTCATCAGGACATGCGAGTACGCTGAATGGATTTCCAATGTCGTACTCGTGGAGAAAAAGGATGGCCGATGGCGCGTCGCCATAGATTTTCGGAACCTCAACGGTGCCACTCCAAAGGATGAATATCCAATGCCGATGTGCAGAGACATTGATCAATGCAGCTGCTGGTCATAAAATTTTAAGTTTCATGGATGGCAATGCCGGCTACAACCAAATTTTTATGGCTCCGAATATATACACAAGGCCGCATTCAGAGTGCCAGGCTCGGTGGGCTTGTTTGAATATGTAGTCATGACGTTTGGACTGAAGAATGCCGGCGCAACGTACCAAAGAGCCATGAATTACATCTTTCATGATTTAATCGGCAAATTGGTGGAAATTTACATCGATGACGTGGTGGTCAAGTCTGTTTCGATGGACGGACACATGGAGGATTTGCGACACGTCCTGGACCGAACTAGGAAGTTCGGACTAAGAATGAATCCAAAGAAGTGTGCCTTTGGTGTGACGGCCGGTCAGTTCCTGGGTTTCTTGGTTCATGAACGCGGAATTGAGATCGGCCTGAAAAGTCAAGAGGCAGTGCGAACGATGAAGCCACCCACCACGAAGAAGGAGCTCCAATGTCTCACCGGCAAAATTAATTTCGTCAGAAGGTTTATCTCCAACTTGTCAGGACGAATCGAGCCGTTCATGGGATTGGTCAAAATCAAGTCTGATGAGGAGTTTCGCTGGGGGGCAGAGCAACAACAAGCATTTGACGATATTAAGGAGTACCTAACGAAGCCACCTGTGTTAGTTCCGCCACAGCAAGACAGGCCATTCTACATTTACTTATCAGTAGCTGACACCTCCATCGCATCAGTGGTGGTGCAGGTTTATGATGGTCTGGAAAAAGTGGTTTTCTACCTCAGCAGAAGGATGTTGGATGCAGAAACAAGGTACCCTAAAATTGAGAAGTTGTGCCTCTGTCTATTTTTCACCTGCACCAAGATCCAGCACATCTTGCTGTCAGCAGAAATCATCGTCATATGCAAATCGGATGTCATCAAGCACATGTTGTCGGCTCCTGTGCTGAAAGGCCAACTCGGCAAGTGGATGTTTGCGTTATCGGAATTTGATATCCGGTATCAACCTGCGAAAGCAGTCAAGGGACAAGCGTTGGCCGATCTTATCGCTGAACGAATAAACACGGACGTAGCATCACTATATGTGCGTGCATGGGCCATGTTCTTCGATGGATCGGTCTGTGAGGATGGTTGCGGCATCGGCGTGCTACTCGTGTCGCCTCGGGGGGCAACATTTTCCTTCTCCATCAGGATATCTACCCCTTGCACCAACAATGTTGCTGAGTATGAAGCGATATGCAAGGGAATGGAGTTGCTATTGGAAGCCGGAGCAGAAGCGGTTGAGATCTTTGGAGACTCCAAATTGGTGATTTCTCAACTCACGGAAGAGTACAAGTGTGAGAGCGAGTCGCTCTTCCCATTATGGATGCAATGACGTGAGCTGATGGCACAGTTCAGGTATATAAATTTCAATTGGATCCCAAGGTCGCAAAATACCGAGGCGAACGATCTCTCACAGACAGCGTCAGGATACAAGGACGTAGCAGACGGAGCCGATTTTCAGGTGCAGTTCATGGAACCAGATGATTGGAGAGCCGATATCTTCAATTACTTGAAAGATTCGGCTCGGGGGGCACCTAAACGGATAAGATATAGGGCCATGAAGTACGTAATGATTGGCGATGACATGTTCTACAGGACATTGGAAGGATTACTTCTCAAATGTTTGGGACCAACCGAGTCCAATCGGCTCTTGCATGAGGTGCATGAGGGTGCCTGTGGAACTCACCAATCGGCTCATAAGATGAAGTGGCTGATCAGGCGATCGGGATTTTATTGGCCCACCATGCTTGAAGATTGTTTCAAGTATTATAAAGGGTGTCAAGCATGTCAGAGGTTCGGGAGCATTCAGATGGTACCCACATCAGCAATGAACCCTATCATCAAACCTTGGCCATTCCGAGGTTGGGGCTTGGATATGATCGGCAAAATTCATCCTGCATCGAGCAAAGGCCATGAATGGGTTCTGGCCATTACAGATTACTTCACTAAATGGGTGGAGGCCGCCCCTATGAAGTCAGTAGCATCGAAAGATGTCATCAGTTTCGTATTGGAGCATGTCATTCATAGATTCGGGATTCCGCAGACTATTACGACCGATGGAGGTTGGATCTTCGTTTCTAAGGAATTTAGAAAGTTCTGCGAAGATATGGGAATCAAGCTGATCCGATCGTCTCCATACTATGCTCAAGCAAATGGGCAGGCTGAAGCGTCCAATAAGAGCCTGATCAAGCTGATTAAGAGGAAAATCGACGAGCACCCTAGACGATGGAATGAGGTATTGTCAGAAGCTTTGTGGGCTTATCGCATGTCGTGTCATGGAGCAATAAAAACCTCGCCATATCAGCTGGTCTATGGACAAGAAGCTGTGTTACCACTGGGAAATCAAGGCTGGGTCGAGACGGATAACATTTCGGAATGATTTAACTCGCTGAAGAATATGCAGCCCTAATGAGCGACAGCATTGAGGATGCAACGGAACTCAGACTATGGTCACTTGAGAAAATCAAGGATAATAAAGCCAAGGTGGCTCGCGCATATAATAAGAAGGTGAATCCAAAGGAGTTCCAAGTTGGTGATCTGGTATGGGAAGTTGTATTGCCGTTGGGGGCGAAGGATAAAGTGTATGGTAAATGGTCTCCAAATTGGCATGGCCCGTACAAAGTTGACCAAGTTTTGAAGGGTAATGCATACATGCTCGAGCAGTTGGATGGCGTGAAGTTCCCAGTGGCTATCAATGGCCAGCATCTCAAGAAGTATTTCCCAAGTATGTGGGATGATGGGCAGTGAGATACGGGGGCCGATTTTTAAATCGGCCAGTAAAAAACTTTTTTAGCCGATGCACGGTCATCGACTTAAGAATAAAACAGCCGATGCACGGACATCGACTTGAGAACAAAACAGCCGATGTACAGCCATCGGCTTTAGAGTTGCAAAATGTTGTGGTCAGATATCAAGTTACAGTCTGAATTCGAGGAGTGTTTGCTTGAATATCTGTCTGATTTAGGATTTGAGCTCGGCCTTATGGGCGTTTGAGGGGAAAATACCGATACGTTGCTATCGGTTCTTGGTGCGGAAAACGGAAGATTAGAAATTGGATAAACGGAGAATCAAATTGGAAGAACAATTTTCATTGATTCAAAGGAACGACTTTACAAGAAAGAGCCGATGGCTCTCAAAAGGATCATTCGATGCCTAATGCACTACTACTACTAGCCCTATACTACTCCCTGATCTAAGGGCCGTCGCTGTCCTCGTCGTCACCACCGTAGCCGCCGCCGGTGCTGCTGCTGGCGAGCTCCTCGTCGCTACTGCCGTAGCCTTCAATGGGGGTTTCTTCCTCCTCATCATCGTCGTCTTCGTCGTCATCCGACCAGGCCCAGCCGCGGAAGCGCTTCGCCGGTGGCTCGTCGGAAGAGGTGTCGCCTTCCTCTTCCTCCTCGTTGGAGGAGGCGTCGTCCTCCTCATCCTCCTCTTCTTCCTCTTCGTCGGAGGGAGTGAAGCTACCCCAGGAGAGGAGGTCATCCTCGCTCTCCGCCACCAGTTCCCCGTCGATGAGGAACCGGAGGTCGTCCTCCCCATCGGTCAGGGGCAAGTCGCCATCTGACCCGACGAGGGCTTCGGGTGGGCCATCTGGCACAAAGTCGAAGTCCCACTCCGGCTCATCCCATTGGTCGGGCTCTGGCATCGGCTCGTCGGAGGAAGAAGATTGGAAGGAGAGAGCCGATGCAGCAGAGGAGGAGGATGTAATATCCCAGGTATTGGGGTTACAAAAATAGAGGAAACAGATGTGTGCATTGCATTCATGCATAGAAAATCTGGGGAATTTTCGCGCTTTAAAGTAAAACAGTCGCAATAGAATCGAAGTTTCACTTGACCTTGGTGGAATTGAAGTAGCTCATCAAGTCAAGCGCTATAAACCTCAATGTGACTTTATTAAAACCTTGTGTTGGGTAGAGATGATTTGATCTAAGGGGTTAGATCAAATGGAACTAATAATCAACACAACAACACTTTACTCAATGATCAATTTCTTGATCTTATAAAAGATTAGAATATGGTAATCCTTGTCATGGCATATGAACATCAATTCAATTGCAAATCAAGTAACAATAAAATGGAGAAACTATTATTGACTTAGCTTTTCCATGTCTTAAACTAATCCACATCCTTATCATAAACCCTATGATATCAATTCCACTTGAATCCTGGAAGCATGACATGGAGATCAACTCTAGAAGTATAGATTCTTCTCTATTCCAAATTATTAAGCATCAAACCTAGAGAGGTGAGAGTTCTATTATAATTATTAGAGAAGCAATAACAAACATCGATCTAAACCTTGGATATACATCCAAGTATTCAAATCATCATTTCTAAGAGAAACCCTAGGATATTATCCAAGACAATTCCTAGAGAGATAAACCATTTACATTTAACATAGACATTGATGATCACATCAATCTCTATAGAGCCTAACCTTAAGTTAGTATTAAAGTCCTTTCCAAAATGAGAGAGACCAATCATACAAAACATAGCTTTATCTATTAAGAATAAAGGACAACAATTGAACTAAAGTATTAGGTTGTAAACCATTTCCCTTGGAGGGGTGAGATAACCTAATATTACATGAAATAATACCATATCCATGAATTGATAAAGTAAGGAAGAGAACTATCCATATAACCAGATGATCATATCATCATTGATTAAGAATAACTCTAAGTGTATATCTCAGACAATTCTTCTGGGGGACAAATTATTGAGACAACCATAATATGCATGTCCTAGAAAGTCAAATAGAAGTGCTATACCTTGATTGATCTAGACAATGCTTGATCATGGAAGTGAGAAACCTATTTAATGAGAGATATCCTAGGAATCCAAACCTCGATCGTCATAAATTGAGTGATGATCATAAACCCTAAGAATTTGAGGTAGAGACCTTAAGAACAAGTTGATCATGTCCAATCCATGATCAAATCTTGGAGAGATATGAATACCAGTTAAACCTTAGAGGGTTAAACAAGTATAGGCTAGCACATAAAATCATAGGGGAGACTAAAACCTTAAAACCAATTCCAATATATTAATTGGAGAGACAACCCGAATAGAAACAAATTTTGTAGGGTTCAGCCCCTATATCAATCCAAATGATCTTGGAATAAATCATCCTATGGGTGGTGAGGAAAAGCAACCCTAGCCAGAGTAATATGGTGTTAAGTCACATATAGAACCTATGCCCATATTTCCAACTAACTTGTGAACTATTTGATAATCACAAGTCAAACCCTAAATCATATCTCAATCCTAGTTTGTGCATCACTTGGGTGATCACAAGTAAAACCTAAGCCATATTTGAGAATTCAAACCATGTGAAGTGAACCACCACTTACCTTTATATTTAAGACCAACCCATGATGAGAGTAGTATCTACTTTAGGTATTTCAAGGTGTTATTAAAAGATGATACCAGTACCAACCTTGAAATAGGATTATAATAATACCTACAAGACTTTAACAAATAAGTTTTCACATAAACATTGCAAGTGATCAAATTCTCAATTATGAGATTAAGTCCTTAGAAATAATTTAACACAATAAATCATGCCATTAAATCACTTCTTAATAGAAATTCATAAGTAAATATTACTTTGAAATGGTTTCTTGCTAAGTAATACCAAGTAAAACTCTATATATCACTAAGTAAGCCAAAAGTTATCATTTGGAAACCATTTGAATATTTACAAAGATAATATTCAAATCCATGTCCATATGGGTATTTAAATTCAAGTTCCAATAATAATAACTAAACCAATGTTATAATACCATATTAACATTCTAATCCACCACTAAAGTATTTGCAGTATCTTGGACTAATTCTTGTATGATTCAAATAAGCAAGACCTGCAAAATAGAAAAGAATTCAAAGTTGAATTCAACAAATGGAATTGAAAACAGAAAATATAAAACAGAAAATGGAAAAGGAGAGAAAAACCTACCTGGACTCACCTGGCCGCAGCGACCAACCGGGGAGCCCAGCAGACAGCCCAAGGCCCAGCTCCAAACTGCAGCCCAACACCAGCCCGTACCTTTTCGCTGTGGATAAAGACGAGGTGGGGATCGTCGTCTTCGCTTTGTCCTCTGCTCGAGCCTCAGCTCGACAGCGCGACGACGAGGCCACGTCCCGGCCGATTTTGTGGACTTCGCGGACGTCGCCGACCGTGAGGAGTCTATAAGTACCCCCGAAGAACCTGGCATCTCGTTTCTTTCTCTTCTTTTTCTCCAATTTTCTGGAACACCTAACCCTAGCCTCGCCGGCCATTCAACCTCGCCGGCGACTGAGGCAGTCCCAAACCTCGCCGTGGATGCTCCCGTCACCGCCATCTTCTCCTCGTTCACCTCATCGACGCGTGCAAGCTAGGAAGCCCCGTATATGGCGAATTTAGCCATTTCTTCCGACCACCGCCACCGCGGCCATGGACGAAATCGTCGCCGTCCGGTCACCTCTGCCTCGCCTGAGCACTCCTACGAGTTCCTGGTGAGCTCCTGCATCTCGTGGCCCACTCCATTCCCTCCCTAGCTCTCTGGATCATGTCGTCGCCATAGACCTGCGCGCTCCGCCGCTCGGGCTTGCCGTCGGGCAAGCGCCGGCGACCAAAATCTGGCGGCGCTACCACCGTTAGGCTTCCCGTGGCGCGTAGAACAGCTAGAGCATCACCGCGCGCCCGTAAATCGCCCGTAGCCTCAACGCCGTCGTCAATCCTCGCCGGCAGTGAACTCACTTGCCTGGGTTTCAATTTTGACATTGGTCAATGACACCGTGGAGGCTGACGTGGACATAGGCCCACTGGTCAGTGACCACGGGTAGAAACAGCAGTGTGTATTTAGCAATTCTTTTCATTTATTTCAAAATACAATAACACCTGCAACTTTAAATAAATTTAGAAAATCCAATTTAAGTCAGAAAAATAAATACAAGATATCAAAATTCTTATAAAGATAAACCCTATCCAATAAAAATATAAAATGGAATTTTTATTTTTAATAGAAAATCAATTATTTAATACTTGTTATTTAAGCCTTTAATTTTAATTCTAAATTCAATTAAAATTCAAGAATTAGGAAAACTTCATAATAAATAAAAAAACCAGTAAATAATTAAGGAAATCATTAAAATTAATTTTGCTTTTCTATTAACTTATTAAATCCTTATTAGGAGGATTTAAAACCCTGATTAATAAATACCTTAATTATTAATTATTTAAAAATAATAAAATGCCATAGTCCAATATTATTTTCAATTCAAAGTTTTTAACAACCTCAACTCCATAATCAAATGGTTACATAAAGAATTGCATCACAATTAGGAAAACCTAGTTCCATATTGAATAAAGAACACAACCTCATAATTTTATGTGGAATTCTAAAACCCGAATTCATTAGGAACCCTAGCTCCACTAATCCATTTGAACCCTAATTTGCCACTAACCTAAACCCTAGGTTATACCATGTGATCATCCTATTTTCTTTTAAATCATAGAACCATTTAGAACCTAGATACTTGTCATAGCCACATAAAATGTAGAAGACCTATCACTAATATATGGGTACCCCATGTGTTCATCTTCATCAGACCTAGACAATCAAGTAGGGTCAGCTAGGTGTAAACCCTAGATCCTATTACCTAGGATTTCATCCTTAATTAACCTTGACTAGCATCACACCATTGTGATGAACCCTAACCACAACTATGCCAAATATTGTGCATTACCTAACCATATTCCACTAAACCCTATTAATACTAGACACTTCGAACCATAGTATCCAGGAGTCAACTAAACCCCGTTTAAGTGGATTCCATAATAAAGACTAGACCACCTCAATCCTAATTGTTATACTTCTTATTAATTAAGAAGCATGTTCTTCAAAAGTTATTCTTTTGAAGAAGATATGAAGTAGCCAACAACCCTGCCTAATAGGATCTATAAACCCTAGCTATCTATCACCAATAAGATGAAACAGTCCTGATAGCAACCTCGTATGAATAATTGCATAGGATGCCTAGGCTTAACTCAGCCTTACCAGCCCTTGGTATCGATGAATCCAACATTATTGGGATCCATCTAATCCTTACTCTTGAAACCAATTGGAACCATAGAACACCATAGAAACCACAAACCCTAATTATCATACTTGTCCTTTATTTAAGAACATGTTCTTCAAAAGTTATTCTTTTGAAGTATATGATAATTAATCATTAACCATGCCATATAGTGCTAAAACCCACCACTATTCATTACATGTTAGGATTATACCAAATGTTATTGTTGTGTGCTATTAATGCTATTATTATGATATATTGCAGCACATGTTTAGGATACCAAGTAATCACACTCGAATAAGAACCTTGTTTGTGAATCACTCTAAAAGTGCAACACACCCGAACTAATCATTACCACTCACTAATCCCAAATCATCGGGGTTAGGTCACGCTTAGAGCGATTGCATCTCATACTTATGCATTATTGCATCCTTGGCAATCTTTTAAACATCGTCCTTATCGGACGATGATGCTATTTCAGAATTTGGAGTTATTGCGTATCGAAGACCTTGACTGCATAATCTTGCAGTCAAGAAAGGCAAGTTCATCGCTTGCTCATGTCATTTGAGTATTTTTACCAAATTACTTGCAAAGTACTATGTTTATCACTATCGCATGAAAAGCAAAACCACTATTTTCATAACTATGAATATGACTATGTGGTGGGCAATGGAACCATGGATTGTGTTGATATGGTGGAGGTTCCATTGCAAGGGTTAATATCCATCTAGGATTAAACAACAAATGTCGCCGGTGATTCTTGTGCTAGTAATACCCGTGTTAACCATAAGATCCGGAGTGGGACGGAGTAGTCAAAAGTGTTTCCACCTCTCGTTCATCAACGGATGCGCTTACCGTAGCGAGTTGTGTCTTGCGGGGCAACTTGAGGGTGGGGAGCCCTTCTAATTCCCCACGGTATAGCGAGTGCTTACCGTAGCGGTTGCGGCTTGCGGAACAACTTGAGGGTGGGGATCCCCTTCTAATTCCCCACGGTAATGTGGTCTATGATGGGTTGCAGCTACCGGCGAAGGAGTTTGGTTAACGAGTCCCAAGCCGTTGTCGTGGTCGGGGTCCACCCTGAAATTACGGGAATAATGGGACCGACGAGGACCCAGGGTCGGGGTATGCAACAAAGGGTGGGTGTTCGAGGTAGCGGAGGAACATGATTGGCTATGACCTTATACCGGGCCTCACACCATAGGAAGTGTGGACGAGCCCGCGGCTCGGTTGGCACCAAGGTTAAGATCTCTTATGGGTAAAGCAACACACCTCTGCAGAGTGTAAAGAACCGTGACCGTCACTCCCTCGTTCGGGATATGGAGCTACGAACGCGGCCGGAAAGGAGCTCCATGAAGTTCTAGTAAACCGGTGAAGGCTGACGGACATAGTTCTTCCGAATAAAAGCAACCTTTTAAAGAAATGGTTATGAAAACTTGCATTGGTATTAGACTTTACTGGTCTAATGCCTGTAGCTAGTGCATTAAACACCTCTTTCCTATAATGAACTTGTTGAGTACGCTCGTACTCATCCCACTCTTAAATCCCCTGCTTAGATATGGAGGCATTGAAGGAGGATCTACGAGTGCAACTCGAAGGCCGAGGAGTCAACAACTACTTCAAGGGACGGGAACTCGTCAGAAGAGGCAGATACCACATCCAACAAGGAGAAACCTAGATTAGCGATAGAAAGGAACTAGCTTCCTAAACTTAGCTCCTATTTAGCTAGAATCTATCCATAGCCTCTATAGCTAGTTAAATACTCTACAAATAGAGTTCGTGATAAGACTAGTCTACGAGTCGTTCTTCTGGAGTTATTTGCAGTTTTACCTCATTGTAAAGTAGGAGGTTGTGATGATCTTATGTAACAGAGTCAATATTGTAATTCTATAGACATGCCTTGGACCCGCATATGTTTCTGTTGTACCACTCTGAGCGATATAATACTAGTGGAACGGTGTTTCATTGGTGTTATATCAGACTTGCATACTACACCATGCAGTGGTATGCCGGGTCACCACAGTTGGTATCAGAGCTAATGCTTTGACCCTAGGATTAAAACCCTTTAAAGGAGACCTATAGGATTGGTAGTGTCTATAGGAAGTTGTCTTAGGTGAACTAAATCTTTTTTCTGACTTGAGATGGATATTCACTTGAGAATAATCCTGACACACTTGAGTCAACATTTCTTACCTATATTTCCTAAGTAATGTTAGCTAGCTAATCTCAAAATTATGTAGGATACTCTTAAGACCCTAAAATAATTATGAGTAGATCACAGTTGGTATACAATACATGGTAGTCCAAAGAGAGGATACAACCATAAGGAAGATATCCTATTGGAAGATGTGTACCAACACATGTTATGGTTAAGTAAGAATTATCCAGACCTGTAATAGGAGTAATATCAAGTCATGAAGATAGTTGTATGAGGAAAATATCCTATTAGAAGGTGTAAACCAATACAAGTAATGGATAAGTAAAAATATCCCAACTTGTGAAACATTTGATAGTAAGTGGTAAAAATAAGTTAGATACAGTATTATAGACCATGATGAGACAATCATGGAGGAAATAAAGAGGTATAGGAATAATGTATGCCTACTTACATGGTAGAATTGTTCATCATAGATGATTCATTTGAGAGTCATTATGTGATGGACTAAAACATCATAAATAATTAAAATGAGTAAAATAAGAAGCCAGTTGTTCAACAATAATGCAAGAACTGTGTTCTAAAAATATGGGAAGTGTGCCAAGCACATCATGACCATATGCTTATGGTAGAAACATTTAGAAGTATAGGAACTATATCCTAATAAATATGTATTCAGAGTAACCATATTAGAACTAGAGGTATCATACAAAATAGTCCTCAATAGCACTTACATATGGTATAATGGAAGCTAAGTCAATCCTTCCAAAGAAAATTAGGTTAACCACAATTATCCTAGACCATTTTGTTTCAAGTTTATCTCATTGCAAATGTGCAATTAAGGTAAAGGTTGAGACAAATAGTAGAATTCCCTATATTCGTGCTAAGTATCACGATATAAACCTAAATTATGTGGTGTTCTATACTACACATCGAGCCTGATGTTTAGAGATGTCTTACTCAACAATCATATTCAGAGCTTATGATGATGTGTATTATAAGCACAAAGCTGAATCTTATTGGATTTTATTGGATTTTCATTGTTTGACTAGATCCATACATGAAGTTTGACTTTGATATGCAAATGCATGTTGCAATATCAAGTTCCAACTTGATGCTATAGATCTAGAGGGTAATGGTAAACGTGTGAGGAAGTGACGAACTCTGAAGATTTCAAAGACAAGATGAAGGTTCATCAGAAAAAGGAAGTAAAGTTGTGGGAAGTAACCACAATACTCTGAAGGAAGTGCAAGCAGAAACTCATGCTTACCTCAACAGAGGAGTACTTTTGTACGAAAGAAGCATGAAGGTGAGAAATATAATGATTATGGTGAAGCTGAAGCAGATCCATAGTCAACATAGAAGAGGGAATGTATGGGAAATCACTTAGGATACTATAATCATAGTGTCAGTTAGTGGTTTTCTTGCAAAATAAACCCTGAATGAAGGAAGGTGATATATGAAATCATAGCAGACATAAGAAGACCATTGTCGATATCAGAAGACCACAATTGGTATAGTATAAATACTGCGAGATAAAGGAGAAGATGTCTCGTCCAGTTGATCAGAACCTATAATAGAATCCATTTTTAGATATCAAATAGCCACAGTTGGTATAATAACCACAAATGGTATCGAGTTGGTATTACAAATAGACCACGATTTAATTAGTTGTAACAAAAGTTTGTGAACAAATAAAAATCTTGTCGGCCAAATAGCTAGATCTATAAACATTTAGTCAAACGATTCACATTGGATGTCCACAATTGAGTGGATACACCACAAAGTTTCTTCGCAAAACCTTCGAGGAATATAAATTATAAACAAGACCTATACCAATATTCTAATCATAAGTCCAATAGTTGGAAGAAAAGGAGTTGAAGACCATAAGAAAACTCTAAGGGGTAGAGTAAAGATTGAGTTGGATGTACAATAACTCAATACCTTGAGCATAATAGAAGAAGAAGGTCTGAACTGAGAGGAAGTTCGATCTTATTTTCATAAGATTGTTGAACAATACCTTCAGAAGAAGGTCAGACCAGAAGCCGAGGTATATACCTCGAGCAAGTAAGAAGTGAACGATAACTTGAGCAAGTGAGTAATATCTACTCAGCAGTTCGATAGCTCAAGTAAACTAAGGTTAATGAAGTTGGATGAAGGAAATACCATAGACAAAATATAGCTCAAAAAGTCCAAATACCGAAGAAGATTGAATATACCAACACCAAAGACTAATAGAATGATTCCTTTCATGGAACCTAAATAACCCAAAATAGTTATAGGTATCAACTATAATCCCTGATTGGATGGACTAAATGAGTCTAATCCATTCTTAGGAAAATAAACCATCACAACCATTTCCATGGTTAGTACCTTATTAAGCACTATTACTGCACTTTTGGTAGTAAGGGAAAAACAAAGACCTATTTTATCAAATAGGAGAATGTTATCCAATTAGTCCTCAATTAAGACTCGGCAAGACAAGAAGAAGTCCCAATCATTGAATATTCAATGAGAAAGGAAACAAGCTTATAATATTGGAGGAAATCATGGAAGTAAAGGAAGTAATAGTTGTTTGATGTCAAACAATAATGGATTCCAGGAAGAATCTGGACAAGGGATATATTCAATTATATCCAGTGAGATCACCACGGAGTTCTAGAAAAGTCGTAGTCTGCACAAGTCAGATCCACACTTCGGAAACGTGAGAGAGTTCAAACTTCGAGGATGAAGTTTAGTTTAAGGGGTAGAGACTCGTAATATCCCGGGTATTGGGGTTACAAAAATAGAGGAAACAGATGTGTGCATTGCATTCATGCATAGAAAATGCAGGGAATTTTCGCGCTTTAAAGTAAAACAGATCACAATGAATCGAAGTTTCACTTGACCTTGGTGGAATTGAAGTAGCTCATCAAGTCAAGCGCTATAAACCTCAATGTGACTTTATTAAAACCTTGTGTTGGGTAGAGATGATTTGATCTAAGGGTTAGATCAAATGGAACTAATAATCAACACAACAACACTTTACTCAATGATCAATTTCTTGATCTTATAAAAGATTAGAATATGGTAATCCTTGTCATGGCATATGAACATCAATTCAATTTCAAATCAAGTAACAATAAAATGGAGAAACTATTATTGACTTAGCTTTTCCATGTCTTAAACTAATCCACATCCTTATCATAAACCCTATGATATCAATTCCACTTGAATCCTGGAAGCATGACATGGAGATCAACTCTAGAAGTATAGATTCTTCTCTATTCCAAATTATTAAGCATCAAACCTAGAGAGGTGAGAGTTCTATTATAATTATTAGAGAAGCAATAACAAACACTCGATCTAAACCTTGGATATACATCCAAGTATTCAAATCATCATTTCTAAGAGAAACCCTAGGATATTATCCAAGACAATTCCTAGAGAGATAAACCATTTACATTTAACATAGACATTGATGATCACATCAATCTCTATAGAGCCTAACCTTAAGTTAGTATTAAAGTCCTTTCCAAAATGAGAGAGACCAATCATACAAAACATAGCTTTATCTATTAAGAATAAAGGACAACAATTGAACTAAAGTATTAGGTTGTAAACCATTTCCCTTGGAGGGGTGAGATAACCTAATATTACATGAAATAATACCATATCCATGAATTGATAAAGTAAGGAAGAGAACTATCCATATAACCAGATGATCATATCATCATTGATTAAGAATAACTCTAAGTGTATATCTCAGACAATTCTTCTGGGGGACAAATTATTGAGACAACCATAATATGCATGTCCTAGAAAGTCAAATAGAAGTGCTATACCTTGATTGATCTAGACAATGCTTGATCATGGAAGTGAGAAACCTCTTTAATGAGAGATATCCTAGGAATCCAAACCTCGATCGTCATAAATTGAGTGATGATCATAAACCCTAAGAATTTGAGGTAGAGACCTTAAGAACAAGTTGATCATGTCCAATCCATGATCAAATCTTGGAGAGATATGAATACCAGTTAAACCTTAGAGGGTTAAACAAGTATAGGCTAGCACATAAAATCATAGGGGAGACTAAAACCTTAAAACCAATTCCAATATATTAATTGGAGAGACAACTGAATAGAAACAAATTTTGTAGGGTTCAGCCCCTATATCAATCCAAATGATCTTGGAATAAATCATCCTATGGGTGGTGAGGAAAAGCAACCCTAGCCAGAGTAATATGGTGTTAAGTCACATATAGAACCTATGCCCATATTTCCAACTAACTTGTGAACTATTTGATAATCACAAGTCAAACCCTAAATCATATCTCAATCCTAGTTTGTGCATCACTTGGGTGATCACAAGTAAAACCTAAGCCATATTTGAGAATTCAAACCATGTGAAGTGAACCACCACTTACCTTTATATTTAAGACCAACCCATGATGAGAGTAGTATCTACTTTAGGTATTTCAAGGTGTTATTAAAAGATGATACCAGTACCAACCTTGAAATAGGATTATAATAATACCTACAAGACTTTAACAAATAAGTTTTCACATAAACATTGCAAGTGATCAAATTCTCAATTATGAGATTAAGTCCTTAGAAATAATTTAACACAATAAATCATGCCATTAAATCACTTCTTAATAGAAATTCATAAGTAAATATTACTTTGAAATGGTTTCTTGCTAAGTAATACCAAGTAAAACTCTATATATCACTAAGTAAGCCAAAAGTTATCATTTGGAAACCATTTGAATATTTACAAAGATAATATTCAAATCCATGTCCATATGGGTATTTAAATTCAAGTTCCAATAATAATAACTAAACCAATGTTATAATACCATATTAACATTCTAATCCACCACTAAAGTATTTGCAGTATCTTGGACTAATTCTTGTATGATTCAAATAAGCAAGACCTGCAAAATAGAAAAGAATTCAAAGTTGAATTCAACAAATGGAATTGAAAACAGAAAATATAAAACAGAAAATGGAAAAGGAGAGAAAAACCTACCTGGACTCACCTGGCCGCAGCAGCCCAACTGGGGAGCCCAGCAGCAGCCAAGGCCCAGCTCCAAACTGCAGCCCAACACCAGCCCGTACCTTTTCGCTGTGGATAAAGACGAGGTGGGGATCGTCGTCTTCGCTTCATCCTCTGCTCGAGCCTCAGCTCGACAGCGCGACGACGAGGCCACGTCCCGGCCGATTTTGTGGACTTCGCGGACGTCGCCGACCGTGAGGAGTCTATAAGTACCCCCGAAGAACCTGGCATCTCGTTTCTTTCTCTTCTTTTTCTCCAATTTTCTGGAACACCTAACCCTAGCCTCGCCGGCCATTCAACCTCGCCGGCGAATGAGGCAGTCCCAAACCTCGCCGTGGATGCTCCCGTCACCGCCATCTTCTCCTCGTTCACCTCATCGACGCGTGCAAGCTAGGAAGCCCCGGATATGGCGAATTTAGCCATTTCTTCCGACCACCGCCGCCGCGGCCATGGACGAAATCGTCGCCGTCCGGTCACCTCTGCCTCGCCTGAGCACTCCTACGAGTTCCTGGTGAGCTCCTGCATCTCGTGGCCCACTCCATTCCCTCCCTAGCTCTCTGGATCATGTCATCGCCATAGACCTGCGCGCTCCGCCGCTCGGGCTTGCCGTCGGGCAAGCGCCGGCGATCAAAATCTGGCGGCGCTACCACCGTTAGGCTTCCCGTGGCGCGTAGAACAGCTAGAGCATCACCGCGCGCCCGTAAATCGCCCGTAGCCTCAACGCCGTCGTCAATCCTCGCCGGCGGTGAACTCACTTGCACTGGGTTTCAATTTTGACATTGGTCAATGACACCGTGGAGGCCGACGTGGACATAGGCCCACCGGTCGGTGACCACGGGTAGAAACGACAGTGTGTATTTAGCAATTCTTTTCATTTATTTCAAAATACAATAACAGCTGCAACTTTAAATAAATTTAGAAAATCCAATTTAAGTCAGAAAAATAAATACAAGATATCAAAATTCTTATAAAGATAAACCCTATCCAATAAAAATATAAAATGAAATTTTTATTTTTAATAGAAAATCAATTATTTAATACTTGTTATTTAAGCCTTTAATTTTAATTCTAAATTCAATTAAAATTCAAGAATTAGGAAAACTTCATAAAATAAATAAAAAAACCAGTAAGTAATTAAGGAAATCATTAAAATTAATTTTGCTTTTCTATTAACTTATTAAATCCTTATTAGGAGGATTTAAAACCCTGATTAATAAATACCTTAATTATTAATTATTTAAAAATAATAAAATGCCATATTCCAATATTATTTTCAATTCAAAGTTTTTAACAACCTCAACTCCATAATCAAATGGTTACATAAAGAATTGCATCACAATTAGGAAAACCTAGTTCCATATTGAATAAAGAACACAACCTCATAATTTTATGTGGAATTCTAAAACCCGAATTCATTAGGAACCCTAGCTCCACTAATCCATTTGAACCCTAATTTGCCACTAACCTAAACCCTAGGTTATACCATGTGATCATCCTATTTTCTTTTAAATCATAGAACCATTTAGAACCTAGATACTTGTCATAGCCACATAAAATGTAGAAGACCTATCACTAATATATGGGTACCCCATGTGTTCATCTTCATCGGACCTAGACAATCAAGTAGGGTCAGCTAGGTGTAAACCCTAGATCCTATTACCTAGGATTTCATCCTTAATTAACCTTGACTAGCATCACACCATTGTGATGAACCCTAACCACAACTATGCCAAATATTGTGCATTACCTAACCATATTCCACTAAACCCTATTAATACTAGACACTTCGAACCATAGTATCCAGGAGTCAACTAAACCCCTGTTTAAGTGGATTCCATAATAAAGACTAGACCACCTCAATCCTAATTGTTATACTTCTTATTAATTAAGAAGCATGTTCTTCAAAAGTTATTCTTTTGAAGAAGATATGAAGTAGCCAACAACCACCGCCTAATAGGATCTATAAACCCTAGCTATCTATCACCAATAAGATGAAACAGTCCTGATAGCAACCTCGTATGAATAATTGCATAGGATGCCTAGGCTTAACTCAGCCTTACCAGCCCTTGGTATCGATGAATCCAACATTATTGGGATCCATCTAATCCTTACTCTTGAAACCAATTGGAACCATAGAACACCATAGAAACCACAAACCCTAATTATCATACTTGTCCTTTATTTAAGAACATGTTCTTCAAAAGTTATTCTTTTGAAGTATATGATAATTAATCATTAACCATGCCATATAGTGCTAAAACCCACCACTATTCATTACATGTTAGGATTATACCAAATGTTATTGTTGTGTGCTATTAATGCTATTATTATGATATATTGCAGGCACATGTTTAGGATACCAAGTAATCACA
This sequence comes from Lolium rigidum, assembly GCF_022539505.1. Taxonomy (NCBI): domain Eukaryota; kingdom Viridiplantae; phylum Streptophyta; class Magnoliopsida; order Poales; family Poaceae; genus Lolium; species Lolium rigidum. Next base: position 206,397,983 of record NC_061510.1, read on the forward strand.
CCCGAATAAGAACCTTGTTTGTGAATCACTCTAAAAGTGCAACACACCCTGAACTAATCATTACCACTCACTAATCCTAAATCATCGGGGTTAGGTCACGCTTAGAGCGATTGCATCTCATACTTATGCATTATTGCATCCTTGGCAATCTTTTAAACATCGTCCTTACTGGACGATGATGCTATTTCAGAATTTGGAGTTATTGCGTATCGAAGACCTTGACTGCATAATCTTGCAGTCAAGAAAGGCAAGTTCATCGCTTGCTCATGTCATTTGAGTATTTTTACCAAATTACTTGCAAAGTACTATGTTTATCACTATCGCATGAAAAGCAAAACCACTATTTTCATAACTATGAATATGACTATGTGGTGGGCAATGGAACCATGGATTGTGTTGATATGGTGGAGGTTCCATTGCAAGGGTTAATATCCATCTAGGATTAAACAACAAATGTCGCCGGTGATTCTTGTGCCGTAATACCCGTGTTAACCATAAGATCCGGAGTGGGACGGAGTAGTCAAAAGTGTTTCCACCTCTCGTTCATCAACGGATGCGCTTACCGTAGCAGGTTGTGTCTTGCGGGGCAACTTGAGGGTGGGGAGCCCCTTCTAATTCCCCACGGTATAGCGAGTGCTTACCGTAGCGGTTGCGGCTTGCGGAACAACTTGAGGGTGGGGATCCCCTTCTAATTCCCCACGGTAATGTGGTCTATGATGGGTTGCAGCTACCGGCGAAGGAGTTTGGTTAACGAGTCCCAAACTGTTGTCGTGGTCGGGGTCCACCCTGAAATTACGGGAATAATGGGACCGACGAGGACCCGGGGTCGGGAGTATGCAACAAAGGGTGGGTGTTCGAGGTAGCGGAGGAACATGATTGGCTATGACCTTATACCGGGCCTCACACCATAGGAAGTGTGGACGAGCCCGCGGCTCGGTTGGCACCAAGGTTAAGATCTCTTATGGGTAAAGCAACACACCTCTGCGCGAGTGTAAAGAACCGTGACTCCGTCACTCCTGTTCCGGGATATGGAACTGCGAACGCGGCCGGAAAGGAGCTCCATGAAGTTCTAGTAAACCGGTGAAGGCTGACGGACATAGTTCTTCTGAATAAAAGCAACCTTTTAAAGAAATGGTTATGAAAACTTGCATTGGTATTAGACTTTCCGGTCTAATGCTGTAGCTAGTGCATTAAACACCTCTTTCCTATAATGAACTTGTTGAGTACGCTCGTACTCATCCCACTCTTAAATCCCCGCTTAGATATGGAGGCATTGAAGGAGGATCTACGGTGCAACTCGAAGGCCGAGGAGTCAACAACTACTTCAAGGGACAGGAACCCGTCGGAAGAGGCGAATACCACATCCAACAAGGAGAAACCTAGATTAGCGATAGAAAGGAACTAGCTTCCTAAACTTAGCTCCTATTTAGCTAGAATCTATCCATAGCCTCTATAGCTAGTTAAATACTCTACAAATAGAGTTCGTGATAAGACTAGTCTACGAGTCGTTCTTCTGGAGTTATTTGCAGTTTTACCTCATTGTAAAGTAGGAGGTTGTGATGATCTTATGTAACAGAGTCAATATTGTAATTCTATAGACATGCCTTGGACCCGCATATGTTTCTGTTGTACCACTCTGAGCGATATAATACTAGTGGAACGGTGTTTCATTGGTGTTATATCAGACTTGCATACTACACCATGCAGTGGTATGCCGGGTCACCACAGAGGATGAGTCCATGGTGGAGGAGGGCTTTTCGATGGCTCGTATGGAGCAAGAAGATGAAGAAGCGAACTGCTCGATGCGGTTAAATAAAGGGGATATAGTGGAAATTTAATGCTTGAGCGGTTTTCGAGGATACGGTGCCAAAACTGTCAACCGTGCAGAAGTTGAGAGGACAGGGTATCATGATGGAAAGATACTGAAGCGGTTCTGCTCTGCCACGACATGACCCTTCGAAGGAAAAACAGAGTGGTTTTGAAATTATCATTACCAAAGCCAGGGGGGCATGTGTTATCCCCAGATTTTGGCCAAATCAGGAGATGGGCCGTAATTGAGATGGGCTTGGAGGAGATAGACGTGGAGAATCTCTGGAACGGCCTTGCACAAGAGTTTGGGCTAAATTGCCCGTGTATCTGTATATTATTAGATCGTATTTAGAATTAAAAGATAGAGTTTAGCTCGTACACGGTTAGGTGTACTTCCGAATTAGAAAGTCCCTTGGACTATAAATATGTACCTAGGGTTATTGAGAAAGGAGGACGAACACGTTCACAACAAATCAATCTAGGTGCATCGCCACCCCTTGTTTCGAGGGTTTCTCCCGGGTAGCAACATGCTGCCTAGATCGCATCTTGCGATCTAGGCGATATCGCTTATTCGTCATTGGTGTTGCTCGTGTCTGAAGCCTTTTTGATGGCGAGCAACACCCTTATCTTAGGTGTTTTGGGGTTGATCACAATGCTTTCACGATGCACTTGTTTAGTTACGCTACCCCACGATATCTAGCTGCCCTTACACCTATTTTAGGTGTAGGGCGATATCTTGCTTAATCTTTATTTAGTAGATCTGATCCGTTATAGTTGCTCCTTGTTCCTCAAGGATTGGTTTGATATCTGTATGGTTAGGCCTTATAAACGGGTTGAACGATCCGGTAGTGCGTTAGTTGTGGTTTATTAAGCTCTAGAGGGATTGTTCCGGGGATCAACTTCACGTTGGTTTTTAGGCCTCTTTAGGGCTGGTTTTACGTTATCTTACGTATCTGCTAGGCTCAATTACGCATAGGATGTTCCGATTATACGGTGAAAACCCTAGACTATCGTAGATTAGTTTAGCTTGATATTGATAAAGCATGATCCCCATGTCCTTATAAATCTAACATGAACCATGGGGCAATCGGCTCTTTGAGCCGATCCATAGAACAATTTGAGAGCCGATCGGGGCTCGTATTTAATGTTTACGTGTTTGCCATGCAGGAAATTAGTCGAAGCAATCCATCACCTTCCTGACCAGGTATAGGTCAGGTGGCACGCCCTCGTAAGCACCAGGACGCGTGTACCAGAAGGCTTTGCGGGCCGTCGCTTGAGGGACCAGGGTCAGCCGCAATCCTGGGAGCCTCCCGGCTCTACGGTGTTGCCCGTCGCTGCTCGCCGGTGGGTTTCTGACCGCAACACCATCTTAATGCTAAGGTTCAGTTCATCATACATAGTGGGAAACTTCACAAGATAAATGGGACCCAAGTTATGGCGAAAGTTAATATTATTACTATATATATACACACATAGTTTCATTCGATTTGAATTATAGGTTTGTGATCAAATATATATTTAGTTTGAACTAGTGCTCGAGTACGTAAGAAGCTATTTAATCACAAGCTTCATAGATTTTAAAACAAGGCATCTACATATTACTGGATTTTTTCAAAATTTTCAGAATAGTTTTTTAGCTTCGAAATAAGAAATAGTTTGGAACGTTGGATCTCAAATGGATGGTAGATGGTGGCACATAGTCACAATGTATCTTGGAAGCATCAAGTCACTGAAGCTCTGTCCGGTTTCCAAACCAAGCTAAGAAAGGCATTGAAAATGAAGTTACTGCTCTAAAACATCTCTCATTCCATTTTGGTGCTCGCGCAGTTGCATGCTGCCCACGTGTTAAGGTACGTGTCTCTGGCATGTAGAGAACTACGATTATTGGCGAAAAATATATCGAAATGGAAACTGTAAAAAAAAACCTCTCTGGTCAACCTGATGTGACGAGACATCACTGCACCAAACGTCGTCGCAAATTTATAGATGGGTGGCGTGCTAGTATACCAACGAGTCAAATCGGCGCCCAGTCGCAGCAGCAGCCTAGAGTACTACCTAGTTTTTGCCCCTTGCATGTCTATCATCTTCTTCTTCACCCTCCCAGAATCACGCGCACGCGCAGGATCTCGATCCCCACCACGCCGCATCGTTCCGCTCGCCCTCTCCTCCGAAATCCCCAAGCGCGGTTGCATCCGCCATCCACCTAAATCCATCTTCACGTGATGAATTATTCTAGGCTTTGCCGGGGCGGCGGGGAAGGCCAGCGGGAGGCTCTCACCGGCGACAACACCGACCTCATCGCTGCGCATCTGGACGTTACCTACACCGTCCGGCTTGCCGCATGTTCCAGGGAGCTCTACGACCGGATCAGCAAGGATGAAGGTAAGATGCACCATTGGGGTGAACCCTGCCTGCTGATGCCTCCGCCTGCTTATTGGTTCGATGAACACTGGGATTGGGCGACAGCATCTCGTCTGCATGATACCGTGTACGACCTGGTGCCCCTCGACCATCCTCGCCGTTCTGTCGCCCTGCCGTTCATGCACGACAGAAAATGGCTTGGCGCGAACGGCGACTGGATCGCCGCCGCCGATCATCATGGGTACCAGTGGTGCCTCGTGAACGTCTACACCGAGCGACATATCCCCCTTCCATCCCTACCTGCTTCGAAGATCGATCATAGTAGTTTTTCATATCAACCTGCATACTCTTTTAACTGGGGTCCAGCAATTGATTTGTTGAAGATTGTAATCTGCCAAGTGCCCACAAAAGGTGGGAGGTACGCAGATTACAAGCTCATCGCCTTGTTCGACAAAACGATTTTCTACCTTGAAGGGGTGGCGGCGGAGAATGCCCATCTTGGAGGCCCTTACACCTGCACTGATTATCCAAATTCTTGTGATGCCATTGAACTCGGTGGCCACGTTTTTGCGGTGGACGAGCCGCGGCTCCACGTACTTACGGGACACCGCAAATGGTATTTTTTGAGTCCTTTTGCATTGCATGATACACTGCCTTAACCAATGAAGTTATTAATGAACTACCTTGTTTATATTTTACCTTTCTTAAATGACTTAATGATCACACCCCCTTTTGCTGAATATGAATGAACCGTTGCTTGCAATGAATTAGTAGTACTAATTAGCCACCAACAAACATAGTATGCTCGGTATGTGATTGCATTCCTGAATTAGTAACTCTACGCCAATGCGAGAATATGGATGTAATTAACCGAGTATCTCAAAAGATAACGTAGCACTATGAAGGCACCCTTTTTGATAACCTTTTACACCCATTGTTTCATATATAACTAATTGATTTTGCCTCCAAAAGGAGGACGAGAGACCCCGCCATCCGCATCGAGAGAGATGCATAAGGACTTTCATAAGTATATGACTTAACGATCACATCCTTTATACGAATATGAATGAACCGTTGCTTGCAATGAATTAGTACTAGTCGAGTCATCGGCAAACATAGTATACTCCGTATGTGAATGCATTCCTGAATTAGTAACTCTATGCAAGCTGCGAGAATATGGATGTAATTAACAAGTATCTCAAATGTTAACGTAGAAACGAGAAAAATAGAAGAAAATCGTTTGTAATTACATGCGTAGCTTATATTTTCTAGAGATCGGGGAAAAAGCGTTGATTGGATGTACCTACATGCGGATCAAACGGTTCTTTGTTTATATCGGTGAACAATGCGCAAAATGGTATAATTAATTTTGTGTTTGATACATTATTTCTCCCATTTTCTTGAATAGATTTCAGTTTCCCACAATTATCTTTGATTAGTGATTGTGACGTCCCCTCATTCAAAATAACTCGGGTTATCTTTTTCCTAATCAAGTGTTATTTAAGTTTGAGTAAGTTTACGACTAATATCTACAACCTCATATATATATAAGATTTAGCACTGCGAGGCCTAGCAAAGTTAGCTGCACTGTAGTCCCTGTATAGTTCTTTCTTTTTGCTTTCTCCAGTTTTTCGTAGCCTTGCTACAACCACTGTATGCTCTAATATATAATGATGCACGACTAGGCATGTGTTCGAGAAAAGAAAATCTAAATATCTTTTGTAATATATGAGCCTATATTGATGTTTTAGATGTTGGTAGTATAACTTTCGATAAACTTGAACAGACTTAAATCGAGTTTAACTTAGCACAACCATATGGCGTACCTTTTTTAGAACGCGAAAATGAGGTAAACAAATACCCTGTGTACCCTTAACTATCAATAGTAGAGAAGAGATTATGAACCTTCAACTCTGAAATGCAAATTCTTCTCTTGAATGGATAGGCTGCATCTGATACCTATTTTGCAAATGTTACCAGACTTGGGGTTAGCTATAAAAAGGCATTTCTTTCTTGTCAAGCTTAATGCACTACCAACACAACCAAAAGTCCGAGCTGATCGCAAGGGCGGCAATTTTAGGATAAATTGCGAAAGCCAGGACTCGAACTCGAGACCCTGGCTCTGACACCATGTCAAGCTTCATCGACTAGCCAACGCAACCAAAAGTCCGAGCTGATGGAAAGGTCTAGGCAATCCACTTATACGAGTTAAACATTTCTTACCCTTCGGGTGGTCACGAGGAAGCTCTCTAATAGATCACTTAAGACAAAGGGAATTAACTACGGGCACAGGACTTAAACTTAAGATGATATATATTTGTCAAAATTTGAATCTATCTATATGCTTTCACTGTCTAGATACATCTGAATTTGGACAAATCTCAGACACTTTCGGTGGGACAGAGGTAGTATATAACTGTGTATACACTAACTAGTGTCTAGTTTTGGCATCAATAATAACCTAGATGACACAAATGCTAAAACTGCAAGAATGCTCGATGTCAGTCACAGAAACATTATTGCAGTACCACTTTAGTATGTAAACATCAGTCGAAGTAACAGAAAGACTCAAATAGAGTTAGCTACTGAATTCATTCTTATCCTGATGTAGAGTTATTTTCTATATATTATTGAGACGTTTCTGATGCTTAGTTTCCTGTTGGGCTTTTCATCTGGACAAATCATTAGCTGAAATGGGCAGCTACTATTTTTAGATTATATCAACTAAGGCAGCTTGTTACTTTTCTCTGTTCTTACTAATTCTTGTTCATGAAACTATAGTTCATATTACATGTGTCAAGGTGAGACGATTGCTAAAGTAGAATTATACGCATTTACTTTGCCGTGCTTTCCCTGAAAATAGTACGTTGTTTTTGGCTACTAATTCATACGCTCACATCTTCACATGTTAAACATGGATGTACACTAGACCAGCTTAGATGAGGCAATTGTCCACTTTTGCTTGGTGTAGCAATTTTAGTATTTCATCTTACACTCAATTACTTCGGGGTAGCCGTCTTTTGTTTTCGAGATGTCTTTTAATAGATCAAATTCGAGAAGGATGCAATTACCTTCCCACGGTCGGTTTCCTACATGGGGTAGCTAGGTGAGCATTTGGCTAAGTATATGAACTCTTACTTTCTAGCTGGAGACATGAACCATCGGTATTAGTAGATGGCCTAGCAATTTAACCGATCTTGCACAAGATACACACCAAGGAGTGATAACAAATGGCATCACAAAATTGTGTTACGTAAAAAATAATCCTGAAGTTGTGTTGTGATCTATTTATGAGTTGCGGCAATATGTGCAACGGATTCGTTCTCTACACATCGGGATTAGACAGTTTTGTTAAATTAAATGTTGATCTCTTCACGGTTGAGATTGTTTCGAGACTTCCGGATAGCATGATGTTTGATTGCGTTGTCTCAGGGCTTAGGGAAAGTGGGTATGTGCCTAATATCAGCTCCCTTAACGTTGTAAGGGCAGTTTGAGAATCGGTGAGTTTGAGCATCATTTATTCAAAAAAAAATCATGCTACAACTGCTAAACTTCACTTCATGTTGTGCCATCATCATTGCTGATGAAAAGCCCATAAATATTTACATTTACAACTGCTAAACATTTACTCCATCTCACAGCTTAAGGTGTAAATAAATTGGCGCTAGGATTAAGTAGGGTTGGCGTGCAAATTAGCTTCCATACTTGCCCCTCATAAATCTCTAATAACTCACTCCTTTTACTCCGTATTTCTCTCTCTTCCCTAAAGTAGCCGCATCAGACTCCTCGTTAACTACCATCTCATGCATGCACCGTATACAACCAATGAGGCACCGGTTTTAGAGGAGATTGACTGGAGGAGCGATTAATTCAGCGTGAATACCGTGTGCATGCCATAGCTGGGTCAATCGTCTCCCTGTTTTTAGCAAACGAGAAACGGCTGAGAGGGGCATCTTCGGTAGAAATAGGATAGAGTTCACCCTACGCCTTATGCTTTGATCAAAAATCGAATTTATTTTTACGCCTTAAGCTCTGAGATAGAGGGAGTATATTAGTTAGACACGCCGCGCCGATCATTGCTAGTGCCTTACTATATGACATAAGAAGACCATGTGAAGGAGACATGCATCACCTTTTTTGGTGATGTAACTAGTCCTGTAGCCCTTGTCAAATTCCTACGATGCGATGGGAGGGCCTGCTCACCCTATACGCTAGTACGGTAGTAGTAGTTGCATTTTTGGGCTCACACCGGCGAAGGGCGCGAATCGGGCGCGTCGGCGCCTCGCGGCACGACGGTTTTCGCGTGTGGGGCCGCCTTGTCAGCGGGAGGACGCGGCTGTTCGCATCAAAGGCGACGCGGGAAGGTTGGTAGTCCCCGGCGTTTAATGGTCTCCCGCGCCTAAACCTAGGCGGCCACGAGGGCAGCGGCCGGACACGCGGCGTCCAGTCGCCTACGCCGCCGTAAATGAGGGTAGTTGCCTACCACCAGCATAAAGTACCTACTACGCCGTCCAGCCCCGCGGTGCTATCCTCTCATTTCCACCACCGCTTACGCTCCATTCTCTCCTCTCCACCTCAAAAATGCCGCGCCATCGGAAAACGAGGTTATGTAGGCTTGGCCTCAAAGTCCGCGCGCAGCCTCCACCACCATCGCAGCCGGAGCCGGAGCCGGAGCCGGAGCCGCAGTCCGACGCGGAGTACAGCTCCGATAACGACGAGGACCCACGGTTGAAGGAGGAGTACAGCGAGCACGACCTCCGGATCTTGGAGGCTTCCCAACGGAAGTTCTGCGAGGTCAGGGCTCATCGCCATTATGAGGCGTTCGCCCGCCAGCAAGCGATACTCTTCTTCCGGAAGGAGATTTCTCGGCTAAGGACTGAACCGCTGGGACGGCGCCGCCGGCAAGGTCTTTTGACGGCGTCCGCCATGCTCGACCGCTTGGAGCGCGAACAGTGGCTGCGCCAGTGATGAAGTGCTGGGTATTCATTTTCAACCTGTGTATTCATTTTGCCAAAATCCTCATGTATTTGCCAAATTTTTCCACTGATTTATGAGGAAATTCTAAGGTTTTGTCAAAATCTTGGGTATTCAGTTGCATACGCAAGAATACCCACAGGGCCGCCCCTATCGCGAAGCATGGGACCAGAAGCGGGCACGGACGTAGGCGGCATAGGCGAAGAACGAGGACGAGGCAGACCCGTCGCGCGCCCCAACCGAGCGTCCATTAGATTAGGATTAAGTTTAAGTTTTATTTAGGCCTCCCCAACCGACGGCATCACTTGTGTTCATGTAGTATTATTATGGTGGTGTACTTGTGTTCATGTACTTGCTTCGGACATGTCTTGCTTGTGTTTGTTGAAGGAGACATGCATCACCCTTTCTTGGTGATGTCTTCACTGTAGCCCTTGTCAAATTAAATTCCTCGATGCGATGGGAGGGCTTGCTCACCACACACGTCGGGATGAAGTGGAGAGAAACTACTCGTCCCTTGTTGGACACGGACCATTGGAAACTTATTTTCATTATCAATCCTACGTAGTATTTTTGTGGCATATATCTTATATTACACCTTGTCGGTGCCCATGATGATGGACTTGGGTGTCTAGGAATAGGAAGGAGGACACTAGCGAATAAACAAACCGGTCGGCCAAAGCTGGGCAGCCGATGAAAAGTATGATCAAGTGCGAATCGTCGAAATTGCAATACAATAATTTCCGGGGAAAATATATGTTGATATGAACTTGCAAGTGTGGGCTACCCACAAACTATTTGCAAACACGGGCTATGCATCCACCATGCCATGCTATCTATAGTTCTATTCCTGTTGCTTAGTTTTTCCCAGTTTTATGAGTTGAAGCTGATATACCGTTCCTACGAAATAGCCAAACTAGATCCAGAGGCATAATGTTCAGATTGTGGGCTTCATAAGTATACCATTTGGGTCCATTTTTGTTGTTGCATTGTTCAGGAAACAAGATCAAGCTTGTAGGAGAGCTCATCTTCGAAAAAAAGAGAGCTGCCACGATGATCGAGGCCACCAAACGCCGGTGAGCGGACCCGCCACGGCAGCTTACGCAAGTTCTTGGATGGGCTCATCCCCGGTGCTTTTAAGCCCTGGTTTGAAGGTTTGTGGCCGAGAGACCATCAAGCTGAAGATCTCCACCGATTGCATGCGGGAGGTCGGCTGAAGGAGGAAGATGGCAAGATTGTTATGGACGCACGGCTGGTCGGCGTTTGTCAAAGCACATGACTTGAAGATAGGATACTTCACGGTATTCAAGAGGATTGACACCGAGATCCTTGAAGGTGCTCGTATTTGATCACGAAAGCTGCGAGAAGGTCATCAAGTGTAAAGGCAATCATGCACCCTTTGGAGGAACAATATGGATCACAGCTCAAATAAGGTGGTGCATGTTCGGTTCTAATTACCACTTTTTTGTAGAGAGGTGGTCAATAAGTATATTTACCACTCTCTTCGATGATGCATTTGTGGTCAACATGATGGTACTCTTATATACTATGTGCGTGGCTCCTCCACACACAATGTTATGTTAAACATGAAGGCTCAATCTGTACTCAATGTCTCTAGTTACATTAGTTAATGCTTGTGTTGGCTGTATTGTGAAGAACACATGCTTTGTTCGGTTATGCAGTGAAGTCAAAATGCTGCATTTGGTTCCTCGCAAACGTATGCATGCACCAACAAACTCCCCTTCCATAGTTTTCCAAGAAATAGCAAACCTCCTCTTGACAAGCATATTAGGCGCAAATGTGCAACCTTCAGTAACGATCAGGCTTCCAGCACTGCCCCATGTAACCAGACATTTTTTGTGTGTGAGGCTAACCTTACCAATAGAAAAAAAGTACAACTTCCCCCGCTTGGGCCAAAATTTCCCCTTTTGGGTTGCCGTCTACATGGTAATTGATGTGGGCCTACTTACTCGGACTATAATGCCCAATAACTACAAACGGGCAACTCAAACACTTTCGGCCCCTTTTCTAATGCAACACGGATACTATGATTCACCACAAAAAAACCGGGACATTCTACGTACAAGTTGTTTTAAAGTGATCAAATATCAGGAGCCAAAAATAATTCAAGAAAAGAAACTTGAGTGTACATAGAGGATGACATGCGGGTCCCATTTAGCGACGGCGGTATCACCGTTTGAGAGGCTGCACGGGATCGAAAGAAAAAGGCAAGTGACCAAATACGAGGTGCCAAAAAAATCCAAGAAAAGAAAGTTTTATAGTACATAGAGGATGACATGCGGGTCCCATGAGCCAGCAGGTTCCTCAACGTTTCAAAGGTGGCATGAGATCGAAAGAAAAAGGCAAGTGACAAAAAATCGGGGGTAAAAAAAATCCAAGAAAAGAAACTTTATTGTACATAGAGGATGAAATGCGGGTCCCATGAGGCAGCTACTTACTCAACGTTTCAGAGGCGGCATGAGATCGAAAGAAAAAGGAAAGTGACCAAATATCGGGAGCAAAAAATAATCCAAGAAAAGAAACTTTTATTGTACATAGAGGATGACATGTGAGTCCCATTTTGCGGCGGCGGTCTCAACGTTTCAAAGGCGGCATGAGATCGAAAGAAAAATGCAAGTGCCAAAACATCAGTAGCAAAAAATAATCCAAGAAAAGAAACTTTATTGTACATAGAGTATGACATGCGGATCCCATTTTTCAGCGGTGGTCTTAACGTTTCCAAGGGGCACGGGATCGAAATAAAAAGGAAGTGACCAAATATCAGGAGCCAAAAATAATCCAAGAAAAGAAACTTTATTGTACATAGAGGATGACATGCGGGTCCCATTTTGCGGCAGCGGTCTCAACGTTTCCAAGGTGGCACGGGATCAAAAGAAAAAGGAAGTAGCCGGAAATCGGGGGTAAAAATAATTCCAAGAAAGGAAACTTTTATTCTACATAGAGGATGACTTGCGGGACCCACGAGCCGGCGGCTTCCTCAACGTTTCGAAGCGGCATGATACCAGAAAGAAAAAGGCAAGTGACAAATATCAGGTCCCAAAAATAATCCAAGAAAAAACGTTTATTGTACATAGAGGATGACATGCGGGTCCCATTTTGCGGCGGCGTTCTCAACGTTTCAAAGTTGGCATGAGATCGAAAGAAAAAGGCAAGTGACAAATATCGGGAGCCAAAAATAATCCACGAAAGAAACTTTTATTGTGCATAGAGGATGACATGCGGGTCCCATCATGCGGCGAGCGGTCTCGACGTTGCCAAGGCAGCATAGGACCAAAAGAAAAAGGAAGTAGGCAGAAATTAGGGGGTCAAAAATAAACTCCAAAAAAGAAAGTTGATTGTACATAGAGGATGACATGCGGGTCCCATGAGTCAGCAGCTTACTCAACGTTTCCAAGGCGGCGGGGGATCAAAAGAAAATCGAGAGGGTGAAAAAAATCCAAGAAAAGAAAGTTTTATAGTACATAGAGGATGACATGCGGGTCCCATGAGCCGGCGGGTTCCTCAACGTTTCAAAGGTGGCATGAGATCGAAAGAAAAAGGCAAGTGACCAAATATCGGGAGCCAAAAATAATAATCCAAGAAAAGTAATTTTTATTGTACATAGAGGATGACATGTGGGTCCCATTTTGCTGCGGCGTTCTCAGTGTTTCGAAGTCGGCATAAGATGGAAAGAAAAAGGCAAGTGACAAATATCAGGAGCCAAAAATAATCCAAGAAAAGAAATTATGGTACATAGAGGATGACATGCGGGTCCCATTTAGCGGCGAGTTCTCAACGTTTCCAAGGCGGCACAGGACCAAAAAAAAGGAAGTAGCCAGAAATCAGGGGGTCAAAAAAAACCAAGAAAAGAAAGGTTTCAATTGGGCTGCATCTGGCCGTCTGGGCCTTCGAACTATCCTGGCGACGCCTTTGGACTCGTACGGTTTCAGCCCACTCCAAAACGGGGAAAGTCCTATGCTTCGCAAAAACAAAAAACAAGGAGATTCAACATATAAGTTTGTTTATTTAAAAATAAAGATTTTTTTTCCGTTTGCAATAGCTCGGAGCGAAATACATGCATTTATTGTACGCAAAATAATCAAGATATCACATTTTTTTGTACGGGGAGGCTGACATCGGGGACCCATGAGCCGGCGGCGTCGTCAACGTTTTAAAGATGGCGAGAGGATCGAAAGAAAAAATAAACCAAAAATCAGTTGGTAAAAAAATAAAAAAATAAACATTTATCGTTACGAGTGGATGACATGCGGGACCCATGAGGCGAGCGGCATCCTCAACGATTCCAAGGCGTCGGGGGATCAAAAGAAAAAAAGGAAATATCCGAGAAATTAATTAGGGGTTCAAAATAAATCCATCAAAGGAAAGTTTTATTGTTCATAGAGGATGACATGTGGGACCAACACTGCCAACGAGCGTTCTCATCGTTTCAAAGGGGGCGGGAGATCAAAAGAAAAAGGCAAGTAGCCGAGAAATTAGGGGTAAAAAATAACTCCAAGAAAGGAAACTTTTATTGTTCGTAGAGGATGACATGCGGGACCCATGAGCCAGCAGCTTACTTAAAGTTTCAAAGGCGGCATGAGATCGAAAAAAAAGGCAAGTGACAGAATATCAGGAGCCAAAGATAACCCAAGAAAAGAAACTTTATCCCAACGTTTCAAATGCGGCTTGAGATCAAAAGAAAAAGAAAGTAGCCAGAAATTAGGGGGTAAAAAAAATCCAAGAAAATAAAGTTGATGGACATAGAGGATGACATGCGGGTCCCATGAGCTAGCGGGTTCCTCAACGTTTCAAACGTGGCATGAGATCGAAAGAAAAAGGCAAGTGACCAAATATGAGGAGCCAAAAATAATTCAAGAAAAGAAAGTTTTATAGTACATAGAGGATGACATGCGGGTCCCATGAGCCGGCGGGGTCCTCAACGTTTCAAACGTGGCATGAGATCGAAAGAAAAAGGCAAGTGCCCAAATATCGGGAGCCAAAAATAATTCAAGAAAAGAAACTTGATTGTACATAGAGGATGACATGCGGGTCCCATTTAGCGGCAGCGGTCTCACCGTTTGAGAGGCTGCGCGGGATCGAAAGAAAAAGGCAAGTGACCAAATATCGGGAGCCAAAAATAATCCAAGAAAAGAAATTTTATTGTACATAGAGGATGACATGCGGGTCCCATTTTGCGGCGGCGGTCTCAACATTTCCAAGGCGGCACGGGACCAAAAGAAAAATGAAGTAGCCGGAAATCGGGGGTGAAAAAATCCAAAAAAGAAAGATTTCAATTGGGCTGCATCTGGACATCTGGGCCTTCGAACTATCCTGCTTGGCCTTTTGACTCGTACAATTTCAGTCCACTCCAAAACAGGAAAGTTCGGATTTTCTAAAAAAACAGGAAAGTCCTATGCTTCGCAAAAACAAAAACAAGGAGATTCAACATATAAGTTTGTTTATGTAAAAATAAATATTTAATTTATCCGTTTGCAATAGCTCGGAGCGAAATACAATGTTTATTGTACGCAAAATAATCAAGATATCACATGTTTCTTGTACGGGGAGGGCGACATCGGGGACCCATGAGCCAGCAGCGTCGTCAACGCTTTAAAGGCGGCGGGGGATGGAAAGAAAAAATAAACCAAAAATCTGTTGGTACAAAATCCAAGAAAAGAAACATTTTCGTTCTAAGAGGATGACATGCGGGACCCATGAGGCGGCGGCATCCTCGGCGTTTATTGTTCATAGAGGCTGACATGTGGGACCCGTGAGCCGGCGAGCGTCCTGAACGTTTTAAAGGCGGCAGGAGATCGAAAGAAAAAATAAGCCAAAAATCATTTGGTAAACAAAATCCAAGAAAAAAAACATTTACCGTTCTGAGAGGATGACATGCGGGACCCATGAGGCAACAGCATCCTCAACGATTCCAAGGCGGCAGGGGATCAAAAGGAAAAAAAAGGAAATATCCCGAAATTAACACTAGTAGGAAAAGCCTCATCAGTGGCGCACGAAAATTTGATTCTGTGGCGCACGGGTGGTGCGCCACAGAAACGTCGCCACAAAAATAAGCTTTCTGTGGCGCACCTGATCGTGCGCCACAAAAATAAGGTTTCGTGGCGCACTTGTTCTTAGGTGCGCCACGTAAAAGCGTGCGCCACAGAATTGCTTCTTAGTGCGCCACCGAATTTGCTTGTATTATACACGATTTTGTGCTGCCTGGTATACATATACGGTTTATACACAGCAATACGGATACACAATACGGATACACAGGTTATATACGAGCAACATTCAGATATAATATAAATATCATGTACATTGCACGGATATAACATAGACATCATCATCACATTACTTAGAGCCCGATCGAGATACATATATAGTGGCAAGTGTCAAATGTTTTGCATACAACTCTTAATTCATACAAAATTCACAATTTCGAGATACAAAGTAGTCTTCATCCGGTTCCTCCTTTGCTCCGTCATCTCTACCCACCGGGCTCGCTTGCATCGGGGTCCTTCCATCTAGTTCCTACTATGATGAAAATGGAAGAAAGTGAGACCAACAAGTATCCGATGCACAAGAGAAATGGAATAAATGCCTCATACATTGTTGGTCAACACAAATATTAACATTCAGGGACGGTGTAAGTGAGACCAAGTCCGATGCACAAGAGATTGATATTTGTGCTATCTTACCAGGCTCACTTACGCCGCCCCCGAGTGTACGGTGACCAAACATTTTAATCATCGGCATTTTGAAAATCTCAAAGCAAATGGAATGACAAAATGGAATAAGTGCCTCATACATTGTTGGTCAACACAAATATTAACATTTAGGGATGGTGTAAGCGAGGCCAGGTAGGATGCACAAGAGATTGATATTTGTGCTATCTTACCGAGGCTCACTTACGCCACCCCCAAGTGTACGGTGACCAAACATTTTAATCATCGGCATTTTGAAAATCTCAAAGCAAATGGAATGACAAAATGGAATAAGTGCCTCATACATTGTTGGTCAACACAAATATTAACATTTAGGGATGGGGTAAGCGAGGCCAGGTAGGATGCACAAGAGATTGATATTTGTGCTATCTTACCAGAGCTCACTTACGCCACCCCCAAGTGTACGGTGACCAAACATTTTAATCATCGGCATTTTGAAAATCTCAAAGCAAATGGAATGACAAAATAGAATATGTGCCTCATACATTGTTGGTCAGCACAAATACTTTGCAGAAGGGCCCCCTTTCCCCGGTCGGCGTTCGTCAACGGGTGCTTGACGACACAACAACGCCGATCTGCATCTCCGGCGCAGCAACCACGCCGAGTCCCTCGGCTGTCCGGTGAACGAGTCCTTGATGCAAAGACCGTGCCGGCCTGCCCAGCATTATGCCGGGCCGTGTTGCCGCGCTTCAAGCCGTGTGTCCCGCGCCTGCACTTGTTCGCCTTCTTGCCCGGTGAACCAATAGGCTGATCGTTGGAATAAGGAAACCGATGACAGCCGGTCGCAAGATTAAATTGCGATCGGCCGTCATCGGCTTCCTTATTCCAACGATTAGTCTATTCGTTCACCGGGCAAGAAGGCGAAGAGTGCAGGCGCATGATCGACACGGCCCGAAGCGCGACAACAGGGGTCGGCATGATGCTAGGGAGGCTGGCACCGTCTTGGCATTAAGGACTCGTTCACGTACCGGACGGCGAGAGAAGAAAAGTGGTGCTGCGCCGGAGAGGCATGTCGGCGTTGTTGTCTCATCAAGGACTCGTTCACGGAACGGCGGCCGAGGAAAGGGGGCTCGTCTACAAAGTATATTGCGGCGTATAGGTGACCAAACATTCTAATCATCGGCACTAAAATGGAAGAAAGGCCAATGCAATTAAGAAGTAGCTAGTATGAACTAAATGGAATGCCTCATACTTTGTTGGTCGAAACAAATATGAACATCCCGGGATGGCGTTAGTGAGGCCGGGTAGGATGCACAAGAGATTGATATTTGTGCCATCACACGAGGCTCACTAGCGACACCCGGAGTGTACAGGTTGACCGAACATTCTAATCATCGGCACTAAAATGGAAGAAAGAGCCAAGTGGTATCAACTAAATGGAATGCCTCATACTTTGTTGGTCGAAACAAATATTAACATCCGGAGATGGAGTAAGTGAGGCCAGGTAGGATGCACAAGATATTGATATTTGTGCCATCACACCAAGCCTCACTTGCTCCACCCCGAGTGTACGAGTGATCGACCAACCATCTAATCATCGACAAGTAAATCACTTGGGGTAATGTTAAAATGTTTGTCTCCATATTTGGGAGACATTTTTAATATTGGAGTCTAGCTAATGGAAATCAAGAACTAGTCTTGATCTCCAAATGGTGATTAGAGGGAATTTATTCATCTTAAGCAACATTAGGGACAAATGGGATCATGCAAGGGACTTGGGTCATTTGGATCATAAGGCATCAATTAAGGAGGCAACCAGGGACAAAGGGAAACATTTGATGATCCATTATCATAGGCAACAAAGCAACAACTTTTTCCCCTCTAATCTAGCTAGAGTCCTTAAAAGAAATCCATCATAAGCATGGTCAAATACACATATATAGCATTTGGAGAGCAAACAAGCAGTAGCCATATCACTCAATCCAATAATATAGTAATTTGGATCATAAGGCATCAATTAAGGAGGCAACCAGGGACAAATTAAGGGAAACATTTGATGATCCGAGTAAGTGCATGACACTTTGAGCTACCCAAGAATAAAGGCCAACGAGTGGATAAACATCTGCTCAACCATTTCTTGCACTAGAGGAAAAGTAACCAACATTGAAACTTGAATAGTCAAGTGACACTACAAGCAGCTCACACACACATGCAAACACATGTGTTGACAAGTAACTAATGGATATCAAGAACTAGTCTTGATCTCCAAATGGTGATTAGAGGGAATTTATTCATCTTAATTAAGCAACATTAGGGACAAATGGGATCATGCAAGGGACTTGGATCATTTGGATCATAAGGCATCAATTAAGGAGGCAACCAGGGACAAAGGGAAACATTTGATGATCCATTATCATAGGGACATAAGTCAAGATGCTCAAACACACATAGCATGCATGGAGCGAGATGCTCCAAAGGGATTATTCATCACTTGGTATATAGACCAAGTGATGCTGGCAAAGAGAGGCCAATCAAGAACCGAGTAAATCCAGTAAGTGATAGATATGCCTAAACAAGCAACAACACATAGCATATCCCAGACTAACCGGATGAGACAAGTCTTGGTAGCCAACCGAATCACCTAGCACCACCTAGCCTTTTAAAACCATCGAAAGCAGTCCTTTTTCTTCAAAGGATACCACGGTGGCATTCATTTACATGATCCCCTACCGTGGATATCTCTATTTTCATCAAAGCCAACACAAGAAATAGAAATTTATCATTACTCAGCTTGAGTTCAAAACAAAGTCTGGGGTACCATAAGGGATTATTCATCACTTGGTAGTAACCATCATAAGCATTCCATTTAAATCACACATTTTAGTATATGTTCTTATCCAAGTTTTTGCCTCAGCCTTTGCATCATTGGCTGAGCTAAGACATCAAGCTTCCGGCCAGGGAGCATTCTTTATTTTTAGGGAACTATATGAACTATATGCACATGATCCGAGTAAGCCCACCAGTAGCATTTCATGCATTTAAATTCCTATGAACCAGATTAACCTCACCGAGCACAACAAGCATTTAAATGAACAGTAGCATCAAATTCCTATGAACCCATCAAGAAAATTGTTAACAGTTAACCTCACCGAGCACAACAAATGAACCGAGTAGTAATAAGCCATCAAGATTAACGAGTTAACCTCACCGAGCGAGAACAAATGAACCAAGTAGCATCAAATGAACCAACCCGAGTAGCAATGCATCACTAGCAAGCAATGCATCCAGAGCCAACAAATGAACCAGTAGCATCAAGATTAACAGCTAAGCATCACTAGCAGCAATGCATCCAGAGCCAACCGAGCGAGCATTTCGTCGAGCACGTTGTGCTCGCGCGGGGGAGGAAGAGGGAGGGGAGGGGAGGGAGCTTACCGACGATTTGGACAGTTGTGGAGGAGCTCACCGACGACGACGGCAGGGGTGGAGGTCGCGGCGGCTCTTCCACCTTGACGCGGCGGCGGCTCCTCCACCTTGACGCCGCGCCGGCCCCTCCTCCTCCACGCCGCAGCGGCTTGTGCTGCTGGTGGCGGGGATGGGTGGAGCGTGGCGGCATCCGGCCATCGCGGAGGAAGGCGGCGGCGGCGGCGACAGCGACGGCATCGCTCGCCATGGAAGGCGGCGGCGCGGGGAGAGAGGGGAGAGAGGGGAGAGGAACTTCTGTGGCGAGGGAGGGGTACGGCCTTGATATAGTACACGTTATTTCCGTGGCGCACCGAGACAAAGTGCGCCACGAAAAACATTAGTTTTGTGGCGCACCGTCGCCGTGCGCCACGAAGAAGTAATTTACGTGGCGCACCGAGGTTTGTGCGCCGTAGAAATTGTAAAACCAATGGTTGGGGTGACAGGGTGTGGGGCCCACCAAGTTTTTGTGGCGCACCGTTTAGTAGTGCGCCACAAAATTAATCTATTTCTGTGGCGCACCGAGCTTCGTGCGCCACAAAATAAGTTTCTGTGGCGCACACAAAACGGTGCGCCACAGAACTAAGCTTCGCCTATAAGGGTTTTCCTACTAGTGTAATTAGGGGTTCAAAATAAATCCATCAAAGGAAACTTTTATTGTTCACAGAGGATGACATGTGGGACCGACCTGCCAACAGCGTCCTCATCGTTTCAAAGGGGGCAGGAGATCAAAAGAAAAAGGCAAATAGCCAGAAATTAGGGGTCAAAAATAACTCCAAGAAAGCAAACTTTTATTGTTCGTAGAGGATGACATGCGGGACCCATGAGCCAGCAGCTTACTCAACATTTCAAAGGCGGCATGAGATCGAAAGAAAAAGGCAAGTGACAAAATATCAGGAGCCAAAGATAATCCAAGAAAAGAAACTTTATTGTACATAGAGGATGACATGCGGGTCCCATTTAGCGACGAGCGGTCTCAACGTTTCAAATGCGGCTTGAGATCAAAAGAAAAAGAAAGTTGATTGTACATAGAGGATGACATGCGGGTCCCATGAGTTAGCAGCTTACCCAACGTTTCCAAGGAGGCAGGGGATCAAAAGAAAAAGGAAATAGCCAAAAATCAGAGGGTGAAAAAAAATTAAAGAAAATAAACTTTTATAGCACATAGAGGATGACATGCGGGTCCCATGAGCCAGCAGGTTCCTCAACGTTTCAAACGTGGCATGAGATCGAAAGAAAAAGGCAAGTGACCAAATATGAGGAGCCAAAAATAATTCAAGAAAATAAAGTTTTATAGTACATAGAGGATGACATGCGGGTCCCATTTAGCAGCAGCGGTATCACCGTTTGAGAGGCGGCAGGGGATCAAAAGAAAAAAGAAATTGCCAAAAATCAGAGGGTGAAAAAAAACCAAGAAAATGAACTTTATAGTACATAGAGGATGACATGCGGGTTCCATGAGCCTGCAGGTTCCTCAACGTTTCAAACGTGGCATGAGATCGAAAGAAAAAGGCAAGTGAAAAAATATCGGGAGCCAAAAATAATTCAAGAAAAGAAAGTTTTATAGTACATAGAGGATGACATGCGGGTCCCATTTAGCAGCAGCGGTATCACCGTTTGAGAGGCGGCAGGGGATCGAAAGAAAAAGGCAAGTGAAAAAATATGAGGAGCCAAAAAAAATTCAAGAAAAGAAAGTTTTATAGTACATAGAGGATGACATGCGGGTCCCATTTAGCAGCAGCGGTATCACCGTTTGAGAGGCGGCAGGGGATCGAAAGAAAAAGGTAAGTGACCAAATATGAGGTGCCAAAAATAATTCAAGAAAAAGAAAGTTTTATAGTACATAGAGGATGACATGCGGGTCCCAGTTAGCAGCAGCGGTATCATCGTTTGAGAGGCGGCAGGGGATCGAAAGAAAAAGGCAAGTGACCAAATTTGAGGTGCCAAAAAAACTCCAAGAAAAGAAAGTTGATTGCACATAGAGGATGACATGCGGGTCCCATTTAGCAGCAGCGGTCTCAACGTTTCCAAGGCGGCAAGGGATCAAAAGAAAAAGGAAGTAGCCAGAAATCAGGGGGTCAAAAAATCCAAGAATAGAAAGAATTTTTGTTCATAGAGGATGACATGAGGGACCCATGATCCTGCATCGTAAACGGCTCGATCGGAGAACGTTGAACGAGATGGCGCGATCGAGAAAAAAAAACAATGCCAGAGAGGCTGCCATCTGGGCCCTACATCCCTCGGCGGTGCGGATTTGCGTTGACTCGGCCGGCGAACCCGAGATTTCGAGATGCACCACGTCCCGGGCCACCATACACGACGTTTTGGCCGTTTTCGTCGGGCTAGGTGGCCTCAAAAACGAGAAAAAAAACGTTTTGACATGCACAACGGACAGACCCAAAATCGTCGGCCATGGTACACCAGCAACCACGGCGCGACTTCAACTTCGTCGGCCATGGCAACTTTTCTTGTAATGTTCGTAGTGTGAAGGTGACAGTGTGCATGCTATGTTAGTACTTGGTTTGGTTATGTTGATCTGTTATGCACTCTAAGGTTATTTAAATATGAACATTGAATATTGTGGAGCTTGTTAACTCCGGCATTGAGGGTTCGTGTAATCCTACACAGCTAGTGGTGTTCATCATCCAACAAGAGGGTGTAGAGTCTAGCATCTATCTATTTATTCCGTTATGTGATCAATGTTGAGAGTGTCCACTAGTGAAAGTATGATCCCTAGGCCTTGTTCCTAAATACTGAAATCGCTGCTTGTTTACTTGTTCTACTCGCATGTTTACTTCCTGCAATATTACCACCATCAATCGCACGCCCAAGCAAGCTATTTTTTGGCGCTCGTACTACTGCTCATATTCATTCATACCACTTGTATTTCACTATCTCTTCGCCGAACTAGTGCACCTATTAGGTGTGTTGGGGACATAAGAGACTTCTTGCTTTGTGGTTGCAGTGGTTGCTTGAGAGGGATATCTTTGACCTCTTCCTCCCTGAGTTCGATAAACCTTGGGTGATCCACTTAAGGGAAACTTGCTGCTGTTCTACAAACCTCTGCTCTTGGAGGCCCAACACTGTCTACAAGAATAGAAGCACCCGTAGACATCAAACCTCTTACCGGCGTCCCTCATCCACTGGGCAAGCCGAGTCAGGTCATCCGACACAGTTTCCCCGGGCCACAGGAACTTGAACACCTGAATGGCAACTTTCGGCACATCGCCAAGATGCCAGTCGATGACCTTCATGTGAGTGATCCGGGCGTGCAGCGCAACGAGGTGATCATATGCGTTCCACGGAGCACCCGGATCGCTGACAGCGTTTTTAGCCTGCAGCTCCATGACCCACTTGTGCGCGTGCGGCTGGGAGTCCGGGAAGAGCTCCGAAAGAAAAGACAAAGAAGACGGTATAAAGATACACTGCTGGAAAGTATAAGTTAGCAAGCATGGGAAAAGAAGAACTTACTGAGCGCCTGCTCGTCGGTTTGAATGACCATCCGGTCAAATTCGGCCTGATCCGACAACAGATCAGCATTCCGGTCCTGCGCTTGCTTGAGCATCTTGGCCCCTTCCTCCAGCTCTTTCCGCAGCTGCCCCGTGGCCTCAGCGAACTCCTTCTGGGCCTCCTCCACTTTGGCATCGTCGGCAGCTATAGCCTCCTTAAGCGCCTGCGCATGCTGGAGCCTAGTCTGGATCAGCTGGTTCTTATGTTCAGCAGCGTTGCTCCGCTGAGCTTCCAGTGCGTTGCGGTGCTCGAGGGCAAGCTTTTCCTTCTCAGCTGTAATCCGAAATGGCAGGGGTTAAGTAAAAGAAGCCGGTGAGCTCAAACAAAAGAAAAAACAAACCGGAAAATGAAGTTTACCCTTCAGCGCGGCGATTTGGCCGGTAAGGTCGTCGAGAGAAGCTTCCGGAAGGGCGGTGCACAAAAGAAACTTAGCAGTAATATGCATCAAGGAAAAAACAGGTACAAAAGAAGCCGGAAGGTGGAGGCTAACCTTGGCACTTGCCGTGGGCCT
This sequence comes from Lolium rigidum, assembly GCF_022539505.1. Lineage (NCBI taxonomy): Eukaryota > Viridiplantae > Streptophyta > Magnoliopsida > Poales > Poaceae > Lolium > Lolium rigidum. The sequence goes on from NC_061510.1 coordinate 206,421,272, forward strand.
GCTCAAGGCTGGTGAAGGCCTCAGAGAGGTCCCGGTGCTCCCACAGCAGCCCCTCGAAGAGTTGTTTCCGGGAGTCGAGGGTGCCCTGCACAGATTAAAAGTTGAAGTGAGCTATGCCGATCGCGCCAAGTACTTCGTGCTTAACCCGAAACTCGGGGACTAGCTATGCCGGTTTTTTGCAGTTTCGCGCTAAGTACTTCGTGCTTAACCCGAAACTCGGGTACTAGCTATGCTGGTTTTTTTGCAGTTTCGCGCTAAGTACTTCGTGTTTAACCCGAAACTCGGGGACTAGCTATGCCGGTTTTTTGCAGTTTCGCGCTAAGTACTCCGTGCTTAACCCGAAACTCGGGGACTAGCTATGCCGGTTTTTTGCAGTTTCAAACTAAGTACATCGTGCTTAACCCGAAACTCGGGGACTAGCTATGCCGGTTTTCTGTGCTTCAAGAAAGTTTCGCGCTAAGTATTGCGTGCTTAACCCGAAACTCGGGGACTGTGAGGATATATCTATAAGTGAAAAATTAAAAACCGGCATCGATGTAAAGGAAAGATTTGAAGTTAAAGGTGATAAGCTTACCACCACCTTGGCATTGGCGTCGTGTCAAGCCGTATCAAACTCCTCATGGCGCGCTTGAGCCGACTAAAGTGTTGCACCGTGCTCCGCGGACCGGAGTTGTCCACGACCGGCAGCTTGTCCTTGCCTAGGCCACAGGTGGCCGCGGAGAGGTCCGCCCGGTTCCACTTCTCCACATATTCCCTGAGCGAGCCCAGATCTGCCTCGCCGCGGGTTATCCCAACGATCCATCCCAGCTGAGCTGAGGCCTTACCGACAGCAACCGCGGCGCGGCTGGCATGCAGCACCAAGGGCTGAGTCTGGGAACCGGAAGGGGGCGCAGTAGCTGCTGTGACAGCCGCCGTGAGCTGCTGCGCGGTTATAATTGTGCCCTTCGGTGGAGTTGGCTGGGGGGCAGGAGCTGGTTTACCGGCAGGAGGTGCCGGCGGCGGCGCAGGTGCATCCTTTGCCGGCGAGGAAGTTGTCGGCGCAGAAGTTTCCGGCACAGTTTTGGAGGGGGAAGTTGCGGTGTTCTTCTTCTTTTTCTTAAGGATGGGCGGAACCAGAGGTTCCGACCGCCCGGCATCTTCGGTGTCGGAGCCCATGTTGCTGGCACCGGTGTCTTCAACATCTGGAGGGGAGATGAAGTCCTCCTCCGCGCGGGAATTTGGCGGATTAGGGGCCGCGCACCCCGAATTTGTTTTCCCCCCGCGAGGGGAGGATGGAGCTTTGCCGGCACCAGAGCGTGCCGGACTTGCTTGAGGAGGAGAGGTCTTGGTGTCATCTTCGGAGGTTTCCGGCCTCATGCCTGGAGCACTCCTGGTAAGTACCATGGGAGCCCTGAAAAAAGAAAGAAGTATAAAAGTTAACCAAGAGACAACGAGTAAGAAAATTTCAACCGGAAAAATGTAACACCGGGGCCTTACCCAATAGCGACCGGCATCTCGTGCCTGCGCTTCCTTCCGGAAGGGCCAGTGCTTCCCTTCTTCTTCTGGCGCTTGGCCGGGGGAGCCTCGCTGGTACCGGCATCCTGAGCCGGAGCCTTGTTCTTCCGGGCTCTGGGGGCCTGACCTTGGGCCAGAGCTCTTTCGAACTCCGGAGCCACCTCGGCGGCAAGGGGAGTCACGTGCTCCAGTATATGGGGGTTCTCAGCAGCTGAGTGGGATGCTACAAAGGAAAAGTATATAAGATAGACAAAGATGTACAATGTACCTCAAGAACAACGAGCTCATCGTCAGTATCGGAGTCTTTTGCCGGATGCTGAGTTGAAAAGTTACCGGGGCGCCGGGAGTGTGTTGGGCCCGTCTGGTGTTTGCCCTTCACGTAGGGGTCATCGTCCACATGGTCCTCAAACTAGCGCTTGGGGGCGTAAGAGGGCGGCTCTTCCCTGGCGATCCGGACAAAGTTCTGCAGCATGACAGAAAACAAATCAGAACAGAGTTTCACAAACATACCGGCAGAAGCTTTCCGGAAATCCCGAGATCTTACTCGAGGCGGAGGAGGATCGGAGCAGCTATAAGGCTTCATGCCGTACTTCCCGTTAGCCCGCATAGTATTCCGGCAGATCTACTTGGCCTTAAGAACCAAGTGGGGCTCAGCGAGTGAGTGGTGATGCTTGTCGGATCCCTTTGACCTGACATTTGGCTCATCTTGTGAGCACGGCGCTGTAGGGGCAGGACCCAGCGCGAGAGGAACAACCGGATAATGTCATCAGAATAGAGGTTGGTCTCCTCCTTGGTCTTCTCGACGAACAAAGCCACCCGCTTGGACTCCTTGTCGTCCTTGGGGTGGTGCAGCCAGTTGGTCATGTCGGGAGGCTCGGGAACATACTCCGGTAGGTTGATAAAATCTACCGGGCCTCCGTTCCGGACATAGAAAAAAGATTTTTGCCAGATCCGGACTGATTTCAGACCGGCAAACTTATAAAAAATGCTCCCTTGGCGGGGCGAGAGGATGCACCCCCCGCACCGGACAAAGGGCTTGGGGTGAGGAAGCTTCTTATCTTCGATTGAGTTCTTCCGAAGATAATAGAAGTAGGAGAAGTTGTCAACAGAAGGAGTGATATCGGCGTATCCCTCCATAAAGGCAGTAAAAGAAGAAAGATAAAAGATAAAGTTGCCCGGGAGATGGTGGGGCTGAAGCTCGTAGAAGTTTAAGAAGCGCCGGAAGAAATCCGACACCGGAAGGCCTAAGCCGCGCTCAAAATGGGCGGCGAAGACAACATACTCGCCTGGCTGGGGCGCAGGCTCCCGCTCCTTGCCGGGGATCCGGCAGAACACCTCTTCCGGTATTCTCCGGGACCGGTAGAGCCAGTCAATCTCAGCTTGAGTAACATCGGAACCTATCCAGGCTCCGCGCGTGTAGGAGTCCAGATCTATGCCGGCATAGTCCGCATCGGCGTCCTGGCCTGGGCTGCCGGCATGTGCCTCATCATTGCCGGTAACTTGCTCAGAGACACCGGTGTCTTCCTCGGACTGGGCGAGTTCCTCCTCGAACCCGTCATCAAGTTGATCTACCGGGGTTTCTTCTCCCGAGGAGATCCCCGGGCTCTCGCTATGCCGGGTGCTGGCAGAGAGTTCCGGTAGAGAGTCTTCGGATGACATGTTTTACGCTAAGTTCGGAACCTACGTAAAAAAAAGTTCCCCCAAATATATCCCTTCGCGAAGATCTACGCAAGAGAGAAAAATGAGAGAAAAATAGGGGATAAACATACTACCGTACCCAAGAACAGCGGTAAAGAAAGGAAAAGTGAGCCAGAACTGGGAAACTGACCTAAGAATGATGATGGTGAGCCTGCGAAATGACGGGGCCGAGGGATCGTCGTAGGCCGGCGAAGAGGGCGTCAACGGCGGCGAATCTGGGGGCGCGACCGGGCACGGGAGTGCGTCCCAGGGAAGAAGAAGAGCGCTGCGACGTAATCTCGATGAGGAAAGAGAAGTGCGCTCGGCAGTGCGCTCGTGCGGGCTTCATCGAGGAGCGTGAGCTCGACGACGAACGGCGGCGCGGTGAGTTCGAAGCGACGAGGGGCTCTGGGAGTTGGAGAATGACAATGAACTGGAAGCGTGGGGGACGGAAGGGAACCGTCAATCCCTTTATAGCGAAAGAGTTCGTGGGCCGGAAAATGGCCATGCCCGCTCCGCTTTTCCCGTGGGCCGCCACGTGGTGCAGAGATACACGCGCTCGGGGATGGTGCCACACAGAGGCCACAAGGATCCGGTATGGCCACAAGGATCCGGTGCGGCACATTAACTGCGCGCGCAGGAGTCGAAGGATTTGACCCCTGACACTGGCACGTCAGGCACAGTGCGCATGTCACTGCCAGGGACGATTTCCAACTTATTCTCGACTTCGCCAAGGAGAATTTAAGAGCAAAAGATACCAGAAGGTTGTGTGGAGAACAGTATGTTAAGATAAATCCGGCACAGACGCCGGGGGAGTTTAACTTGAAACCGGAAGGATAAATCCGGTACGTTTGGAGTAGGAACCTGGCATGGTCCGTCGGATAGAATCTGCCGGACTATACCAGCTTCGGGGACTAATGTCAGGGGAATGGCCCCCGGTATGGCAAAGTTGCCTAGTTTATCTATTAAGATACCGGTTTAAAGGTTAATCCGGATGACCAAGTTAAGATGGTAAGTGCTAAGTTAAAGTATACCGGTACCCCAGGAGGGGTAAACCGGAATACGGTATACATGAGAGATGCCGGAGTACCGGCATAAGCTCAACTGTAGCATTAAAGACAAGACCGGTGTCATCAATGCCAAAGAAGCTTTATAAAGTAGCTTACCTCATGCTAGATGCCATTAGGGTTCCTTCCCTTGTAAGCCATCCTCTCCTCTATATAAGGAGAGGAGGGGTGTAACATCCCAAAATTTCAATGAAGAAAGAAAAGGAGTTTCCAATATTCAAAATTTAGAACCAACAAAAACTTTTATTTGCATATAGTGCCATGCATAAGGTTTGTGCATTATTGTATGAGATTGCCATGATGATTGTTTTCTTGCTTATGTGCTACAACCTAAAACCCTCACTTGATCCTTGGAAGATCACAAAGCAAATCAAAAAGAAAGAAAATAAATAAAATAGAAAAATCCCAAAACCCTCACATATGGTTTATGCTATTTTTGCAAATCTTCAACCTAGACCATTTTGGCTTGCACCATTAGTTGGATAATGTTACTAAATACTTATAAACCCTTTTGGAATCAAAGAAACTCAAATCAAATCAAATTTGAAATCAAATTGTGCTCACATGCACTAATGGTCAAATCTGCCATTTTTAATCTGATGCCTACTTTAAGCCTCTGTTTTGGGAGATTTCACACCTAATCAATACAACTCTTTGCACCTCATCCAAGACCACATCAAGGTGAACAACTTTGGTAAAGACCACCCATGCAAAATCATCTTAGATCAAAAGTTATGCTCAAGCAAAGTTGGAACTTTTTAACAGATTCTAGTTCATACCTATTTTGAAATTTTGCAGTTCTTTTAAATTTTGAAAACCACCACCACCATTGTGTGACTTTGATCACATAAAGCAACTCCAACAAATATCATTCAAAATTTTCAAATTACATTTCATGTGGCCAATACAACAAACACTTTGTGAGCAAAATCCAACCAAATTCAATTTCACCATTTCAAATAGTGCTTGCCCAATTTTTGGTTACCACTTGACTCAACCATGTTCCCTGGTCCCCTCTCACCCAAACCCCTGCATAAGGAACCCTAGCCATGTCAAGACATGGCCTAGCCATGGCCATGCCGGCCATGCCCACCATGCCCTTGCTCCCTCTCACTTCCCTCCTCTCCAACCCTGGCCACCATGCCATTCTGACCCTCCTTGATCACCTGAATCCACTGGTACTCGCCGTTGGACGAGAGGAGCCCGACACGGCCCGGACCAGCGCGCGCCCACGACGTCCAGTACGCCAGGACGTGCACGGCCACGTCGCCGTGCGCCCGACGGAGCGCGTCACTGGCACGCGTCGCCTCGACGCCTCGCACCTCCTCTGGACCCCCTCTCTCGCCCACCGCTTCACCACTGCACCCTGAACCTCGCGGACATCTCCTTGTCGCCGACCCGCGCCCGCCGTCGCCGGAGACGACAACAACTTCCGCCACAGACGCGCAGTACACCCCGACCGCCCGACCGATTTAGGCACCGCCCAACCGTGTCGTTGACGTCAGGAGGACCGTCTGGACACGCTGAACAGGACGCCACCCTCGCCTAGCTCGCTAGCTCGCCGTAGCGCTCGCGCCGGTGTCGACCTTGCCGCAGCACCCTGCCCCCCTTCCGCCGCTATAAATAGCGAGCTCCTCTCGCTCATTTCTCCACACCGGCACCTTCCCCTCATCTCCCTCGACCTCCTCGACCACCTCCCCTTATCGATTAGCCACCAGCACCGCCCAATTTCGTCGCCGGAGCCGTGAAGCCGCCGCAGACGCCATCGTCGATTGGAGCCTCCCCAGCAAGCGCCGCTGGTACCAGGCGACTCGCCGTCGTCGACACCTTCACCGCGCACACTGACAACCCTAGCTGGAGCACCGGTGAGCCTCCCACCCCCCTGCCTCGCCGTGTCAGTGAACCTCTCTCGCCGGAGATGACGACGCGCGTGAGCCGTCCGATCCCCATCTAATCTAACGCCCTAGAGCCACCCGTACCACTTCGCCGTTTAAGTGCGACTGACGGGTGGAGCCCACCCTGTCAGGCAGTCCACGCGTGCGGGACGCGTGAAGGGCTGGCTTCCGCAGTTTAAACCGTTTCGGCCCGTTTAGTTTTCCCGCGCGGCCCAGAAATTCAAATTCGAAATTTAGTTTTAAATCGAAATTCTTGCAGATGCTTTGTTCAATTTTGAATAGAATCAAATTGGCTAAACCAAATTTGATGAATTTAATATGGTTAGAAAGCTAGGGAAAAGATCTATCTAACCCCACTGGTCTCATCATGAAATTCTTTGTAGAATTAATGTGACAAAAATAACAAGGCAGGGCCTTTTGCAACTTCAAACATTTATTAAAAATAAACTAGAAATGCTTTTGAGTTGATTCCAACTCTCATAAATCACATTTCACGTAAAAATATCACATGGTTACTTTGTATGATCATGGGCTAGAATAGAAAATGGCTCTATGGCTATTTCTAGTCAATTGATATGGTCCAAAACTATTTGCTAAATCATATGAGAGGTTTCTCTCATTTAAATCTTGTCCCAAGTACTCAATATGAGGTAGAGGCGATGGACTACATCATCTCATATTGGATTATTTGGTGATGTTAAATCATAAGTATGGTAGTGTTAAAATTGCATGAGGTACTCTACCACATTTAAATCAATTTCTCAAATGATGATTATGAATGGTTGACCTTGGTCAACATGGGTTCATACATTACTTATTTAAGGAACTTAACTCTTAATAGGATTCAATGAGAGGAAATTATTTCCTTAGGGAACTAAATAGAAACCTTATTCAATTTTTGTAATGAGAGGAAATTATTTTTCTTAAGAAGAATACAAAGACAACCAACCTAACAATGTTGTGTGATGCTAGAATAGCTTGCGTGCATCATTGGTGTGTTTAGACTAGCTCTTAAGAATTGTTTAGTGATTGTATACCTCGTATCCGTTTTTAGACGCTAGTACCGAGGAGTACCAGGAGGAGGAGGTCTACTTCCAGGGAGAAGAAGACCACTTTGATCAGTACACCAACCAAGGCAAGCTAATATTCTTGCAAAGTGCAAAGCTCTATCAGAGCAAGGCACACTCACCTATTACTTTATGCTTCATGATCCCATCCCAAGTTTTATTTCTTATAAGCTTTTACCTTGATTATTAAAGCTTCCTTTTATAGTTAACTTTGGTCTAAGTATAGAGTACTACAAGAGTATCAAACTTAGCCTAAGGTAATACAAGCTAGTTAGCACCCCTCATGACTAGTTGCTAGTGCTAACAAATAAAATTGACTACTCTAGATGGGAACATGTGAAAGGAAATGAATTTGAAAGATTTTGACGGTGAATGTGACTTGAATGACATGATGAATTTGATAAAAACTGATGGTTGGGTTCGGATGCGATACCATTCCAATTTACAAGTACCCCACAATACCTGATTATGGGTAGGGCTTAACTAGAAGTTTATGTGTCTTAGTATGGGTTCCCTCTAAACAAGCGTCATAGGGGTTATGCCGAGGCTGCCTCCGTTGAATGTGAAATGACGTGAAATGAGGTGAATGTACGGCCAAGCCCTGTGCAGTTCCCAGGCTGACGGTTTGTCTTCACTGGGAGGCCAAGCTCATGGGGAGAGGTGCCTATACTAGGATATGTAAGTGCAAGGTTATGGTTGATGATCCGCGTACTGAGTTACGATTATTCAGGGTTATCCCTGACGGATGTAATCAAATGTTGTGGCACAAGTGTGCAACCTCTGCAAAGTGTAAATCTATTCGAATAGCCGCGTCCACGGTTACGGACGATTGGAATGGCCATACTGTTCCGTTGTCAGATGTTTCTTAAGAAGGAATGATGAATTGAAATGGTGAGTTGACTTGAATCACAACTGAGTTGTGGGAATGACACTAATGTTCCCACTTGAGTTAGTTAGCAATTGAAGAGTCTTTTACTAAATGCTTATGAACTAAAATTGGTGTTATGCAAATAAACCTAGAGCTTAGCACCCCATTACTAAACTTGATAGTACTTACACTAGCATTAGTTTGCGAGTACTTTAAAGTACTCACGGCTGTGTCCCTGGCTATTCAAATGGCCTGACTATGAAGAGGAGCAGCAGTACGAAGATGACGGTCAGCAGGACGTCTACAACAACTAGGAGTTCTTCTAACGTCAAGCGTTGGCCTGTGGATTAGATAGTCCACTACTACTACGCTTCCGCTATGTATTGTGTTCGTTGATCCTTAGATCAACTATTTGTGTAATATTGGATCATGTGATCTACTTTTGTAAGACGATTATGGCTTGTAATGAATGATGACTTATGATATCAAATGTTATGTCTCGCAACAACAATATTCCTGGGATTGCGATGAATGGCATAATAGGCATCTGGACTTAAAAATCCGGGTGTTGACAAGTTGGTATCAGAGCCATTGTTTCACCTTAGGAGACCCTAGTTAGAATGGACATTCTGACAAAAACTTAGTTTCAAAAACAAATGAAGTGAATATGTCTAACAAAATTATTCACTCTCTTTTCCTTGAGATCTTTCCAAAATGATAAGTCATGCTCTTCCTTATGAATCTACCTAAAATTTTGACACACTTGTTCACTTCTCTAACTTACTTATCCATTTCACTTTAAGATGAAGCACGTGACCAACACCAAGTTTTACCAGCTTGGGAATGGCGGGGACTTGATCTTCGAGAGGGACCTCGATGCCCTATTGGAGTTCCTTGGACGCCCGCACCTAGAGTTCCACGGAGTCGAAGTCAACGACCAGCCCGGAGGGGAACTTGTCAACACCCGGATTTTTAAGTCCGAATGCCTATTATGTCATACATCGCAATCCCAGGAATATTGTTGTTGCGAGGCATAATAGTTAAGTATCACAGTCATCATTCATTACAAACCATAAGTCTTACAAATTGGAATCACATGATCCATATTACACGAATAGTTGATCTATTGATCAACGAACAAACACAAGTTCATCGTTCAACATAGCGGAAGCGTAAGATACAAGGACTCTCTAGTCCACGAGGCCAACGCTTGACGTCGGAAGGCGCTTAGTTGTCGTAGGCATCCTGCTGGTCATCTCCTTGGTCATCTTCATACTCTGGCCATTTGAATAGCCAGGGACAAAGCCGTGAGTACATTGAGTACTCGCAAACTAATACTAATGTAAGTGCTAGACATTCTAGTATGGTTTGCTAAGCTCTAGTTTATTTGCATAAAGCTAGTTTTAGTTCACAAAGTTTGAGAAAAGCTTATTCAAGTGCTAACTAACTCAAGTGGGAACATTAGTGTCATTCCCACCATTCAAGTGGTGATTTCAATTCAATCCACCACAAGTCATTTCACCATCATCCTTTTCAACATCATTTTCAAAGATATGACATCGGAAGCTCGTATGGCCTTTCCAACCGCCCGTAACCGTGGACGCGGCTATTCGAATAGGTTTACACTCTGCGGAGGTTGCACACTTCGCCACAACATTTGATTTCATCCGTCGGGATTTCCCCGAATCATCGTAACACGATACGAGGATCATCAACCATAACCTTTCACTTACGAATCCTAGTATGAGCACCTCTCCCCATGAGCTTGGCCTCCCGGTGAAGACCAGCTGTCAACCCGGGAACGCACGGAGGCTTGGGCCGGACATTCACCTTATTTCGCATCATATCATATCATTTCTTTTGAGGTAGAGGCAGCTTTCGGCATAACCCCGATGACGCTTGTTTAGAGGGAACCCATACTAAGACGCATAAACTTCCAGTTAAGCCCTACCCATAATCAGGTATTGTGGGGGTACTTAAGAATTGGAAAGGTATCGCATTCAAACCAACATCATTGTTTATCAAAAATCACCATCTTCTCTTGTTCATATTCACCTTCGAAAATCATTCAATGGAATGCATCTTCATTCCAAGGTTTCAAAAATCCTTCAAATTCACATGGTTCCCATCTAGAGTAGTCAAGTTTTAATTCATTAGCACTAGCTCTAATTCATGAGGGGTGCTAACTTGCTTTGCTTGGGGAAGACTAACTCACTACTCTAGTAATCAACTTGTACTTGGACCAAAGTTAACTATCAAAGTAACTCATTTAGAAAACAAGTAAAAACTTGTAAAGTAAAAACTTGGGATGGGTTCATATAAGAAAAGATAAGAAACATGGTGCCTTGCCCCAAGGGGCTTTGCACTTTGCAAGAATATTAGCTTGCCTTGGTAGTTCTCAAACTGTTCCTCCTCCTCCTCTTGGTAGCAACCTTCTTCTTCGGCGTACTCTCCGGTGCTACCGTCTAAATTTGAGTACGAGTATAATTACTCACTAATTCAATGCCTATTCCATACATCACATAGAACACACAAACTACTCTATGCACACAAGTAAATAAACTAGGGTGCATGGGTTGTGGGGTTTAAATAGAATTCACTTCTTTGTATTCCATATGTAAATGATAGTTTCCACAGGGTTCTTGAGAAATAATTTCCTCTCACTGAAATCTTCTTAATATTTAATTTCTCCAACAATCATGCATGAACTCATATTGACCTAAGTAAAATGTTCATCATCATCATCATTTGGGAAAATTATTTAAAGGAGGTGGGTCACCTCATACCATTTAAATAACCTACCTTTGATTTAAATCTCAAGTAATTCATATAAGAGAGTTTGGGACCAGGGGTCCAAACATCCCATGAATCCATGTGAGACAAGTTTAAATGAAGTGTAAGACTTCACACAATTTAACTTTAATAGTTTTGGACAATATCAACTAGTTAAACTAGTCAAAATATCCATTCATTAAACCATGGCATGATCATGCAAAGTGACCACACCATTTTATTGCATAAGAAATTAGTGTAAGTCAAATGTGAGCTATTAGAGTTGGAATTAACTTAATATCTATTTTGGTTGATTTTTAAGAATTATTTGAATAGGGAAAAGTCCCTGTCTTGTTATTTTTATCTTATTTATTCTACAAAGAATCTGACCATGGGGCCAGTGGCATGTTGTAGAGAATTTCAGTGGCTTTCTAACAACATAAAATTCACTAAATTTGGTTTAGCCAATTTGAAAATATTGAATTTCAAAGTTTGGGCAGTATTGAAATTCATTTGAATTAATTAAACTCAGTTTGAATTAAAAAGGCCGGCGGGAAACTAACTGGGCCGAAACGGTTTAAAAAAGGAAGAAACGGCCCAGCAACGCATCCAGTGCGCGCGGGCCTGCTGACAGGGTGGGGGCCACCCGTCAGTCTCTCTTAAAACCCGAATCGGTATGAATCAGTGTGGGGCGTAGGATTAGAATCAGATCGGACGGCGCTGGTGCGTCGTCTTCTCCGGCGAGAGGCAGAGAGGTTGGCGGCGAGGGTAGGGGGTCGGAGAGCTCACCGCGGCTCCAGCTAGGGTTGGCAGTGTGCGCGGTGAAGGTGTGGACGACGGCGAGTCGACTGGTACCGGCGGCAACTCCTGTATCGGCTTCAATCGGCGGCGAGCTTCCGCGGCGTCCGTCGGCAGTGAGGTGGCGATTGGGTGGCTACGGCGGCGAATGTTGATGGTGGAGTGCCTCAGGCGGTCGAGTGAGAAGAGGGGAGGGTGCTGGTGTGCTCAATTCGACGAACGGACCTCTCCTTTTATAGGCGAGCGAGTGACCGTGAGGGCTGCGGCGAGGTCGACATGCTCGCGGCGATTCCGGTGAGCGGTTGGGCTAGGCGAGGGTGCGGTCGGGTTCTCCTCTTCCAGGCGAAGCTAGGGGTGGTGTTGGCTTGGTCGGGCGGCTCCTGGATTGGTCGCATTTCTTCCACGACGGCCGCGGCGCGTACGGGAACAAGTCATCGTCTCCGGCGCCGGCGGTCACGGGTTGGGGCTGGGCGCGTGTCTGGCGCGGCTGAGGTGTCACGGCGGTGTGCTTGGTGAAGAAAGGGGGTCCAGGGCGTGCGCGAGGTGGCTGCGCGGCGCGTGGCCAGTGCGCGTCCATGGCGCGCATGGTCGCGACGCGAGCGGCATCCAGGGCAGGTTTGGGCGCGCGTCGTCCAGGCGTTGTCGAGCTCTGCTCGACCAGGGCGGTGCTAGGCGGCACTAGGGAGGTGCGGTGGCGATCAATGGCACGGTGGCCAGGGCAGAGAGAGAAGGGAGAGAGGTGGAGGTGGTCGGGCTCGGGACATGGCCGGCATGGCCATGCCCTAGTTGCTCTCCTCCTCTCCTTAGCCTTACTATACACCAATTAGGGTTTAAGGGGACCGAGGGAACCAAATGGGGTAGGTTAGGGTAGATGGGGTTGAGTAGATTCACTATTTGCAAATAGTGCAAATAGTGCCATATTTGGAAAATTGCAACTTTGTCCAAATTTGAATTAATTCAAAAGGTGAAAGTTTTTGAAATGTGAGTGTTGGTATTACTTGTAAATGACCAGAGGTGATTTGAGGTGGTGGTGGAAAAAGTAGAATTCAAGAATTGCAAAAATTGACAAGTGTGAGATTGTTCCACTTGTTAAAATGTTGCAACTTTGGATGAGCATAGCTAAGGATCAAAGATGAATTTGGCAGGGTGATCTTCATCAAAGTTGTTCACCTTGATGTTAACTTTGAGATGGTGCAAAGAGTTAGCAAGAATTGGTTTGGGAAAATTGAATTGCAGGGGCTCAAAGTGGTGATCAGACTATAATTGTCAAAAATGACCATTATCATATGTGAGTGGGAATTGTGTTTGAATTTCATTTGAATTGTGAAACTTTTATTCCAAAAGTTGTAATAAGTGTTTAAAAACATTATTCAACTAATGGTTAAGACCAAATAGGTCTAGGGTCAAAATTTATAAAAATGCCATAAGTCATATGTTAGGGTTTTTAGGGTTTTTCAATTTATGGAATTTCTTCCTCTTTGTTTTATTTGGTTGGTGATCTTCATATGATCACACTAGGGTTTTAGAGTATAGCAAATACAAGTAAAAGCAATCATCATGGCATATCACTCAAATGCACAAGTCCTATGCATGGTACTATATGCAAATAGAAAAGTTTTTGTTGGTTTGAAATTTTTCTCTCTGGAATTCTCTAACTTTCTTTTTTTTATTGAAATTTGGGGTGGTACAAACCCTTCCCCCTTACAAAAGATCTCGTCCCGAGATCGAAAAGAAAGTTAGGTACTAAAGAGATCTGGGTACTCCTTCTTCATGAAGTCTTCGCGTTCCCATGTGGCTTCATCCTCAGTATGATTGCTCCATTGGATCTTCAGAAACTTGATGCTTCGGGTGCGGGTGGTTCGGTAAGCTTCTTCCAGTATGCGAATCGGCTCTTCGCGGTAAGTCAGATCCTTGTTGATATCCACCGATCGGTGATCGATGTTCTTGAACACTTCGGTCTTCTCAGGGACTTCAAGGCACTTCCGGAGAAGTGAGATGTGAAACACGTCGTGCACAGCCGACATTTCTTCAGGCAACTCCAGTTGATAAGATACTTCACCTCGGCGGCTAAGGACTTGGAAAGGTCCGACATAGCGGGGTGCAAGCTTTCCTTTCAGTTGGAACCTTTGCATTCCTTTCAAGGGGGATACTTTGAGATAGACGAAGTCTCCGATCTCAAGGTCATCTCCGACGTCTCTTGTCTGGCGTAGCTCTTCATGCTGGATTGCGCAGTCTTGAGGTACTCGCGGATCTTGTGGACTTTCTCTTCGGCTTCTCGAAGAACATCCGGGCTGAAAACTTGGCTTTCTCCGAGCTTCGACCCGGTTCGGGGGTACGGCACTTCCTTCCGTACAAGGCTTCAAAGGGGGCCATCGCTAGGCTGGCTTGGTAACTATTGTTGTAAGAGAATTCTGCGTAAGGTAGGCAGTCTTCCCACTTGGATCCGTATTCCGGTACGCATGCTCTAAGCATGTCTTCCCGATGATCACGGTTTACTCTCTCGGTCTGTCCGTCGGTCGAGGGTGATAGGCGGTGCTTGAAATTTAGGCGAGTGCCTAGTCCTTCATGCACTTTGCCGCGGAACCTTGAGGTGAACTCGGGATCCTCTATCCGACACTATCGATTTGGGGGTTCCGTGCGGACCGACTATTCCGGAGATGTAAAGTTCAGCTAACTTGGGGCCTTGATAGGTGGTTTTGACGGCGATGAAATGGGCGACTTTGGTCAATCTATCGACCACTACCCATATTGAATCATTGCCTTTGCTGGATTTGGGCAGTCCGGTGATAAAGTCCATTCCTACGGAGTCCCATTTCCATTCCGGAAACTGGAGGGGTTGTAACAGTCCGGCGGGTCGTTGATGTTCTGCCTTAACTCTCTGACAGATGTCACACTTAGCGATATAGCTACCGATCTCTCTCTTCATTCCGTGCCACCAAAATTGTTCTTTCAGGTCCTGGTACATCTTGGTACCTCCGGGGTGGATTGAATAAAGGGTGTCATGGGCTTCTTGCGGGATGACTTGTTTTAAGTTAGAGTCCGATGGTACTGCGAGACGTTCTTTGTACCAAAGCACTCCGGCTTCGTCTACGGTGAATCCGGGGCTTTTCCTGCGACTATCTGTTTCTTGATTCCGTCAATGCTAGCGTTGTCCTTCCGGGCTTCCTTGATCCGACCAACCAAGGTGGGTTGCGGTTCTATGCTGGCTAGGAATCCTTCACTAACAAGTTCAAGTCTGAGCTGTTCAAACTCTTCGTGCAAGCCGGGCTGTTCGGTTGCGAGCATGGAGTTCAACTGGCACGGCAGTCGACTCAAAGCATCCGCTACCACATTGGCCTTGCCGGGGTGGTAGTGAATCTCCATGTCGTAATCCTTGATCAGTTCGATCCATCGGCGTTGTCTCATGTTCAACTCTTTCTGGGTGAATATGTATTTGAGGCTTTTGTGGTCGGAGTAGATCTCGCATCGATTACCCATGAGGTAATGACGCCAAACTTTCAGGGCTAAGACCACGGCTGCAAGTTCGAGGTCTTGGGTGGGGTAGTTCTGTTCATGTTGCTTGAGTTGTCTTGAAAGGTAGGATACAACCTTGCCTTCTTGCATAAGTACGCATCCAAGTCCAGTCTTGGAGGCGTCGCAATATACGTCAAAGGGCTTTGCGATATCTGGCATGATCAGGATTGGGGCTGTTGTCAGTCTACTCTTGAGCTGTTGAAAGCTCTCTTCGCACTTGTCGGTCCACTCAAACTTTCTGTCCTTTTTCAGCAGTTGGGTCATTGGTCGAGCGATGCTCGAAAAACCTTCTACAAATCTGCGGTAGTATCCGGCTAATCCAAGAAAAGCGCGGACCTCGGTTTGTGTGGTTGGGGCTTTCCATTCCATAACAGTTTTGATTTTGGTGGGATCTACGGCAATTCCTCCTGCAGACAAGATATGTCCCAGGAATCCAACTTCTTCCAGCCAAAACTCGCACTTGCTAAACTTGGCATACAACTTGTGCTGTCTAAGGGTTTCTAGGACAATCTCCAAATGCTGTTCATGTTCCTCTTCGGACTTGGAGTTTCCTCCACTCCGGTTCTGATAACCGGGGCGAGAGTTCTGCATCTGGGGTTTGTTGTTTCTCGGAGTGAATCCTCCGCTTGAGCTAGAGCGAAACTTTTGGGGGTGGCTTGATCCACTCTGACTTGCCATGCGGCGCTTGCGGTTCTCATTGGCTTGGTTTAACTTGCCCTCCATCTGGATGGCGGAGTCAACAAGGGCTTCAAGGTCGGCGAAGGGAATGTTGACGAGGACAGTCTGCATCTCATCATGCAGTCCGTTCAGGAATCTCTCCTTCCTCTTCTCAACGGTGTCGGTCTCATCAGGGGCATACCTTGACAAGGTGAGAAACTTGTCGCGGTATTCAACCACCGTCATGCGACCTTGTTTCAGCTCACGGAATTCATCCTCATCTTCTTGATAAGACCCGGGGTACATGGTACTTGCTGAACTTGAGTTTGAAATCCTCCCAAGTCATGAATTGACCTCCGTTCATGGCACGGGTGCTTGTCCACCAAGCGCGGGCTGGTCCAGCGAGATAGTGAGTGGCGAACAGGACCTTCTCGTTGGCTTCTACTCCGGCTACCTCAAGATTGTTCTCCATAGTCTGGAGCCAATCGTCGGCGTCGAGGGGCTCCTCGGTCTTGCTAAACACCGGAGGGTTGGTGTTTTGGAAGTTCTTGAGCTTGGATCTGGGGTGGTCATGATTTCCATGGCCTTGGTTGGCGATGTTCTGCAAGGCGATGAGGTTGGCTTGGCGCTCGGCTCTTTCGGTTTCCCGGTCTGCAAGCATGGTTTGCAGAAGTTGCAGCATCGCGTCGTTGGTGCGATTCGGAGGGGCCATCTGAAGATGTAGAAGATTATGGGATAAGAGGGAACATTCTATGGTTCATTTTGGTTAAGTTGAAAAACATTTGAAAAACTTGTAATTTTTTCATGACAAACATAACCTTCATTCATTCATGCAACACATAGTACAAACTACACACATACTCCAATGGTTTTAAGAACCATTCTCATGCTACGATACAAGGGACGGGATACAACTCACACCTACTATAAGTGAACTAGTGCAACTACTCCTCATCATCGACATCGATCGGGACGTAGTCGTCGGGTCCCGCCTCCAGAAACTCGTAGTCCTCCTCCTCGGTGTTCTCGTCCTCCTCAAAGTCGTCGTCGTCGCTCAGGAAGGCGTCTCCTCCCTGAATGTCGATGCCTCCATCGTCATCCTCTAGGCCGACGAATCTGATCCTCCCGGGCCTTGACGGTGGCCTCAAGTGACGCGATCCGGGCGCGAGGCGGCGGATCGTAGCGTCCTTCTTGGCACGCTGGCCGGCGAAGGCTCCTGCGGTCGTTGTTGAGTAGCCTGATCGCCTCACCCTGCTCGGTGATGTGGGCATGGGTCTGGTTCGCGTAGCGCGAGTGGCGTCGAGGTCCCTGCGAGTACGGTAGAGCATGAAGTCCAGGTGCTCAGCATGGTGCCTCAACTCCGGGTGCGGCTGCAGCTCCATGGGCACTCCCGCAGCATCACGCCTCACAAGGTGGGCGTAGCGAGAGGCGAGGATGCTCACCACGTTCTGTCCACAGAGGCGTGCAAGTGCCTCCTGTAGGCCACGTGCGAGTCCGTCGAGCCAGTTGCTCTCGCGGAAGGAGAAGAGGATCCTCTCAGAAGTGGGAGGCTCCATCTTGCCCCTCAAGTCGGCGGTGATCCCTGCTGCAGCTCTCCTCCGGGCGTGTCGTCCGGCTGAACCCCGTGAAACTCGGGGTGTGGGCGTCCAAGGAAGTCGAGAGAGGCGTTGAGATCGTGCTCGAAGATCAAGCTTCCTCCGTTCCCAAGCTGGTAAAACTTGGTGTTGATGGCTTCATTCGGCGCCATCCGAAGAGAATTGGATGAGTAAGTTAGAGAGTGCAAAGTGTGGCAAAATTTTAAGTTGATTCAAATAAGATAGACATGATTCATCAAATTTTGGCAAAGTCTCAAAGACAAGAATGTAGTAAATTTTCACAAATAGTTTCTTTCATTTGATTTCAAAGTTAAATTTTTCAGAACGCCCATTCTAACTAAGGTCTTCTAAGGTCAAACAATGGCTCTGATACCAACTTGTCAACACCCGTATTTTTAAGTCCGAATGCCTATTATGTCATACATCGCAATCCCAGGAATATTGTTGTTGCGAGGCATAATAGTTAAGTATCCACGGTCATCATTCATTACAAACCATAAGTCTTACAAATTGGAATCACATGATCCATATTACACGAATAGTTGATCTATTGATCAACGAACAAACACAAGTTCATCGTTCAACATAGCGGAAGCGTAAGATACAAGGACTCTCTAGTCCACAGGCCAACGCTTGACGTCGGAAGGCGCTTAGTTGTCGTAGGCATCCTGCTGGTCATCTCCTTGGTCATCTGCATACTCTGGCCATTTGAATAACCAGGGACAAAGCCGTGAGTACATTGAGTACTCGCAAACTAATACTAATGTAAGTGCTAGACATTCTAGTATGGTTTGCTAAGCTCTAGTTTATTTGCATAAAGCTAGTTTTAGTTCACAAAGTTTGAGAAAAGCTTATTCAAGTGCTAACTAACTCAAGTGGGAACATTAGTGTCATTCCCACCATTCAAGTGGTGATTTCAATTCAATCCACCACAAGTCATTTCACCATCATCCTTTTCAACATCATTTTCAAAGATATGACATCGGAAAGCGTATGGCATTTCCAACCGTCCGTAACCATGGACGCGGCTATTCGAATAGGTTTACACTCTGCGGAGGTTGCACACTTGTGCCAAAACATTTGATTTCATCCGTCGGGATTTCCCAGAATCATCGTAACACAGTACGCGGATCATCAACCATAACCTTTCACTTACGAATCCTAGTATGAGCACCTCTCCCCATGAGCTTGGCATCCCAGTGAAGACCAACTGTCAACCTGCGAACTGCACAGGGCTTGGGCCGGACATTCACCTTATTTCACATCATATCATATCATTTCTTTTGAGGTAGAGGCAGCTTTCGGCATAACCCCGATGACGCTTGTTTAGAGGGAACCCATACTAAGACGCATAAACTTCCAGTTAAGCCCTACCCATAATCAGGTATTGTGGGGGTACTTAAGAATTGGAAAGGTATCGCATTCAAACCAACATCATTGTTTATCAAAAATCACCATCTTCTCTTGTTCATATTCACCTTCGAAAATCATTCAATGGAATGCATCTTCATTCCAAGGTTTCAAAAATCCTTCAAATTCACATGTTTCCCATCTAGAGTAGTCAAGTTTTAATTCATTAGCACTAGCTCTAATTCATGAGGGGTGCTAACTTGCTTTGCTTGGGAAGACTAACTCACTACTCTAGTAATCAACTTGTACTTGGACCAAAGTTAACTATCAAAGTAACTCATTTAGAAAACAAGTAAAAACTTGTAAAGTAAAAACTTGGGATGGGTTCATATAAGAAAAGATAAGAAACATGGTGCCTTGCCCCAAGGGGCTTTGCACTTTGCAAGAATATTAGCTTGCCTTGGTAGTTCTGAAATTGTTCCTCCTCCTCCTCTTGGTAGCAACCTTCTTCTTCGGCGTACTCTCCGGTGCTACCGTATAAATTTGAGTACGAGTATAATTACTCACTAATTCAATGGCTATTCCATACATCACATAGAACACACAAACTACTCTATGCACACAAGTAAATAAACTAGGGTGCATGGGTTGTGGGGTTTAAATAGAATTCACTTCTTTGTATTCCATATGTAAATGATAGTTTCCATAGGGTTCTTGAGAAATAATTTCCTCTCATTGAAATCTTCTTAAGATTTAATTTCTCCAACAATCATGCATGAACTCATATTGACCTAAGTCAAATGTTCATCATCATCATTTGGGAAAATGATTTAAAGGAGGTGGGTCACCTCATACCATTTAAATAACACTACCTTTGATTTAAATCTCAAGTAATTCATATAAGAGAGTTTGGGACCAGGGGTCCAAACATCCCATGAATCCATGTGAGACAAGTTTAAATGAAGTGTAAGACTTCACACAATTTAACTTTAATAGTTTTGGACAATATCAACTAGTTAAACTAGTCAAAATATCCATTCATTAAACCATGGCACGATCATGCAAAGTGACCACACCATTTTATTGCATAAACAATTAGTGTAAGTCAAATGTGAGCTATTAGAGTTGGAGTTAACTTAATATCTATTTTGGTTGATTTTTAAGAATTATTTGAATAGGGAAAAGTCCCTGTCTTGTTATTTTTATCATATTTATTCTACAAAGAATCTGACCATGGGGCCAGTGGCATGTTGTAGAGAATTTCAGTGGCTTTCTAACAACATAAAATTCACTAAATTTGGTTTAGCCAATTTGAAAATATTGAATTTCAAAGTTTGGGCAGTATTGAAATTCATTTGAATTAATTAAACTCAGTTTGAATTAAAAAAGGCCGGCGGGAAACTAACTGGGCCGAAACGGTTTAAAAAAGGAAGAAACGGCCCAGCAACGCATCCAGTGCGCGCGGGCCTCGCGACGGGGTGGGGGCCACCCGTCGGTCTCTCTTAAAACCCGAATCGGTATGAATCGGTGTGGGGCGTAGGATTAGAATCGGATCGGACGGCGGGTGCGTCGTCTTCTCCCGGCGAGAGGTAGAGAGGTTGGCGGCGAGGGTAGGGGGTCGGAGAGCTCACCGCGGCTCCAGCTAGGGTTGGCAGTGTGCGCGGTGAAGGTGTGGACGACGGCGAGTCGACTGGTACCGGCGGCAACTCCTGGATCGGCTTCAATCGGCGGCGAGCTTCTGCGGCGTCCGTCGGCAGTGAGGTGGCGATTGGGTGGCTAAGGCGGCGAATGTTGATGGTGGAGTGGCTCAGGTGGTCGAGTGAGAAGAGGGGAGGGTGCTGGTGTGCTCAATTCGACGAACGGAGCTCTCCTTTTATAGGCGAGCGAGTGACCGTGAGGGCTGCGGCGAGGTCGACATGCTCGCGGCGATTCCGGCGAGCGGTTGGGCTAGGCGAGGGTGCAGTCGGGTTCTCCTCTTCCAGGCGAAGCTAGGGGTGGTGTTGGCTTGGTCGGGCGGCTCCTGGATTGGTCGCATTTCCTCCACAACGGCCGCGGCGCGTACGGGAACAAGTCATCGTCTCCGGCGCTGGCGGTCATGGGTTGGGGCTGGGCGCGTGTCTGGCGCGGCTGAGGTGTCACGGCAGTGTGCTTGGTGAAGAAAGGGGGTCCGGGCGTGCGCGAGGTGGCTGCGCGGCGCGTGGCCGGTGCGCGTCCATGGCGCGCATGGTCGCGGCGCGGCGGCATCCGGGGGCAGGTTTGGGCGCGCGTCGTCCGGGCGTTGTCGAGCTCCTCCTCGACCAGGGCGGTGCTAGGCGGCACTAGGGAGGTGCGGTGGCGATCAATGGCACGGTGGCCGGGCGAGGAGAGAGAAGGGAGAGAGGTGGAGGTGGTCGGGCTCGGGACATGGCCGGCATGGCCATGCCCTAGTTGCTCTCCTCCTCTCCTTAGCCTTACTATACACCAATTAGGGTTTAAGGGGACCGGGGAACCAAATGGGGTAGGTTAGGGTAGATGGGGTTGAGTAGATTCACTATTTGCAAATAGTGCAAATAGTGCCATATTTGGAAAATTGCAACTTTGTCCAAATTTGAATTAATTCAAAAGGTGAAAGTTTTTGAAATGTGAGTGTTGGTATTAGTTGTAAATGACCAGAGGTGATTTGAGGTGGTGGTGGAAAAAGTAGAATTCAAGAATTGCAAAAATTGACAAGTGTGAGATTGTTCCACTTGTTAAAATGTTGCAACTTTGGATGAGCATAGCTAAGGATCAAAGATGAATTTGGCAGGGTGATCTTCATCAAAGTTGTTCACCTTGATGTTAACTTTGAGATGGTGCAAAGAGTTAGCAAGAATTGGTTTGGGAAAATTGAATTGCAGGGGCTCAAAGTGGTGATCAGACTATAATTGTCAAAAATGACCATTATCATATGTGAGTGGGAATTGTGTTTGAATTTCATTTGAATTGTGAAACTTTGATTCCAAAAGTTTTAATAAGTGTTTAAAAACATTATTCAACTAATGGTTAAGACCAAATAGGTCTAGGGTCAAAATTTATAAAAATGCCATAGGGCATATGTTAGGGTTTTTAGGGTTTTTCAATTTATGGAATTTCTTCCTCTTTGTTTTATTTGGTTGGTGATCTTCATATGATCACACTAGGGTTTTAGAGTATAGCAAATACAAGTAAAAGCAACCATCATGGCATATCACTCAAATGCACAAGTCCTATGCATGGTACTATATGCAAATAGAAAACTTTTTGTTGGTTTGAAATTTTGCTCTCTGGAATTCTCTAACTTTCTTTTTTTTATTGAAATTTGGGGTGTTACAGAACTTCAGTGGGTTATCACCGCTGATCTGAGGGGCAAGATGGAGCCTCCTACCTCGGAGAGGATCCTCTTTTCCTTCAGGGAAAGCAACTGGCTGGACGGACTCGCTCGTGCTCTTCAGGAAGCACTTGCCCGTCTGTGCGGGCAGAATGTGGTGGAAATCTGAGGGGCTCGCTTTGCTCACCTCGCAAGGTGTGACTCCACTAGAGGACACATGGACTTGCAGTCCCACCCCGAGCCGAGGCACCACGTGGATCATCTGGATTTTATGCTGTTCCAGACTCAGAAGGAGCTGGACAACTCTCGCGTCTACGCCTACCAGACTCACATTGCACTGGCTCAGCATGCCGATGCTATCAAGATGCTTGTGAAGGACCGCAAGACACTCCGCCAGCAGCGTTCCAAGAAAGGACGCTACCATTGCGCGCCTCCGCGCAAAGATATCATCCTTGGAGGCCACTGTCAAGGCCCAAGAGGATCAGCTGGAGGAGATGGAAGAGGAAGGTGAAGACATTCAGGGAGGAGAAGCCTTCCTGAGTGATGACGATGTCTTTGAGGAAGACGAGTAGTTGCACTTGATCACTTGTGTAGGTGTGAGTTTGTATCCCGTCATTTGTATCGTAGCGCGAGTAAATGGTTCTTAAAACCATGGATGTGTTAGCTTGTAATATGTGATGTTTGAATGAATGAATGTGTGTGTGTGTTAAACATCAAAAGAATTCAAGTTTTACATTTTTGAACTTACCCAAAATAAGACATAGAAAATTCCCTCTTATCTCATGATCTATCTCAATGTTCAAATGGCCCCTCCAACCCGCGGTGCAAACCAAGATGCCATGATGCAACTGCTGCAGAATCTATTGGCAGCTAGAGAAAATGATAGAGCTGAAAGGCAAGCCAACATAGCTGCACTGCAACAGATCGCCAACAACCACCAAGGCCATGGGAACCATGATCACCCAGGGTCAAAACTAAAGAACTTTCAGAACACCAACCCACCTGTTTTCAGCAAGACAGAAGAGCCACTCGATGATGATGACTGGCTCCAGACAATGGAGAACAACTTAGAGGTAGCAGGAGTCGAAGCCGCAGAGAAGGTCCTGTTTGCCACTCATTACTTACCAGGACCAGCCAGAGCCTGGTGGATCAGCACCCGTGCCATGAATGCGGGGCAGATCATGACTTGGGCCGATTCCAAGCTCAAGTTCAGTAAGTATCACGTGCCCCCGGGTCTTATCAAGAAGATGAGGGATGAGTTCAGGGAACTCAAGCAAGGCAGGATGTCGATGGTAGAATACCGTGACAGGTTTCTTACACTGTCAAGGTATGCCCCCAATGAGACCGACACCACAGAGAAGAGGAAGGAGAGGTTTCTGAACGGACTGCATGACGAGATGCAGACTGTGCTAGTCAACATTCCCTTTGCCGACCTTGAAGCCTTGGTGGACTCCTCCATCCAGATGGAGGGGAAGCTCAACCAAGCAAATGAGAACCGCAAACGCCGCATGATGCACCAGAGTGGGCCCAGCAATACCCCAAGGTATCGCCCCAGCTCAAGCGGAGGTTTCGCCCCGAGGAACAACAAGCCCCAGATGCAGACGTCACGTCCGGGTTTTCAGAACCGGAGTGGAGGACACCCAAGGCCAGGAGGCCACAACAACAGCAACAACAACTACCATGCCAACACCAACAACTTCAACCGCGCGCCGATGAGAGCCCCCGGCAACACCAACCCCAATAACACCAACACTGCTCCGAGGACTGGGAGCAACGCTATCCCCGTCGCCCCCAAGGACAAGGCCACCATCACTTGCTATGAATGTGGAGTTGTGGGACACTACTCCAATGAGTGCCCCAAAAGGTTAGCCAAGAATGCCGCCAACACCGCTGCACCTGCTCAACAGCAACGCCGCGTCTCCACCGGCAAGAAGTTTTCCCCCAACAACCCCAACAACCGCAACGGCCGCCTCTTTCACATGAATGCTGAAGAAGCCCAGGAAGCACCAGATGTTGTACTGGGTTTGTTTTCTGTTAACTCAGTTCCTGCCAGAGTGTTGTTTGATTCCGGAGCATCGCATTCGTTTGTCACTGAAGATTTTGCATGCACTAGTAAAATTCAACCAATCAGTTTGAAGCATGTCATGATAGTTCAAATACCTGGTTCAACAACCAAAACTAGAAAATTTTGCAAAGATGTGCCTATCAGAATAAATGAAGTAGATTTTTATGCAAATTTGATTGTTCTGGGAACAAAAGGATTGGAAGTAGTACTGGGTATGGATTGGATGGCCAAACATCACGGATTGATTGACTGTGCCAAGAAGGCCATCACCATGACTAGTAGCACCGGAGTGTTAGTAGAACATGTGTCTGAAAGACTGCCCAGAAAGTTTACCTGCAACCAGAGTGTAGCCAAGCCAACTTTGGATCAGATCAGGGTCGTCTGTAGATACCCTGATGTGTTTCCTGATGATCTACCCGGTATGCCCCCAGATCGGGATATCGAGTTTATCATTGAGTTAATCCCTGGAACCGGACCTATAGCCCAGAGAGCCTATAGCATGAACCCAGCGGAGTTAGTGGAACTGAAGAAGCAACTGGATGAATTGCTAGCCAAAGGTCTGATTCGACCAAGTGCGTCGCCTTGGAGATCCCCAGTTTTGTTTGTGGATAAAAAAGACGGTGCCAGTCGTTTATGTACGGATTATCGTAAGCTTAACGATGTCACCATCAAAAACAAATACCCCCTGCCAAAGATAGAAGACCTGTTTGACCAGCTGACCGATGCCAAAGTATTCTCTAAGATTGATCTTAGGACTGGTTACCATCAACTAAAGATTCGTGCAACGGACATCCCCAAAACTGCCTTTACAACAAGATATGGATTGTATGAGTACAATGTCATGTCATTTGGATTGACCAATGCCCCCGCTTACTTCATGAACCTCATGAATAAGATCTTTATGAACTTTTTGGATAAGTTTGTCGTTGTTTTCATCGATGACATCCTAATCTACTCCAAGTCAGAAGAAGAACATGAGCAACATCTGGAAGTTGTCCTAGATACCCTTAGGGAGCATCAGTTGTGTGCCAAGTTCAGCAAATGTGAGTTTTGGTTGAAGGAAGTAGGATTTCTGGGACATATCTTGTATGCAGGAGGAATTGCCGTAGATCCCGCCAAGATCAAGACTGTTGCAGAATGGAAAGCCCCAACCACTCAGACTGAAGTCCGTGCATTTCTCGGATTAGCAGGATACTACCGTAGGTTTGTTGAAGGATTTTCCAGCATAGCCAGACCCATGACTCAACTGTTGAAGAAGGATAAGAAGTTCGAATGGACTGATAAATGTGAAGAGAGTTTCCAGCAGATCAAGAGCAGATTGACATCAGCCCCAATATTGATCATGCCGGACATCACCAAGCCATTTGACGTCTACTGTGACGCCTCCAAGATTGGTCTTGGATGTGTGTTGATGCAAGAAGGCAAGGTGATATCATATCTGTCTAGGCAACTGAAGCAACATGAGCAGAATTATCCAACCCATGACCTAGAGCTTGCAGCCGTAGTTTTAGCACTGAAAGTATGGCGTCATTACCTCATGGGTAATCGATGTGAGATCTATTCGGATCACAAGAGCCTGAAGTACATTTTCACACAGAAGGAGCTGAATATGAGGCAGAGAAGATGGTTAGAGTTAATCAAGGATTATGATATGGAAATTCCCCACCACCCCAGTAAGGCCAATGTGGTAGCAGATGCCCTGAGTAGACTGCCGTGTCAGTTGAACTCCATGATAGCAGAAGAACAACCTAGCGTATACCAAGAGTTTGAGCAGTTTAGAATGGAACTAGTTAGTGAAGGATTCCTAGCCAGCATAGAGCTTAATCCTACCTTGATTGGCCAGATCAAAGAAGCACAGAAAGGAAATGCCAGCATTGACGGAATCAAGAGCCAAATAGCTGCAGGGAAAGCACCTGGATTCACCAAAGATGAAGAAGGAGTTCTTTGGTACAACAGACGCCTATGTGTGCCATCAGACTCAGAGTTGAAGCAAATTATCCTGAAGGAAGCCCACGACACCCTTTACTCCATTCATCCCAGAGGAACCAAGATGTATCAAGATTTGAAGGAGCAATTTTGGTGGCATGGAATGAAGAGAGAAATTGGAAGCTACATCGCCAAGTGTGATATCTGTCAAAGAGTCAAAGCCGAACATCAGCGACCCGCAGGATTGCTGCAGCCACTGCAGATTCCAGAATGGAAGTGGGATTTTGTAGGAATGGATTTCATCACTAGTTTGCCCAAATCAAGCAAAGGAAATGATTCCATTTGGGTAGTGGTCGATAGATTAACTAAGGTAGCCCATTTCATCTCCGTAAAGACCACATACCAAGGCCCAAAGCTAGCTGAGTTATATATCTCCAGAATAGTTGCCCTGCATGGAACCCCGAAGTGAATTGTGTCAGATAGAAGATCGCAATTCACCTCAAGATTCTGGCAGAAAGTGCATGAAGGACTAGGAACCCGGCTAAATTTCAGCACAGCATATCACCTGTAGACCGATGGACAGACTGAAAGAGTCCACCAGATACTTGAAGATATGTTGAGAGCCTGTGTACTGGAATATGGATCTAAGTGGGAAGACTGCCTGCTTTACGCATAATTCTCGTACAACAATAGTTATCAAGCCAGTTTACAAATGGCCCCCTTTGAAGCCCTGTACGGAAGGAAGTGCCGTACCCCTCTGAATTGGTTGGAAGTCAGAGAGAGCCAAGTCTTTGGACCAGATGTTGTTCGAGAAGCTGAAGAGAAGGTGCACAAGATCCGCGAATACCTCAAGACTGCTCAGTCAAGACAAAAGAGTTACGCCGACAAGAGACGCCGAGAGATGACCTTCGAGATCGGAGATTTTGTCTATCTTAAAGTATGCCCCCTCAAAGGAATGCAGAGATTCCAGCTCAAAGGAAAGCTTGCACCCCGATATGTCGGACCCTTCAAAGTTCTGAGTCGCCGAGGAGAAGTATCTTATCAACAGGAACTACCGGAAGAAATGTCGGCTGTGCACGACGTGTTTCACATCTCATTACTCCGGAAGTGCTTGGAGGTGCCCGAGAAGACCGAGATTTTCAAGAATATCGATCACCGATCGGTGGATATCAACAAGGACTTGACGTATCGTGAAGTACCTATTCGCATCCTAGAAGAAGCTTTCAGAACCACTCGCACCAGGAGTATCAAGTTCCTGAAGATTCAATGGAGCAACCACACCGAAGAAGAAGCCACTTGGGAGCGAGAAGAAGATATGAAGAAGGAATACCCAGATCTCTTTAGTACTTAGTTTTCTTCCCGATCTCGGGACGAGATATTTTGTAAGGGGGAAGGGTTTGTAACATCCCAAAATTTCAATGAAGAAAGAAAAGGAGTTTCCAATTCAAAATTTAGAACCAACAAAAACTTTTATTTGCATATAGTGTCATGCATAAGGTTTGTGCATTATTGTATGAGATTGCCATGATGATTGTTTGCTTGCTTATGTGCTACAACCTAAAACCCTCACTTGATCCTTGGAAGATCTCAAAGCAAATCAAAAAAGAAAGAAAAGAAATAAAATAGAAAAATCCCAAAACCCTCACATATGGTTTATGCAATTTTTGCAAATCTTCAACCTAGACCATTTTGGCTTGCACCATTAGTTGGATAATGTTACTAAACACTTATAAACCCTTTTGGAATCAAAGAAAATCAAATCAAATCAAATTTGAAATCAAATTGTGCTCACATGCACTAATGGTCAAATCTGCCATTTTTAATCCGATGCCTACTTTGAGCCTCTCTTTTGGGAGATTTTCACACCAAACCAATCCAACTCTTTGCACCTCATCCAAGACCACATCAAGGTGAACAACTTTGGTAAAGACCACGCATGCAAATTCATCCTAGATCAAAAGTTATGCTCAAGCAAAGTTGGAACTTTTTAACAGATTCTAGTTCATACCTATTTTGAAATTTTGCAATTCTTTT
The DNA here is from genome assembly GCF_022539505.1 of Lolium rigidum. Taxonomy (NCBI): domain Eukaryota; kingdom Viridiplantae; phylum Streptophyta; class Magnoliopsida; order Poales; family Poaceae; genus Lolium; species Lolium rigidum. The sequence goes on from NC_061510.1 coordinate 206,449,375, forward strand.
AAATTTTGAAAACCACCACCACCATTGTGTGACATTGATCACATAAAGCAACACCAACAAATATCATTCAAAATTTTCAAATTACATTTCATGCGGCCAATACAACAAACACTTTGTGAGCAAAATCCAACCAAATTCAATTTCACCATTTCAAATAGTGCTTGCCCAATTTTTGGTAACCACTTGACTCAACCATGTTCCCTGGTCCCCTCTCACCCAAACCCCTGCATAAGGAACCCTAGCCATGGCAAGACATGGTCTAGCCATGGCCATGCCGGCCATGCCCACCATGCCCTTGCTCCCTCTCACTTCCCTCCTCTCCAACCCTGGCCACCATGCCATTCTGACCCTCCTTGATCCCCTGAATCCACTGGTACTCACCGTTGGTCGAGAGGAGCCCGACACGGCCCGGACCAGCGCGCGCCCAGGACGTCCAGTACGCCAGGACGTACACGGCCACGTCGCCGTGCGCCCGACGCAGCGCGTCACTGGCACGCGTCGCCTCGACGCCTCGCACCTCCCCTGGACCCCCTCTCTCGCCCAGCGCTTCACCACTGCACCCTGAACCTCGCAGACATCTCCTTATCGCCGACCCGCGCCCGCCGTCGCCGGAGACGACAACAACTTCCGCCACGGCCGCGCAGTACACCCCGACCGCCCGACCGATTTAGGCACCGCCCAACCGTGCCATTGACGCCAGGAGGACCGCCTGGACACGCTGAACAGGACGCCGCCCTCGCCGAGCTCGCTAGCTCGCCGTAGCGCTCGCGCCGGTGTCGACCTTGCCGCAGCACCCTGCCCCCTTCCGCCGCTATAAATAGCGAGCTCCTCTCGCTCATTTCTCCACACCAGCACCTTCCCCTCATCTCCCTCGACCTCCTCGACCACCTCACCTTTTTGTTTAGCCACCAGCGCCGCCCAATTTCGTCACCGGAGCCGTGAAGCCGCCGCAGACGCCGCCGTCGATTGGAGCCTCCCCAGCAAGCGCCGCTGGTACCAGGCGACTCGCCGTCGTCGACACCTTCACCGCGCACACTGACAACCCTAGCTAGAGCACCGGTGAGGCTCCCACCCCTGCCTCGCCGCGCCAGTGAACCTCTCTCGCCGGAGATGACGACGCGCGTGAGCCGTCCGATTCCCATCTAATCTAACGCCCCAGAGCCGCCCGTACCCCTTCGCCGTTTAAGTGCGACTAACGGGTGGAGCCCACCCTGTCAGGCAGCCCACGCGTGCGGGACGCATGGTCGGCTGGCTTCCGCAGTTTAAACCATTTCGGCCCGTTTAGTTTTCCCGCGCGGCCCAGAAATTCAAATTCGAAATTTAGTTTTAAATCGAAATTCTTGCAGATGCTTTGTTCAATTTTGAATAGAATCAAATTGGATAAACCAAATTTGATGAATTTCATATGGTTAGAAAGCTAAGGAAAAGATCTATCTAACCCCACTTGTCTCATCATGAAATTCTTTGTAGAATTAATGTGATAAAAATAACAAGGCAGGACCTTTTGCAAATTCAAAAATCTATTATATACTAAAAGCAAAATAAGGATGTTTTTCGAGGCACCAGGTTAATCCACATATACTAATAAAATATAAACCAATGATTTTAATTTTAACGTCTGAGATTAAAAGGTATGAAGTGTTACGTACAATAATATATGTGTACAAAAGTAAATTTATGACACGTAAACGATTACATAGGTACACACGTTTGGAATATCCAAATAAACGTACATACATAACTGAAAAAAGAGTTCGGACGGGCCGGTGATGATACCACGAGCAAGACGGTCAATCTGCTCTAATTAGACTCTGGATGCCATATATATATGTGTTCTGCACTTTTTTGTCCCATACCTTAAACTGTTTTGTACCCACACGATTCCTTTTCATCGTGTTAGTTAACATCTCCATCTTCTCTACTCCAACAAAAAAGTAAAACTACATGGATAGGACATAAGCTATGTGCGTTTGGGAAAAAAAAGCACAATTCAAAAACACTATCGTAACTATATATATATATATATATATATATATATATATATATATATACGAAAATTGCTAGCTACAAAAGAGGGTAGCTACCCACCTCTTCAATGTTCAACGCGTGTCAAACGCCATCCTAAACAGCTAACGGTAAGGTGGCATGGGGTCAGCCATGGATGTTACTTTTTCTCCTTTCCTCTTGATTTCTTCCGTGACTTCTGCTCCACAATAGTACAAAAGCAGTGGGAAATGCACTTTGGCTCATAGGAGCATATGCTCCCATTATGTGAATCCACATTTTAAAGTATTAAAAATTTCTAAACTAAATTTTTACATGTACATCTAGACATTTTATGTTGGTACACAAGTTTTCAAAAGAAAAAACATTTTTCTGTGGCTCTAGTAAAAAAGACAAATTTTAATGCTGTAACACGACTACGTACAGGACATTTTTTTGTCTTTTTTGTACACACCACACAAAATGTTATTTTTCCACGAAAACTTGTGAACGAACATAGGATATCACAATGTATAAGAAAAATTTTATGTCAGATTTTTTTTGACATTTCTAAAATTGTTTTTTATTATTTTATATAATGGGTGCATATGCACGTGTGTGCCAAAATGCCACCTCCAAAAGCAGTCTGCTATTTATTCTCTCTGGTGCAACCCCTATGCCTTTTCTATAGGCAACGAATCACCCCTCCAGCAAAACAATTCATTCGGTCGTCCAGTTATCTACTCCTTTTGTTTTGGTCAACTCCACAGTGAGCCACTTCCGCTCCATCTCCACCCGTCGGACCCCTGATGGTACTAATGTTAACAGAAAAAGCTATGTTGCTTCCTCTTTACGTGCTTTGACGAGTATCCTATTGAGTGAGCTACTCCGTACACCACCGGAGTGAATTTGCTCAGCTAGACGAATCTTGTGTGGCAACCTTTATCCAAAAAAAATTACTCCACACTAAATCGCTCTAGATCCAGGAATACTACTGAGCTTATATACCAGCACTATTCTGCAACCGGTTGCAGAATAATATTCTGAGCACCGACTTGTACTTCCCTGGACACAAGGTTGTACTTCCCGGATAACAGGGTTCAACTTTCTGTCGAACTTACCTGAACTTCCCATTTTCTTTAGAGGTACTGATTCTACTTTGTGTTTTCCAACCATTTGTCGGAACTATGCAAATGATATACCGTTGGAGAGATAATGAAAAACCGCAACCTTTTCATGTTCACACTTTTCATAGATTTTGCACGGTTTAAATTTAATTTTGAAAATACGAAAACGCTTCTATATGGCCAGAAAACGAACTTTTAGATCGGTTTTTGAATCGCTTATCGAAACTAGTGCAAATGATATACCGTTGGAAAGATAATGAAATTTCGCAACTTTTTCATGTTTTATGTTTTTTCAAAATCCTCACATTTTTTGAACAATTTTGAAAATACTGAAATTCGGACGACTCGAAAAAACGAGCGGACAGTAATTTGGATGATTTGTTTCAACCGTATATCGGAATGATGCAAATGATATGGCGTTGGAAAGCTATGAACTAGGCGCAACTTTCTTATTCCAATTGTTTTCTCTAATTCCTTACAATTTAATAGAATAACACGAATTACTGTCCGCCTTTTTTATGTGACGGGCACCGAATGATTTTCCCCGTGATTTCCATGCGGTATATTTAAACAATGAAAATGATATACTGTTGGAAAGGTTTCAAAATGGCGCATCTTTTTCGTATCTACCGTTTTTGCCAACTCTAAACGATTTGAAAGTAATTTTAGAAGTTTTAAAATCATGTTTCCGGTATATTTTGTGGGATAACGGTTTGAATTTGATGGATTAGATCCATTTATTTGTTGTAAAATGTTGTAGATAATGAAATTAGACATATAATCTACCATATAAAGCTGTTGGTGACAATTACTGAAGTGGTTGGTGATCAAATCGATGAGATTTGCACAATAGATTTCCGCCCCGTAAAACCAGAGCATTGAACTTCCCTCGACACGAACTTGCACTTCTAGGGAAATGCGGTTGTACTTCTCGGCGCTATTTCATGAAAGTGTTCAGTAAAATGACTATAAGTTTCTCATACGGTGTTCGTTTGAGATCCACGACCACACAAAATGCTCAGCACAACCACGCTCTTATGAACTTCCCGTGACATGTCCTTATACTTCTTGGCCTTCGTGGTTGTACTTCCTGGGAATATTTTGATACTAGTGTGTTGTACAAAAAAAACTAGCATGTGTGCTTCGAAATGATAATTTTAGATTGTCCCTATATTCTATTTAAGAGATGCTGCACTTCCAGAATTTGAATATTTGAACATCACAACGTTGCTATGTGAACTTATGTGGGGGTATTTCTTCATGTAATTACCGCTTGTACTTCCTGTTGTCTCTGCACGTACTTCTCGGAATCACTGCTCGTACTTCCTTACAGATGACGGGATTATTTTGTTTTTTCTATATTTGGACTTTGTCGGGTTTCTTGTACTTCCTATATTAAGTGGGTGTATTTCTCGTATCGAATGGTTGTACTTCTCATTGTCAAGCGTATGAACTTCTTTACGGTGATGGGATTATTATTGTTTTTTACTATGTGAACTTATGTGGGAGTATTTTCTTTGAACACTTTTAATTCATGTAATTACCGCTTGTACTTCCCGTTGTCTCCGCTCGTACTTCTCGAATCACTGCTCGTACTTCCTCGTAGATGCCGGGATTATTTTGTTTTTTCTACATTTGGACTTTGTCGGTTTTCTTGTACTTCCTATATTAAGTTGGTATATTGCTCGTGTCGAATGGTTGTACTTCTCATTATCAAGTATATGAACTTTTTTACGTGTGATGGGATTATTATTGCTTTTTGCTATGTGAACTTATGTGGGAGTATTTTCTTTGAACACTTTTAATTCATGTAATTACCGCTTGAACTTCCTGTTGTCTCCGCCTGTACTTCTCGGAATCACTTCTTACTTCCTCGCAGATGACGGGATTATTTTGTTTTTTCTACATTTGGACTTTGTCGGGTTTCTTGTACTTCCTATATTAAGTGGTTGTATTGCTCGTGTCGAATGGTTGTACTTGTCGTTGTCAAGTATATGAACTTCTTTAGGGGTGACGAGATTTTTATTGTTTTTTGCTATGTGAACATATGTGGGAGTTTTGAACACTTTAATTCATGTAATTACCGCTTGTACTTCCTGTTTCTCCGCCTGTATTTTTCAGAATCACTGCTCGTACTTCCTCGCAGATGCCGGATTATTTTGTTTTTTCTACATTTGGACTTTGTCGGGTTTCTTGTACTTCCTATATTAAGTTGGTATATTTCTCGTGTCGAATGGTTCACGGCTTTGATGGAGGGAGCGCAACGCGACGGAGGGAAGCGGGAGTGTTTTCGGCCATGGGAAAGAAGGGAGGGAGATGACCACGATAAAGAAGGGAGGGCGGTGCAATCGGCCCTCGAGGTGGTGGCACGCGAGAACTCCAGGCAACGGCCCAATGACACTCGTTGTGTCGGCGTGGCGGCCATCCCATGGTGCCTTATTCTCGATGGTTGTACTTCTCGCGATACGATCTTGTCCTTCTCGGCCTTTGTGATTGTACTGCCCGGCAATATTTTCAAACTAGTGTGGTATCCAAATACTATACACGTGTGTTTTTGGAATGGTGATTTTAAATTGTCCCTAAACTCAACTTTAGAGAATATGCACTTCTTCGATCTTAATCTTTAAATTTCCCAACTCCGCTATGTGAACTTATTCTGTAGAATTTTGTTTGAACACTTTGTACTTCCCGTACTCACCTCTTGTACTTCCAGTAGTCACCGCTTGTACTTTTTGGTATCACAACCTTGTACTGCCATCATCAACGATATGCACTGATCGACAACCAAAAGAAGAATCGAGAGGTCGCAAAACAAAAAATAATTATACAATGTTAGTGACTTGAATCAAAGCTGGGATTTGATTTAATTTTATGCTTTCGGTCCATGTAGTTAGAATATCCAGTGAGGTGTAGCTTAGGTTTGCTAAGTAAATTTCACGATTTGTTTTGTCTCTATTACACCGATAGATGCATCTGTATTTCCAAAGTAGTCACAAGTATATTCATTCTAGTGAAAAAAATACCGATTTGTAAGTAACATTCACCAGGTACATGCATATCGATGATTGCTGCCACAGTAACATACAACAGAAAGTACAGATTTTCAACATTTCAGATGCATGTACTGCTCAGTAAAACGTTAATATCCTGTTCCAGCAAATATCTGAAAATGACGTTTGCATTAGAAAGAACACAGGTTGCTGTAAAAAAGAAAGCATGTGAGTGCAACCGCAAACATCAAAAATACAGACTGACGGAGATAAAGCGGACGTGCCGCAGAGACTGGTGCCCAGGTATACTGCCTAATCTTTCTATTAGCTACTCAAATTGCAAGTGGCGTCACAAGTATGCTCAAATTGCTTCTGTTGACTATGGAAAATTCAATCTCTTGATGAACAACCATTACAGCATTACTCAAATAAGATGGCAGTGCGTTTTGTCTTTTTATTGCCACTACACTTCCCACTTGAGGCAACCTGTACGCCTACAACACCAAAGCTATCAACGAGCCTACTGCCCGGCATGAGCAAGTGGATGCGTACTTCTGTGTAAACATATATGTACTTAATTTATTTCTTTCGCTTTTGATTATTGTTCAAATCATATCTCCCAGCCGACCACAAAAACTGACACACACACTGAAAGAAGAAAGTCCACCTTGTATGCATCAATAGCGTGCAGCAGCAGCTAGGAAAACAAAGAAGAAAAGCATGGCTCGCGCCCATGAGCAGCAAAGGACAGCTTACGATCCTTGTGCAGCTCGACTGACGACGCGTGCAAGCACACCAGGAGCATGGGACGAGCTAGCTCCAATGGCAGGTTCGCCATGCTCGCAGCGGAGAATGTCGCCAGCAGCAGGGCGTAGCCGTAACTTGGAGTCCCACGGCAGCTGTAGGGGCACGACAGAGGCAGCACCGGTTGGAGAAACCGAACAAAGGCTAGGGATCCGGCCGCCGACGCCAGAGTAGAAAGGGGCGCACCTATACTTCTACACAAATCTGCTTGTACTTACCCAAAACGCGACAATGAATTGAATATATGCATTGTTAATACTGATGTTGCTACAACGACTCAATCAGTGATTGGAAAAGAGAAAAGAAATTTTTAGACAGAGAGGTAAGCGCCAGTATCAGCACGGACAAACACGAACAATTCCTACGCAATCATGCAGAGGTGCGGCACCACATCACATCCATATATACGCATTTTCTAGACTCTGAATGTTTACTTCTCTCGGTCCTATGTAGTGCTCACATCCTTGTACTTGTACTGTTCTAATTACTGTATTTGCACTTACCACATGTAAACACAACCGACGGGGAACAGTCTTCTGCAGAAAAAAAGTCCGCAGGTCGCTGGTGTTTACCAGCGCTACAGGCTTTGACGCCGGACGAGATCCTCGAATTGCTCAGGGGCACACGCGCTTGGAGCTAGAGTTGCTGGTCTAGCTTGTGGCGGCCGACGCGCTCATATACCAAACCCGCGGGCACAGCAAAGCCATGTGGCGATGGAGCTCGGGCGCAAGAGGCATCAGGGCGGGTCGGGGCGGAATCAAGCGGGGACACGGCGGGGGTGCTTGGGCGGTGTTGAGGGGCGCCAACGGCGGCGGGAGAAACAGGGGCCGACGACGGCCGAGCCCCCATGGCCTGCGATGGAGGACGCCGGAGTATAAACCGGGCAGGGCAGCGAGCAAGAATCCCAAATCGACCGCCTTGGGAGAAGCTGGTCGGATCGGCAGGGAACCAGGGCGGCGGGAAAGATCTTCCATAGCACATCGGAGACTATCAGCCGCGGAGGCGAGCCTCCCGAGGGATACAGGGCGGGGCGCGGCCTGATTTGTGGCGGCGCGAGGGCAACCCAGCCGACGGCGCGCGGGCTACCCGGCGGCGGCACGCGAGAGAGGGATCCGCGGGCTGGAAGGTGCCGGCAGGCGTTCCGGCCGGCGAAGGGAGGTCGGCCGTCGGCGAGGAACGGCGCGCGCAGCTGCGCGTGGGAAGTTGTGGCGTCGCCTTTCACCGCGGTCGGGGAAGCGGTAGGAACTGATTTTTCGCCGCTGTTCGTTCCCATCGCGTCCTTATAGGCAGATTAGTGCTCGAATAATATTCCGAGCACCGGTTTCGGTAATAGTGTCACCCTATATATATATATATATATATATATATATATATATACCAGCACTATTCTGCAACCGGTTGCAGAATAATATTCTGAGCACCGACTTGTACTTTCCTGGACACAAGGTTGAACTTCCTGGATAAGAGGGTAGACCTTTCTGTCAGAACTTACGTGAACTTCCCATTTTCTTCAAAGCTACTGATTACACTACGATTTTCTCAACCATTTGGCGGAAATGTGCAAATGATATACCGTTGGATAGATAATGAAAAACCGTAACTTTTTCATGTTCACAACTTTTGCAGATTATGCATGGTTTAAATTTAATTTTGAAAATACGAAAACGCTTCTATGTTGCCAGAAAACGAACTTTTAGTTTGATTTTCGAGCCGCTTATCGAAAATGTACAAATGATATACCGTTGGATAGCTAATGAAATTGCGCAACTTTTTCATGTTTTACGTTTTTTCAAAATCCTCACAGTTTTTGAATAATTTTGAAAATACCGAAATTCGGACGTACTCAAAAAACGAGCGGACAGTAATTTGGATGATTTGTTTTAACCGTATATCGGAATGATGCAAATGATATGGCGTTGGAAAGCTATGGACTAGGCGCAACTTTCTTATTCCAATTGTTTTCTCTAATTCCTTACAGTTTAAGAGAATAAATTGAATTACTGTCCGCCCGTTTTATGTGACGGGCACCAAATGATTGCCCCACGATTTTCATGCGGTATGTTTAAACAATGGAGATGATATACGGTTGGAAAGGTCTCAAAATGGTGCATATTTTTCGTATCTACCATTTTTGCCAACTCCAAATGATTTGAAAGTAATTTTAGAAGTTTTGAAATTATGTTTCCGGTATATTTTGTGGGATAACAATTTGAATTTAATATATTAGATCCATTTATTTGTTGTGAAATGTTGTAGGTAATGAAATTAGACATATACTCTACCATATAAAACTTTTGGTGACAATGATTGAAGTGGTTGGTGATCAAATCGATGAGATTTGAACAATAGATTTCCGCCCCGTAAAAACGAGCATTGAACTTCCCTCGACACGAACTTGCACTTCTAGGGAAATGCGGTTGTACTTCTCGGCGCTGTTTCACGAAAGTGTTCAGTAAAATGACTATAAGTTTCTCATACGGTGTTCGTTTGAGGTCCATGGCCACACAAAATGCTCAGCACAACCACGTGCGTCTGAACTTCCCACGACATGTCCTTGTACTTCTTGGCCTTCGTGGTTGTACTTCCTGAAAATGTTTTGATACTAGTGTGTTTTACAAAAACTAGCATGTGTGCTTCAAAATTATAATGTTAGATTGTCCCTATATTCTATTTAAGAGATTCTACACTTCCCGGATCTTAATATTTGATCTTCACAATGTTGATATGTGAACTTATGTGGGGGTATTTTCTTCATGTAATTACCGCTTGTACTTACTGTTGTCTCCGCCTGTACTTCTCAGAATCACTGCTCGTACTTCCTTGCAGATGACGGGATTATTTTGTTTTTTCTACATTTGAACTTTGTTGGGTTTCTTATACTTCCTATATTAAGTGGGTGTATTGCTCGTGTTGAATGGTTGTACTTCTCATTGTCAAGTATATGAACTTCTTTATGGGTGATGGGATTATTATTGTTTTTTCCTATGTGAACTTAGGTGGGAGTATTTTTCTTTGAACACTTTTAATTCATGTAATTACCGCTTGTACTTCATGTTGTCTCCGCCTGTACTTCTCGGAATCACTGCACGTACTTCCTCGCAGATGACGGGATTATTTTGTTTTTTCTACATTTGTACTTTGTCGGGTTTATTGTACTTTTCTATATTAAGTGGGTGTACTGCTCGTGCCGAATGGTTGTGCTTCTCGTTTCAAGTATATGAACTTCCTCGCGGGTGACGGGATTATATTTGTTTTTTGTACATTTCGATTTTGTCAGTTTTCTTGTACTTCCTATATTAAGCGGGTGTACTGCTCGTGTTGAATGGTTGCACTTCTCCGCATCAACTATTTCAACTTCCTCACGGATGATGGGATTTTTTTTTTGTTTTCTCTAGATTTGGATTTTCTTGGCTTTCTTTTACTTCCTATAATAACTGCTTGTACTGCTCGTGTTAAATGGTTGTACTTATCTGTGTCTAGCATTTGAACTTCCTCGCGGATGACTGGATTATATTTTTTGTACATTTGGATTTTCTCGGTTTTCTTGTACTTCATATATTAAGCGGTGTGTACTGCTCGTGTCGAATACTTGTACTTCTCAGCGTCAAGTAGTTGAACTTCCTCGTGGATAACAAGATTATTTTGTTTTTTCTACATTGGTTTTCTAGTACTTCCAATATGAAGTAGGTGCACTGCTCGCGCCAAATAGTTGTACTTCTCAACCACAAGTATTTGACCTTCACTCCGGATGACTAGATTATTTTGTTTTTTCTCCATTGGTTTTCTAGTACTTCCAATATTAAGTGGGTGCACTACTCGCACCAAATGGTTGTACTTCTCAGCCTCAACTATTTGTACTTCCTTGCGGATGACGATATTTATTTTTTGTTTTTTCTACATTTTGTTTTTGTCGATTTTATTTGTAAATTCTATATTAAGCGGGTGTACAACTCGTGTCGAATAGTTGTACTTCTCAGCCTCAAGTAAATTTCACCGTGGATGAAAGGATTATTTTGCTTTTTCTATATTCCATTTTTTCGGTTTTCTTGTACTTCCTATATTAAGTGGGTGTACTGCTCCTACCGAATTATTATAATTTTCAGCGTCCATATGGTAAAATTATCAATTAAAAGTTAAACCATTTCGCGATCCAGGTAAATTTAAACAAAAAATATAATATGCTTCATTTCGTAGGAGAAAACGTTGCTTGTTTAGTCACCCCTTGTTTTTCTTAGGATCTCTAATTGTACTTTTCGAAAGATAAAAAATTGGATGATTTTTATTATTAGTTTGCACTACAAGGCGAACCATGTACTTCCCAAAACAAATCAGTTTGATTTCCAATGTTGACCTATGTAATTCATTAAATTACATGTTAACTAGTTTCTCGGGAATGAGAGTTGTACTTCCCGCGATGAAAAGGTTGCACTTCACAAAACGAAATTGTTTTCAAATTAGTATTTTGGATTTCCCACTAACTAGCGGTATATGTCACTTATTATGTTAGAATACCAGAGATATATTTGCTGCTTTCGCAAATTGATTAACACATCGATTTTTGCTTTGCACTGGTGTTGTATTTCCCGTGAATAAAATCAACTCTATTATCAAAACGCAGACAGCCGAATACTTATTCTATTTTTTGTTTTGTTTTGGCAACAGACATGGAAACATGTTGACAAGTCGCTGCTGCTGGAGTGCATCAGTATCAATCAATTAGCTCAACACTAGTGAGTCCATGCCCCTGCAGAGCATGCTCATTGAAACGTATACCTGCAGCTGCAGCACTCTAGAGCCTCCGCTGTGAGCAGCCAAATCGTGTCATGCTTTTCTGGCCGTCATACACCAAAACCAAGTCTGAATAAGGCAAATTCATCTACTTGTATGCCTGAACTACGAAGACACTGAGAGCAAGTCTAAATTGCATGCCTGAACTATGAAGACACTGAGCTACACTGTCGGCCGATGCCATCGGCAAATTTATCTACTTGCACTTCTATTAAGGAACAAGTTGTACTGCCTGTATAAACAAAATTAACCTGCCAGAAAACAAAGAATAGGCTGCATCTTTTCATTAGAAAATAATAGGCAGCATCTTTAGGAGTAGAGAACAGCTGCACATCACGTGAAGCAGCTACACACCATCAGCGAGAGAGAGAGCAACATGAGCGTGAGCACGGCTAGCATGCGAAAGGAGCAGCACCAGGCGGGTGACGTGATTTTGCGGCCGGTCAGCTCGTGCTAGTAGGAGCGCGGCCGCAGCTGGACGAAGTGCCACGCCGTGGGAAGGCCAGAGGATGTGGACTTGTGGCACTTGGAGGTCAGGCCATCGCCAGGGGAAAAGGCTACAGCAGCAGCTTCGCGTGCGTGCGTGGGTGCGGAAGGTCGCAGCTGGAAGGGCGGAAGTGGATTTCAGCTAGTCATCGTCAAGCTCGAACTCAAATTTGTTGCAAAATTCGAAAGAACACACAGAATTCCCGACCATACAGGTCAACCCAGTATCGGGCAGCGGGCGGAGCCATTGAGCTCGCGACCGGCTGAGAATCTAGGCAGAGGAGATCCCGCGGGGCGCGTCGCAGGTAGGGCGGAGGAGGGCCCCGGGGGTGCCGGCGCAGTTAGGCCAGAGGAGAGATCCGGCAGCGGTGGCGGGGTTGGGCCTGTGACGGCGGCGCAGTAGTCCCAGGGAGCCGACCCTAGCGGAGGCGTTGTGGAGAAGCCCGGCAACGCATTGGCCTGGGGAGATGGCCACAGCGGGATCGGCGGCGCTGCGGCGGAGGCGGCCAAGGCGGGGGAACATGTCGACCGGAGGAGCTGGGTCGCGGTGGTGCTCCGACCGGACTTGGATGCAGCGGCGAGCTCGGTGGTCAAGGCCAACATCGAGCTAGTGCGGGGATTCGGGGGAGGGAAGGAGCTCGCTTTCCGGCGGCAGGAAGGGGCTCGCCTGCCGGCGGCGAGAGCCTGGCCGTCGGTAGGACGGTAGTGGCTAGGCCCACGGAGAGCACAATGCGGGGGATCGTGGGTTGGGGAAAGGTGGGTGTGGTTCCGTTCGTGCGTGGCTGTCGGTTGACTTTCTATATGCAAGTGGTACGGTGGATTTTCCGGCACGGATCGCCCCTTATAATAGCGGGTGGTGCTCAGAATAATATTCTGAGCACCGGTTTCAGAATAGTGCGACCCTATATATATATATATATATATAGAGAAACTCTATTAGATACCCTGGGTGCATAATAACTTATTCTGCACCCCGGTCGTTTGACCCAGCCGGACGAGCCTCCACCAGGCGAGTTGGACGTGTGCCGAACCGAATTGATCCTACCGGTCCCCAACTAATGTATTTTTTTTACAATTGACGGTTTCTTGCCTTTTCTGGTCGTGGGGTCTGAGAGCTACGCCCCCATCCGCCAAATTAATCGTGCGTGCGGTTCTGATTTGTGGCAGGCGGAGGCGTCGTGCGGCCGACGGCCGGCGGCGGGCGGCGAGCAGCGAGCGGCTGCAGATGGAATTGCAGCGGTCGGCTAGGGCTGCAGCTGCTGATTCCGGCGGGCATCGGCTATCCTCGGCGGCGTCGAGTCGGCTTCAGTTCCTGGACCACGCGGGCGTATGGGGCATGGCCTCCGAACCTCCCTGGCGATTGGAGGAACGACCACCAGCGCCGCTGGCCCGAGCCCCCCGCTGCCGTCTGCGGCTGTTCCCGCGCGCTGCCGTATTGCCGTGGTGGACTTCGCCGCGTGGGGAGCTTGTGTTGCATTGCTTTCGGGCAGCGCGGCGTGCGGTGGCTGACAGCGGCGTTGCGCTTGCATCGGCGTCGTGGAGAGCGGGGGCTGTCCCGGCACTGCCACGGGCGTAGCACCCAGGTGCGTTTCGATCTCAATGTATGCTGTGGCACTTGATTCTTTCTTTCTCCTCTATCGTGATGCACATATTTTCAGATCTGGTGGGTGGGATCTGTAGTAAAAAAAGTATTTGTTTTATGCTAAGAAATTGGTCCCCAAAAGTCCAAATTAGATTAGCCACGGAAGCTGCAGACAACGACTGCACACGATGTTCCATGGCTCACCTGTGCATTGCTCTGAATAGAAGCTTCACTTGTTTGGCAGGCCATTGTATGCAGGTTGAGGAGCTTGAGAAATTTAGTTCCTATTCACTTGCATAGACCTGTTCAGATTTTATTTATTGAAAACCGAAATATTTACCTGTCAATTTGATCTTCACAATGATACTACTTGTTCAGTAGAGGTAAAGTAAATCTATGTTTTATACAAGTACTTGCTGTTTTTACCTTGAGTATTTGATTTATGTTAGAGATGTGTGCGGCAGTAACAACCTTGTTATCATTGGTCACAGCAAGATCATTGCTAGACCCAAGCAACCATGTAGAGTGGAGGTTAAAGCACCAGTATGTGTAGACCATATCGTCATAGTTTGATCTTAGCTACCACTGATTAGCTTGTCTGTGTTATTCTGGTATCTTACAGATCGACGCCCACCGTCATGAGCATGGGTGGTGATTCTGCATGTAGATGGGATTGGTGTTTCCATGATTTTAATGTACCCAGCTTTGGATTGACGAATGATGTCATCAGCTTCTCCTTGTGCATGGTGTTGCAATCCGGCAGCTCCACGCCCAGCTGCCTTTAGCTTTAAGACCATCTCCTCATACATTGCATTGGCCTGAACAGTTTTATCCACACCATTTAAAGCAAAAAAATTCTTCGTGTGTACAAGCCTCAGTCTAGCTCTCTATAGTTTGTGTGTAGCTTTACAAGCCTATCAATTTTTTTTCTTCCATTTGTTGAGGACAAGAAACTTATCAATTAATTGTATGCTGAATTTGGTAGTTCCGGAATAGCTAGCTCTCTCCCCACAAAAGAAAAAAAAGTGGCTAGCTATTGTATAAAAGCATATTTTATACCTACTGCAGTGCTAAATTATTGTAGTCTTTTTAGGTGTTCCAGCGAAAGGAGTAGCTAGCTTCATATTTTAAATGGCTTGGTTTTCTTCTTACATTGATACTAGGTATGCAGCTTTTCATGTAAAAAGAAAAGCAAAGCTAGGCTCACCTTCTGCATGTCGCCACGGAATAACTTCTTATCCTTCGTGGAATGTGTTGTTGATTTTGCTTCCTTGTCATACATACAATAGTCACTTATTACTGAAACAAACAAAAAAAAATCCTGTTTGTGGGGTTTCTAAGCTTACAGATTGAGCATCTGTGGAACATTCTTGAAATAAACATATGTTATGTCTACTGTCCAGGCTTTGATTCTTCACAGAAGCATACCATCATTTTTCATTTTGGCAATAGGACAATAGCTACAAGCGAGACAATATTCTGAAACTTAGACGATTTCATGTCTATTTGGGCGGGCGGCGGATGGATTCCGCGCAAGAGAAAATCATATGTTACCCCTAATGTTATTTCTGTTTTTTCTTCAAAAGTGGGTATGTGTAGAGATAGAGTACAGTTGTCCGCACACCTAAATAGGAAGAGAGACATGTGCTGGGATGCCTCGCCGGTTTCAGCAATTTTAACGAAGGGTTCGATTTTGGGATTAATCAGTTTAGTCGATTCCAATGGCTCTTTAATAAAAGATTGCTATTGATTTGTATTGGCTTAGTATTATTTGGTAGGACGAGGCTCTATTCTCTATTTTTCGTCAAGCAACTCAATGTTGCCAGTGAAAACATTATTCTTGAGTTTCGTATATCGAGAATTATAGAGCATGTTCTGCTTGTGCCTAATAGTTTGTTTGCTTCTCAACATGCAGATGCTTGGGCCGTCTTAAGATTGCAGGCACATTCTTGTGGCATGTCTTTCTGTGTTATTTGGTATTGTTGAATTGTCTTCTCTATTACGAAACATGCTATCAATAGAAGCAGAAGTTGCAAATCATCTCGTTGTTTGAAGATTACGAAGCTCGAGAGAGACGAGTATTGCAAACAATTATGACAAGTACACTGAATTTCCAGAATTGAAAAGATGGTAATGGTGGATGTTCAGAACGCATGTGGACACCAAAAGCCATGCTGAGCTGCTAGCAATGCTGTGCATACCTTGTGGCATTTGATTATTTGGGACTTCTCTGACTAAAGAGATGACTATGTGAAAAATTTACGGAGTTGGTTCAGGAACATAATTATACGATCCTGCTATGTAATAAAGTATATTTGTACCCATTTGTCATTTATCTTTAAAACTGAGAAATTAGATTAGAAGACCATATTGATATTTTATTTGCATTGCATGGTATTATTGGTTCAACGGGCACGGTTCTTATGTGCAATGATCACCATGTTGATAGCTTCTTTGATTTGTGATAATGTGCACAGTTGCAATATATTTTAGGACGTTATTAGAGCACTCTTAAGTTACAATTAGACTGTGCACCTAATGCTGCAATAATTGTGGTCGGCATTAAACTTTATGTTGTTATAGAAAATCTTATGTTCGATTTGGAATATTGACTACTAATATATTTTCTCACGGGCACATCAGAACTTGTCCACTTTATTATGGTGTAATCTTTTCTATTAAATTTTGAAGTCAGCCTCAGAAATTTCTTACAGTACTGTAGCTTTATTACGGTGTAATCTTGACTTTTATCAAATTTTTGGTTCGCCTCTGAGTTTTCTTACGTGAGTGGTTGGCCCAACTTCTTGTGATGGAGTACAAATTCAATTAGTCTACAATGTTCCTTGTGTCCGTTAGCAGATTCTCTTAGCTAGGTTTTTCTCTTACATCGATACTTTATAATAACTCATCGTACACGGCTTGGCTTGGTTTGTTTTTCTACGTCGCATGCAAGGAATCTTATGCTGCACTATGCATCAGAATATTACGTAGCTGAAAAGTCGAGCGGACGGTTGACTCTGCAGGAACCAGGCGCGGAGCGAGCTCCAGCACGCGACGTATTTTTATGTCGCCTGGGGCGGGCGCGGGGGTGGAAACTGGTGCAGACGCGCGGGTCGGTGGAGCCAGGACGGATACGCGCGGGTGGGCAGACCGGTGGGGAGCAGAATAATATTCTGCACCCAGGGAGTCAAATAGCGCGTCTCTATATAGATATATATATATATACGATACGAGCTATGTGTTAAATAAAAGGACGTGAGCTATTTCTGTTTACAAAAAAGTTTATTTTAAAGGAAATTAGAAGTATGCGGTAGCTAGATATAGGAAGAGAGCTATATATGCGTGTCAGCTAAAAATAAAAAGTACTGAGAAAAAATTTACCGCTATTTCAATAATTTACTATAGTTTAAAAAAATTGAAATAATATTTATGTTTTTTTAATAAATCTCGGGCGGTATTTCTGGTGCCTATAATCACATATTATAACACAGACATTATTTATATACATTCTATCCTGGCATAAAAGCAATTATAAGGAGACATGTACACAACATTTTTTTCTCAACTGGTATTTTCGGTATCTCGCCTGAAACTTGAGAACAGTTTTTTTCCAACCGGTACTTTCGATATCTAGCCAGAAACCAGGTTTTCTGTTACCACCGAGAAAAAATCTTACTAGACGAATTATACGATTATTTGCATAATTTGGTCAAATTTAAATATTTTATAGATTTTGGGCGAATTTGGAAATTGGTTCGATACATTTCGGGGTATTTTGACCGGTCTTTATGGTACATGTACTAACGTATTATAACACATACACTATTTCTATGCCACCTATGCTGGCACAAAGGAAATTTTATGGAGACATGGACACCGTATGTTTTCTCGACAAGTGTTTGTAATATCTGGCTGGAAACCTGTTTTTTCCGATTAGCAATGAGAAAAACTAATGTCAGACAAAATTTAACGGTACTTACATAATTTTAACAAATATAAAGAATTTTGTTGAATTTTGAACGAATTTGTAAACTGTTTTGATAAATGTCAAAATTGGTGCTGCAATGGGATAATGAAATAATATTTGAGAAGATCATGCAATAAATTTCTGAAATATTGAAATATTGAATGTACATATTAATGTACGTTTGTTTGTTATTTTCAATATGTTACAACAAATATGTGCCACCGAAGTTGGTGTATTCTCGGATACATGGCAAGATAATTATGTGTTAGCGAGAAAGTAGAACATCTACGTTGAAGAGTAAGGGATAGCATCAAAAAGTAAAAATAAAATCGCACTACCTATTTTCAGGATAGAGACATTACAGAACATATGTCATGAATTTTTATGACCTCTTTCGATTGGAGGGTTGATAAATGTAGGACTCAGAGAAAAAACGATACTCTAACAACTTTGTGAGTGCAAAATAGAGGGTTCTAAAACACTGGAAAACAACATGAATAGTCATTTCACCGCAACACAAAAAGTATGTTCATCCTACATGATTGAGTCTTAAAAAAGTGGTTCGGGTGGTCTTACAAATTTCCATAGAATTGGGCCATATCAATCCAATCCATAAGAATTTTTGTAGCATAATCTAGAAGCAATCCAAAAAAAATTGCCAAATATTAAAAAAACAAATTCGCATGAAATGCCTACAGTTCAAAAATGTCCTTAGAGGTTACATAATAACTACCTGCCATAAACTAAAGCGATTTCAAATATTTCTCACTCATGTGATACTTTTACCTCACATGATTTTTGAACAAGTTATATAATACTATGATTAAGACTTACATGTTTCATTTATATGTTACATGATAACTTTATTTCATAAATAAATTCAATAAGATAAAGAGGATGCCCTCGCATTTGCGAGGGCCACCTTGCTAGTTTATTAAAAATAAACTAAAAATGCTTTTGAGTTGATTCCAACTCTCATAAATCATATTTCACATACACTACATGTTTATGTAAAAATATCACATGGTTACTTTTTATGATCATGGTCTAGAATAGAAAATGGCTCTATGGCTATTTCTAGTCAATTGATATGGTCCAAAACTATTTGTTAAATCATATGAGAGGTTTCTCTCATTTAAATCTTGTCCCAAGTACTCAATATGAGGTAGAAGCCATGCACTACATCATCTCATATTGGATTATTTGGTGATGTTAAATCATAAGTATGGTAGTGTTAAAATTGCATGAGGTACTCTACCTCATTTAAATCAATTTCTCAAATGATGATTATGAATGGTTGACCTTGGTCAACATGGGTTCATACATTACTTATTTGAGGAACTTAACTCTTAACAGGATTCAATGAGAGGAAATTATTTCCTCAGGGAACTAAATAGAAACCTTATTCAATTTTTGTAATGAGAGGAAATTATTTTTCTTAAGAAGAAAACAAAGACAACCAACCTAACAATGTTGTGTGATGCTAGAATAGCTTGCGTGCATCATTGGTGTGTTTAGACTAGCTCTTAAGAATTGTTTGGTGATTGTATACCTCGTATCCGTTTTTAGACGCTAGTACCGAGGAGTACCAGGAGGAGGAGGAGGTCTACTTCCAGGGAGAAGAAGACCACTTTGATCAGTACACCAACCAAGGCAAGCTAATATTCTTGCAAAGTGCAAAGCTCTGTCAGAGCAAGGCACACTCACCTATTACTTTATGCTTCATGATCCCATCCCAAGTTTTATTTCTTATAAGCTTTTACCTTGATTATTAAAGCTTCCTTTTATAGTTAACTTTGATCTAAGTATAGAGTACTACAATAGTATCAAACTTAGCCTAAGGTAATACAAGCTAGTTAGCACCCCTCATGACTAGTTGCTAGTGCTAACAAATAAAATTGACTACTCTAGATGGGAACATGTGAAAGGAAATGACTTTGAAAGATTTTGACGGTGAATGTGACTTGAATGACATGATGAATTTGATAAAAACTGATGGTTGGGTTCGGATGCGATACCATTCCAATTTACAAGTACCCCCACAATACCTGATTATGGGTAGGGCTGAACTAGAAGTTTATGTGTCTTAGTATGGGTTCCCTCTAAACAAGCGTCATAGGGGTTATGCCAAGGCTGCCTCCGTTGAATGTGAAATGACGTGAAATGAGGTGAATGTACGGCCAAGACCTGTGCAGTTCCCAGGCTAACGGTTTGTCTTCACTGGGAGGCCAAGCTCATGGGGAGAGGTGCCTATACTAGGATATCTAAGTGAAAGGTTGTGGTTGATGATCCGCGTACTGAGTTACGATTATTCAGGGTTATCCCTGACGGATGTAATCAAATGTTTTGGCACAAGTGTGCAACCTCTGCAGAGTGTAAATCTATTCGAATAGCCGTGTCCACTATTACGGACGATTGGAATGGCCATACTGTTCCGTTGTCAGATGTTTCTTAAGAAGGAATGATGAATTGAAATGGTGACTTGACTTGAATCACAACTGAGTTGTGGGAATGACACTAATGTTCCCACTTGAGTTAGTTAGCAATTGAAGAGTCTTTTACTAAATGCTTATGAACTAAAATTGGCGTTATGCAAATAAACCTAGAGCTTAGCACCCCATTACTAAAATTGATAGTACTTACACTAGTATTAGTTTGCGAGTACTTTAAAGTACTCACGGCTGTGTCCCTGGCTATTCAAATGGCCAGACTATGAAGAGGAGCAGCAGTACAAAGATGACGGTCAGCAGGACGTCTACAACAACTAGGAGTTCTTCTAATGTCAAGCGTTGGCATGTGGATTAGATAGTCCACTACTACTACGCTTCCGCTATGTATTGTGTTCGTTGATCCTTAGATCAATGATACGTCCAATTTGCATCACTATTTTATATCATAATTTGCTGTTATTCATTGATATATTTCATATTGGGACACAATACTTATGTTATTTCATCTATTTTGCATGTTTCATCATTATTGGAGGATCGAACACCGGAGCCAGGATTCTCGCTGGAAAAAGCACCGTCGAACGCAATATTTCGGAAGATCAACTGTGGAAGGAAATTATACCAAAAATCCTATTTTTCAAGATGACGAAGGAAGCCAGAAGGAGGAGCCAGGAGGAGCCAGGGTGGGCCCACACCCTAGGGCGGCGCGGCCATGGGCCGCGCCGCCATGTGGTGTGAGGGGCCCACGACCCCTTTCGCCTCCTTTTCTTCGCCAAACCCTTCGTCCCGAAGACCTAAGCCACAGGGGGTACCTCACGAAGAGTTACAGCCGCCTCTGCGGGGCGGAGACACCCGGAGAGAAAAGAGCTCTCCGGCGGGCGGGAATCCGCCGGGAAATTCCCTCCGGGAGGGGAAATCGACGCCATCGTCACCGCCATCGAGCTGGACATCATCTCCATCACCATCATCATCATCTCCACCATCATCACCGCCATCTCTTCCGCAGACACCTCGTCACCGCCGTAGCAATTTGGGTTTGATCTTGATTGTTTGATAGGGGAAACTCTCCCGGTATCTATTCATACTTGTTGTTGATGCTATTGAGTGAAACCATTGAACCAAGTTCATGTTCAGATTGTTATTCATCATCATATCACCTCTGATCATGTTCCATATGATGTCTCGTGAGTAGTTCGTTTAGTTCTTGAGGACATGGGTGAAGTCTAAATGTTAGTAGTGAACTATAGTTGAGTAATATTCAATGGTGTGATATTTAAGTTGTGGTGTTATTCTTCTAGTGGTGTCATGTGAACGTCGACTACATGACACTTCACCATTTATGGGCCTAGGGGAATGCATCTTGTATTTGTCTGCTAATTGCGGGGTTGCCGGAGTGAGCGAAACCTAAACCCCCGTTGGTATATCGATGCGGGAGGGATCGCAGGATCTCGAGTTTAAGGTTGTGGTTAGATTTATTCTTAATTACTTTCTTGTAGTTGCGGATGCTTGCAAGGGGTATAATCACAAGTATGTATTTAGTCCTAGGAAGGGCGGTACATTAGCATAGGTTCACCCACACAACACTTATCATAACAATGAAGATTATTTAACCGTATGTAGCGAAAGCACTAGACTAAAATCCCGTGTGTCCTCGAGAACGTTTGGTCATTATAAGTAAACAAATCGGCTTGTCCTTTGTGCTAAAAAGGATTGGGCCACTCGCTGCAATTGTTACTCTCGCACTTTACATACTCATACTTTATTCAATTGTTACATCAAAACCCCCTGAATACTTGTCTGTGAGCATTTACAGTGAATCCTTCATCGAAACTGCTTGTCAACACCTTCTGCTCCTCGTTGGGATCGACATTCTTACTTATCGAAGATACTACGATACACCCCCTATACTTGTGGGTCATCAAGACTATTTTCAGGCGCCGTTGCCGGGGAGTGAAGCGCTATTGGTAAGTGGAATTGGTAAGGAAAACCTTTCTTGTTGTGCTGATTTTATTTCTGCCTCGCTGCTATAAGTCATTATGGAGAGATCTTCTCTTCAATTTCTATTTGGGAAATCTACTACTACTGCAACGGTAGTAGATGAGGCGCAGGTGAGGAAGTGATACCATATAAAATACCTATGAAAATTATTGAACGTGTTATGGATAACCGCTATGAAGGGGATGGAACTGTCCACCCCGGTGATCATTTACTGTTTTTGCATGAATTATGCGGGTTATTCAAATGTGCAGGTATTGCTATGGATGAAGTGAGGAAGAAATTATTCTCTTTATCGCTGTCCGGTAAGGCGGCGCATTGGTATAAATTACTTGGATAATGGGGATTCTCTTGAATGGAATGATATTGTGCCCCGGTTTTATTCTAAGTTCTATCCTCCAAGTGAAATTCATAAGGATCGGAATCGCATATATAATTTTTGGCCTCATGATGGAGAGAGTATTGCCCAAGCTTGGGGAGATTGAAGTCTTTAATGCTCAAATGCCCCATTCATGAGCTTCCTGGTAATGTTATTATTGATAATTTCTATGCAAGACTTTCTTTTCAAGACAAGACCTTGCTGGATACTTCTTGTTCTGGATCATTTACACGCAACAAAGAAGAGTTTAAAAGGGACCTTCTAGATCGAATCCAAGAAAATACTGAAGGTTGGGAGAACGACAAGGATAGAGAATCAGGTATAATTTATGATTATAAATGCATTGAAGCTTTTATGGATACTGATTTATTTCGTAATATGAGTGCTACATATGGTCTTGATTCCCAAGTTGCTCGTAAATCTTTATAAAGCTTTTGCCTCTCATTATGAATTGCCTAAGAAGAATTTTGATAAGTATCATGAACCATACAAAGATAAAATTGACTCATCTATTAATAAGTGTGTTGTTATTGAAGCTGGCTGATCGTGTCATTCCTGAAGCCTATATTGAAAAAACTCCTTTCCCTGCTAAAATGAAAGAGTACTCTGTTATAAATAGTGCGGTTCATAAAAGTGAAAAAGAAACCTAGAGAACCTGAAGAACAAATAAAAAGTTGAACCTCTTGTTGCAATTGTTAAAGATCTTGTGACTGAAAATGTGGAGGATGGTCATATTATTTTCCGTGAAGATGCTTCTAATATTGTTTCACATCCTAATAAACCCAAACAAGCTAGTGTTCCTATGCTATCTGTTAAAATTGGTGATCATTGCTATTATGGATTATGTGATATTGGTGCAAGTGTTAGTGCTATTCCGTATGAGCTTTACACGGAGATTATGCACGAAATTGATTCTTGTGAACTTGAAGATATTGATGTGGTTATTCAGCTGGCTAATAGAGAAACTATTTCACCAATTGGTATTGTCCGAGATGTGGAAGTTTTATGCGGTAAGATTAAATATCCTGCTGACTTTTTGGTACTTGGTTACTGCTGCTAGTGATTATTGTCCTATCATTTTTGGTAGACCTTTTCTAAATACTTGTGGAGCTATTATAGATTGCAAGAAAGAGAAAATTTTGACTAAATTTGCTGGTGAATCTTATGAGTTTAACTTCTCTAAATTTACTAAAACTCCTTATAAAGCTGATTTGCCTAGTAATGATTTTAAAATGGAGCAGTGTGCATCTATTGTTCTTGTTCCTAACAATCCTTTGCAGCAACATTTGGAGGATAGCGAGAGTGAAATTTTTAGGAAAGAAAGAGATGAACTTGAGGAAATTTTTCTTCGCCAACCTATTCTCAAGCATGATTTACCGGTGGAAGATTTGGGTACAACACCGCCACCTAAGGAAGATCCTGTTTTTGATTTAAAGCCTTTACCTCGATAATCTTAAATATGCTCATATTGATGATAAGAAAATATATCCTGTTATTATTAGTTCTAAGCTTACAGAGTTTGAAGAAGAAAGGTTATTGGAAATATTGAAGAAGCATCGATGCGCTATTGGCTATACTCTTGATGATTTGAAGGGGATTTCTCCATCTATTTGCCAACATGCTATTAATATGGAAGATGATGCAAAGCCTGTTGTTGAACCTCAGCGTCGTCTAATTCCGAAGATGAAGGAAGTGGTAAGGAATGAGGTATTACGACTTCTTGAAGCTGGTATTATATATCCTATTGCTGATAGTAGATGGGTTAGTCCTGTGCATTGCGTTCCTAAGAAAGGAGGTATGACTGTTGTGCCTAATGATAATGATGAGCTCATTCCTCAAAGAGTAGTTGTAGGGTATAGAATGTGCATTGATTTTCGAAAAGTTAATAAAGTTACTAAGAAAGATCATTACCCTTTACCATTTATTGATCAAATGCTAGAAAGATTGTCTAAAAATACTCATTTTTGCTTTCTTGATGGTTATTCTGGATTTTCACAAATTCTTGTTAAAGCTAAAGATCAAGAGAAAACCACCTTTACTTGTCCCTATGGAACTTATGCTTATAGACGTATGCCTTTTGGTTTATGTAATGCTCCTGCTACTTTTCAAAGATGCATGTCTGCTATTTTTCATGGTTTTTGTGAAAGTATTGTAGAGGTATTCATGGATGATTTTTCCGTTTATGGGAATTCTTTTGATAGTTGCTTGCGAAACCTTGATAAAGTTTTGCAGAGATGTGAAGAAACTAACCTTGTTCTTAATTGGGAGAAATGCCACTTTATGGTTAATGAAGGAATTGTATTGGGACATAAAATTTCCGAGAGAGGTATTGAAGTTGATAGAGCTAAAGTTGAAGCAATTGAGAAGATGCCCTATCCGAGGGATGTTAAAGGTATTCGTAGTGTTCTTGGTCATGCTTGGGTTTTATAGGAGGTTTATTAAAGATTTCTCCAAGATTTCAAAGCCTCTTACTAATCTTCTTCAAAAAGATGTACCATTTGTTTTTGATGATGATTGTAAGGAAGCTTTTGAAACTCTTAAGAAAGCCTTAACAACTGCTCCTATAGTTGAACCTCCCGATTGGAATTTACCATTTGAAATTATGTGTGATGCTAGTGATTTCTGTTGTAGGTGTCTGTTCTTGGACAGCGAGTAGATAAAAAACTGAATGTTATTCATTATGCTAGTAAAACTCTTGATGCTGCTCAAAGAAATTATGCTACAACTGAAAAGGAATTATTAGCTGTAGTCTTTGCTTGTGATAAATTTAGATCTTATATTGTTGATTCAAAAGTCACTATTCATACTGATCATGCTGCAATTAGATACCTAATGACAAAGAAAGATGCTAAGCCGAGGCTTATTAGATGGGTACTTCTTTTGCAAGAATTTGATTTACATATTGTAGATAGGAAAGGTGCTGATAATCCGGTTGCTGATAATTTGTCTAGATTGGAAAATATTGCTTATGATCCTGTTCCTGTTAATGATAGTTTTCCAAATGAACAATTGGCTGTGATAAAGGTGAGCTCGCGAGACCAGTCCTTGGTATGCTTGATTATGCTAACTTTATTGTTTCCAAGTACTTGCCTCCAACCTTTTCAGCTCAGCAAAGGAGGAAATTCTTTTATGATTTGAGGCATTATTTACTGGGATGACCCACACTTATATAAAGAAGGAGTGGATGGTATTATGCGAAGATGTGTTCCCGAATATGAACAACAAGAGATATTGAGTAAATGTCATGGCAGATGCTTATGGAGGACATCACGCCGGAGATAGAACCGCGCAAAAAGTTCTACAATCAGGTTTTTATTGGCCAACTCTCTTCAAGGATGCGAGAAAGTTTATTTTATCTTGTGATGAATGCCAAAGGGTTGGTAATATCTCCCAGACGCAATGAAATGCCTATGAATTATACTCTTGTTATTGAACCGTTTGATTGTTGGGGATTTGACTTCATGGGACCTTTTCCCTCTTCAAAAGGTAACACTCATATACTTGTTGCTTCGTTGATTATGTTACTAAATGGGTGGAAGCCATACCTACAAAAAGTGCTGATGGTGAGACCTCTTTAAAAATGCTTTTAGATATTATTTTCCCTAGATTTGGAGTGCCTAGATATATTATGACTGATGGAGGTTCTCATTTTATTCATGGAGGTTTTAGAAAAACTCTTGCTAAGTATGGAATTAATCATAGAATTGCTTCCGCTTATCACCCTCAAAGTAGTGGCCAAGTAGAACTATCAAATAGAGAAATTAAATCTATTTTGGGAAAGACTATTAATAAATCTAGAAAGAATTGGGCTAGTAAATTGAAGGACGCACTATGGGCTTATAGAACTGCTTATAAAAACCCCATGGGAATGTCACCTTATAAAATGGTTTATGGAAAAGCTTGTCATTTACCTTTAGAACTAGAACACAAAGCTTATCGGGCTGTTAGAGAATTAAATAAAGATCCTAAACTTGCCGGTGATAAGAGGTTGCTACAATTAAGTTCTCTAGATGAATGGAGAAGTGAAGCTTATGAAAATGCTAAACTCTTTAAAGAAAAAGTTAAAAAATGGCATGATAGGAGGATCATCAAAAGAGAGTTTAATATTGGGGATAAAGTCCTATTGTATCGGTCTCGTCTCAGATTCTTTGCGAGGAAATTACTCTCGAAATGGGAAGGACCATATGTTGTCGAGGAGGTGTATCGCTCAGGAGCAATCAAGATTAGCTCTCTCCAAGGCAATGCTACGCAAGTGGTGAATGGACAAAGACTCAAGCATTATATCTCGGGTGATTCTTATAATGTTGATGTTGATATTATTCAAGTGGAAACACCGGAAGCTTTCATCAAAGGACAAATTGACAGATCCGCGAACTCGACTTTGAATAAGTAACGATGTCTTGGTAATGAAAAGTACGCAATTTACTTTCCGAACATATATTTTCGCTGTTTTTGGAAAATATGAGAAATTACGAGTTCGAAACGGAGTGGAAAGGACGCACGAGGGCGTGGCACCATAGGCCGGCGCGGCCTAGCCTGGGCCCGCGCCGCCCTGTGGTCTGGCCGCCCCGTCGCTCCTTTCCGACTCTGGTTCGATCTGGTACTTTCCGTTTGTTGAGAAAATTTTTGCTATATAATCCCCCGGACCCCTGGAGGTCCGTATATCGTTTTCTCGACGTGTTTTGTTTCGAGCTGTTTCTGCCAGGATCTGTTTTTAGTCTAGAAGCACCATGGTCTCCAAGAACAAGGGCAAGGAGTTTCCAGATGAAGAAGATCGAGATCTTGGGTGGAAAGAGGAAGACAAGGACGTCAAGGAAGAGGATGAAGAAGAGGTGGAGGAAGATTCGCGTGCACACCCGCGTGCTACCATTGCAAGCATCAAGGTGGTGGACAACACTTTTAGTGCAAACAAGAGCGCAAGAATTCGCCTTTGGAGGAGCGGTGCCACGTCATTATCTAGCTCAGAAAACATCTCCATCGGGCATTCATCGCCCCTTCCACAATCTAATTTTCAATAATCAAATTGAAGGGACTCCCAAGGCAGCATTGCCTAGCCGGTGGGATATAGATCGCTCTAACAACTGCAGGGAGAAAAGGAGCCTGAGGCTGAAGAGTGGGGAAATAACTCCAAGAGCTGGGACTCGCCATTAGGCAGGACTCTCTAACCGCGTCGAGCACAATTCGAGAGATGATTCGCAATCTCATATACAAGATTGACGAGCTTCAGGAGCTTATTGAGAAGCTTGTCAGGAATTCATCACCACCATCGCCGAAGGAGTAATTCATCATCGGTATTGGCATCCCCTTGGTTTGTTCCAAGCTTGGGGGAATGCCGCGGTATCACATTATCACTATCTTTTACTTTTATTGTCAAGTAGTGTCATATCATGAATAGGGAAGTTATCGTATAGGATGGGTTGCGTTTGGAAGTATCTCTCCTTTAGTTGTCTATGTATCCCTTGGTGTGAGTTATCGATATGGAATATTAATGAGAAGTCTTATCATTTACATATTGCACATCTTATTTTAGTTTGCACTCTCTATGACTCATCTTGTTGTTAGTATTGGTATCACTTTGGGAGCATTGAATAAATCTATTTGGTTTTGGCAAACTTAGCATTGGTCAATAGCAACAACACTTTGAGGTGTAAATAGAAAAGAGAATACATGTAGATGTTTCATTGTCTTTCTTGTTATCTCATAGCTCATTATTCTGAAGTTAAAATTGTTTGTGCTTACAAGGAAGATGCATGATTGTTTCTATCATATGTATATTTGTTTGTTTCCCTCGACTCTTATGCTTGCTAATTAACCTTGCTAGCCAAAGACCTGTACTGAGAGGGAATACTTCTCGTGCATCCAAACCTTCAACCAAACCTATGTTATTTGTGTCCACCATACCTACCTATTACATGGTATTTTCTGCCATTCCAAGTAAATACTTCATGTGCTACCTTTAAACAATTCAAAACTTAGTATCTCTTATTTGTGTCAATGTTTCATAGCTCATGAGGAAGTATGTGGTGTTTTATCTTTCAATCTTGTTGCAAAAAGAGCTGGCAATGGGATTCCCAGTCCCAAATTAATTAAACTAAATAGACACTCCTCCATGGTATGTGATTGATGGACGGCACCCGAAGGATTCGGTTAGCCATGGCTTGTGTAAGCAAAGGTTGGGGGAGTGTCATCATCATCATAAAGCTAAAATAAAAAGGCACTCCTTCATGGTATGAGATTGTTGGCAGGCACCCGAGGATTCGGTTAGCCATGGTTTGTGAAAGAAAGGTTGGAAGGAGTGCCACACAAAAGGAAAATATTATGGGAGCCGCTCTTAGGAGGTTGTCTGGCAAGGGGGTTAGAGTACCCGCTACCAGTCGTTGACAACAACAAACACCCCTCAAAATGTTACTTTTATTATCTCTATATGATTTCAAAACTGAAAGAGCTCTAGCACATGATTTAATCCCTGCTTCCCTCTGCGAAGGGCATGTCTTTTACTTTATGTTGAGTCAGTAAACCTATTTCTCTCCATCTCAAGCAAGCATTTGAGTAGTTGTGATCAAACCATTATATTGTGATTTGCTACATCATGTCTTTTATTCTTCCTTGTTTAGTACAAGTTTTATCCGAATGAATATAGCTTTGCAAGTTATCAATGATTATGAAGAGACCATTATGATTGAGTATGCAAGTTGTGCATTATAAACTTTAACATGAGAGCGCTGCTCAATAAGATAAATATAATCTATTAATTGTTCTCTGACCAAGAACGAAGTTTGCCATCACCAATTATGATTTCTCATGCACCTTTACTTGTGATTACCTTATACTTGTTTCAATATGAGTTATAAGAGGTTGTTTACTATAATGTCCTGTGTGAATGAATATGATGCTTCTTGTCCGTATTCTATTTATCGACTCTTCACTCCATAAACATGTGGTCATGTCTATTGAGTTCGGCTTCGCTTGGGGACAAGCGAAGTCTAAGCTTGGGGGAGTTGATACGTCCAATTTGCATCACTATTTTATATCATAATTTGTCTGTTATTCATTGATATATTTCATATTGGGACACAATACTTATGTTATTTCATCTATTTTGCATGTTTCATCATTATTGGAGGATCGAACACCGGAGCCGAGATTCTCGCTGGAAAAAGCACCGTCGGAACGCAATATTTCGGAAGATCAACTGTGGAAGGAAATTATACCAAAAATCCTATTTTTCAAGATGACGAAGGAAGCCGAAGGAGGAGCCGGGGTGGGCCCACACCCTAGGGCGGCGCGGCCCATGCCCCGGCCGCGCCGCCATGTGGTGTGAGGGGCCCACGACCTTTCGCCTCCTTTTCTTCGCCAAACCCTTCGTCCCGAAGACCTAAGCCACAGGGGGTACCTCGCGAAGAGTTACAGCCCGCCTCTGCGGGGCGGAGAACACCAGAGAGAAAAGAGCTCTCCGGCGGGCAGGAATCCGCCGGGGAAACTCCCTCCGGGAGGGGGAAATCGACGCCATCGTCACCGCCATCGAGCTGGACATCATCTCCATCACCATCATCATCATCTCCACCATCATCACCGCCATATCTTCCGCAGCACCTCGTCACCGCCGTAGCAATTTGGGTTTGATCTTGATTGTTTGATAGGGGAAACTCTCCCGGTATCTTTTCATACTTGTTGTTGATGCTATTGAGTGAAACCATTGAACCAAGTTCATGTTCAGATTGTTATTCATCATCATATCACCTCTGATCATGTTCCATATGATGTCTCGTGAGTAGTTTGTTTAGTTCTTGAGGACATGGGTGAAGTCTAAATGTTAGTAGTGAACTATAGTTGAGTAATATTCAATGGTGTGATATTTAAGTTGTGGTGTTATTCTTCTAGTGGTGTCATGTGAACGTCGACTACATGACACTTCACCATTTATGGGCCTAGGGGAATGCATCTTGTATTCGTCTGCTAATTGCGGGGTTGCCGGAGTGAC
This sequence comes from Lolium rigidum, assembly GCF_022539505.1. Lineage (NCBI taxonomy): Eukaryota > Viridiplantae > Streptophyta > Magnoliopsida > Poales > Poaceae > Lolium > Lolium rigidum. The sequence continues at coordinate 206,479,907 of NC_061510.1, forward strand.
AGAAACCTAAACCCCCGTTGGTATATCGATGCAGGAGGGATCGCAGGATCTCAGAGTTTAAGGCCGTGGTTAGATTTATTCTTAATTACTTTCTTGTAGTTGCGGATGCTTGCAAGGGGTATAATCACAAGTATGTATTTAGTCCTAGGAAGGGCGGTACATTAGCATAGGTTCACCCACACAACACTTATCATAACAATGAAGATTATTTAACCGTATGTAGCGAAAGCACTAGACTAAAATCCCGTGTGTCCTCGAGAACGTTTGGTCATTATAAGTAAACAAATCGGCTTGTCCTTTGTGCTAAAAAGGATTGGGCCACTCGCTGCAATTGTTACTCTCGCACTTTACATACTCATACTTTATTCAATTGTTACATCAAAACCCCCTGAATACTTGTCTGTGAGCATTTACAGTGAATCCTTCATCGAAACTGCTTGTCAACACCTTCTGCTCCTCGTTGGGATCGACATTCTTACTTATCGAAGATACTACGATACACCCCCTATACTTGTGGGTCATCAATCAACTATTTGTGTAATATTGGATCATGTGATCTACTTTTGTAAGACGATTATGGCTTGTAATGAATGATGACTTATGATATCAACTGTTATGTCTCGCAACAACAATATTCCTGGGATTGCGCTGAATGGCATAATAGGCATCTGGACTTAAAAATCCGGGTTTTGACAAGGGGCACCCCTGCGCGAGAGATGGGTCGATAGAGAGAGAGAGATTAGACTCTGTGGAACGATACAGCAAGACCTTGTATTCCGTACGTTCTTCAAACTCTAGCCAAGGCCAAGTTCATCAAATACATACCAGAATTCCTTCCCAAATCCTTCCCCTTGTTAACCAAACCCTCCCCCGAATCCTCTAGCGCACATTCGGCCCCAACTTAAGCCATCCCATGGCATCTGTCTGTTCACCACGATGATGTCTATGCACGCTTCTAATCCTGTAGACAGTGTTGGGCCTCCAAGAGTAGAGGTTTGTAGAACAGCAGCAAGTTTCCCTTAAGTGGATCACCCAAGGTTTATCGAACTCAGGGAGGAAGAGGTCAAAGATATCCCTCTCAAGCAACCCTGCAATCACAAAGCAAGAAGTCTCGTGTGTCCCCAACACACCAAATACACTTGTCAGATGTATAGGTGCACTAGTTCGGCGAAGAGATAGTGAAATACAAGTAGTATGGATGTATATGAGTGGTAATAGCAATCTGAATAAAATATGGCAGCGAGTAAACATGCAACAAAACAGTAAACAAACGGAGATTCGATGCTTGGAAGCAAGGCCTAGGGATCCTGCTTTCACTAGTGGACACTCTCAACTTTGATCACATAATAAAGCCACTCTACACTCTTTTGTTGGATGATGAACACCACTAATTGTGTAGGATTACATTAACCCTCAATGCCGGAGTTAACAAGCTCCACAATATTCGATATTCATGTTTAAATAACCTTAGAGTACACGATAGATCAACACAACTAAACCAGATATTTGCAATATCAAAAGTAGTGTGCTCTTTCAAATCATGATCACTAATGTAGGTAAAGGGCATAGGAAGATCGTTGTACTCAGATTCATTATCATAATAATCATCAGGAGCAACATACTTACGGTTACCTATCGTTATCTCATACACGCGGGGATATGCTATTACCTCTTTCTTTTTATTTCCCTTCTTCTTCTTCTTCTTCTTTGTTCCCTTCTTCTTCTTCTTCTCCTTTTCCTCGTTCCCTTCTTTAGCAGGGAGAGGCTTCTCCACATAACCTGCTTTATTTCCAGAAACAATAGAATAAACTTGGGAGGATTCCTCCTTTTCATTAATAAGTTCAAAACACACAGCGGTCCTATCATATTTTGGCAAGGTGTCATCTTCTAAAATATTTTGTATGTAATTTTCTGTATGGCAATTATCAATGCAATAAGAAAAAAACCCATGCAGGACATCATCAACATCAAGATCATTAATATCTAACAAAGAAATTTTTCTTGATAACTCTTCACACCACAAAAATAAAGTAAGTTCATCATGCTGATTAGGAGTAATTTCATCATCACAATACAAATTTGCAGCACTCATGGGGTTCAAATTATCATTGGAGGAGCATTGAAAATTAAAATGACCCACTCTATGGCAAAGCTCACAAATAAAAGGATAGAGGACACAAACTTTTTTACCAAGATCATCTAGCGCCCTAGACCACTTTCTAGTTTTTTCATTAGTATGATGGATACAATATTCATCTTTGATTTGATTAATTCCACAAGGTCTATGCATTCCACAAAAATTAACATGCTTATAGGAAATAGCATTCTTAGGAGTTTGAGCATGTTTATTGCAATCATTAACAACAATTTCATCCTTCATACAAGCCTCTTTAAAAGGTTCATGATACTTATCAAAATTCTTCCTAGGCAATTCAAAATGAGAGGCAAAAGTTTTATAAAGATTTGCAGCAACTTGAGAGTCAAGACCATAGGTAGCACTCATATTTCGAAATTTACCAGTATCCATAAAAGTTTCAATGCATTCATAATCATAGTTTATACCTGATTCTTTACCTTTGTCGTTCTCCCAATCTTCAGCGTTCTCCTGAATCCGATTAAGAAGGTCCCATTTAAACTCTTCTTTATTGCGCGTGAATGATCCAGAACAAGAAGTATCCAGAAAGGTCTTGTCTTGAAAAGAAAGTCTTGCATAGAAATTATCAATAATAACATTACCAGGAAGCTCATGATTGGAGCATTTGAGCATTAAAGACTTCAATCTCTCCCATGCTTGGGCAATACTCTCTCCATCATGAGGCCAGAAATTATATATTCGGTTTCGGTCTTTGTGAATTTCACTTGGAGGATAGAATTTAGAATAAAATAGAGGCACAATATCCTTCCAATCAAGAGGATGCTCATCCTTCAGACAGTTTATACCAATGCGCCGCTTCACCAGACAACGACATAGAGAATAATTTCTTCTTCACTTCATCCATAGAGATACCTGCACACTTGAATAACCCGCATAATTCATGCAAAAACAGTAAATGATCTCCAGGATGGACAGTTCCATCCCCTTCATAGCGGTTATCCATAACACGTTCAATAATTTTCATAGGTATTTTATATGGAATACTTTCAGTAGGTGCATTTAAAATATCACAAGCATCATTAGAGTTATCGTATATGGGAGATAAAGTATTATCAGAGCAAATTTTCTCCCCTAAAGATGGGAAGCTAAAAAGATCACAAAAACTAGCTTCCCCAAGCTTAGACTTCTCCATAGCATTAGCAGTAATTGCATTCATACTAATAACATCGCTACTAGTATGCAAATAAGGTTCCATAGGTTTTTTAATTTTCGCATCAAACAATTCTAAATCAGGAAAAAGATTAAAAAGCTCACCAATTTTTTTGTTGTTTTCCATTATGCCTAACTAGTGAAAATAAAAACAAGAAACAAAAAGATGCAATTGCAGGATCTAAAGGAAATAGCTTCGAGCACTCACACACCGGCAACGAGTGCTAGGAAATAGCTTAGTAGTCGGAGGATGTGAATACCTTTTACCTTACCTCCCCGGCAACGGCGCCGAGAAAATAGCTTGATGTCTACGCACGCTTCTATTCCTGTAGACGGTGTTGGGCCTCCAAGAACAGAGGTTTGTAGAACAGCAGCAAGTTTCCCTTAAGTGGATCACCCAAGGTTTATCGAACTCAGGGAGGAAGAGGTCAAAGATATCACTCTCAAGCAACCCTGCAATCACAAAGCAAGAAGTCTCTTGTGTCCCCAACACACCAAATACACTTGTCAGATGTATAGGTGCACTAGTTCGGCGAAGAGATAGTGAAATACAAGTAGTATGGATGTATATGAGTGGTAATAGCAATCTGAATAAAATATGGCAGCGAGTAAACATGCAATAAAACAGTAAACAAACGGAGATTCGATGTTTGGAAGCAAGGCCTAGGGATCCTGCTTTCACTAGTGGACACTCTCAACTTTGATCACATAATAAAGCCACTCTACACTCTTTTGTTGGATGATGAACACCACTAATTGTGTAGGATTACATGAACCCTCAATGCCGGAGTTAACAAGCTCCATAATATTCGATATTCATATTTAAATAACCTTAGAGTACACGATAGATCAACACAACTAAACCAAGTACTAACATAGCATGCACACTGTCACCATCACACTATGAAGGAGGAATAGATCACATCAATACTATCATAGCAATAGTTAACTTCATAATCTACAAGAGATTACAATCATAGCCTACGCCAAGTACTACACGATGCACACACTTGTCACCATTACACCGTGGAGGAGGAATAGAGTACTTTAATAACATCACTAGAGTAGCACATAGATGATATTCAACTAGATCACATAAAGAGAGAGATGAACCACATAGCTACAGCGGAGCCCTCAGCCCCGGGGGTGAACTACTCCCTCCTCATGGGAGACAGCAGCGGTGATGAAGATGGCGGTGGTGTCGATGGAGGAGCCTTCCGGGGGCACTTCCCCGTCCCGGCGGCGTGCCGGAACAGAAACTCCTGTCCCCCAGATCTTGGCTTCGCGATGGCGGCGGCTCTGGAAGGTTTCTCGTACCGTGGCTTTTCCGTATCGAAGATTTAGGTCAGGGGGCTTCTTATAGGCGAAGAGGCGGAGTAGGAGGGGGTACGGAGCCACCACACAATAGGGGGGCGCGCCTGGCTCCTTGGCCGCGCCGCCTTGGTGTGTGGGCCCCCGTGGCTCTCCTCTGGTCCCTCTCGGGTGTTCTAGAAGCTTCGTGGAATTATAAGATGCTGGGCGTTGATTTCGTCCAATTCCGAGAATATTTCCTTACTAGGATTTCTGAAACCAAAAACAGCAGAAAACAGGAACTGGCACTTCGGCATCTCGTCAATAGGTTAGTTCCGGAAAATGCATAAAAACAATATAAAGTGTGAACAAAACATGTAGGTATTGTCATAAAACAAGCGTGGAACATAAGAAATTATAGATACGTTTGAGACGTATCACACGACGACAGGAAGTAATAGTTGTTTAATGACAAACACTATTGGATTCCAGGAAGAATCTGGACAAGGGATATAATCAATTATATCCAGTAAGATTAGCACGGAGTTCGAGAAAAGTTGTACTCTGCACAAGTCAGTTCCACACTCCGAAACGTGAGAGAGTTCAAACTTCGAGGACTAAGTTTAGTTTAAGGGGGAGAAACTGTAATATCCCAGGATCTGGGGTTACAAAATTAGAGGAAACAGATGTGTGCATTGCATTCATGCATAGAAAATCTGGGGAATTTCGCGCTTTCAAGTAAAACTGTCACAGTAACCGAAGTTTCACTTGATTTGATGGAATTGAAGTAGATCATTGATGCGTGCAGTTGACACACGTCCGTTGGGAACCCCAAGAGGATGGTGTGATGCAGACAGTAGCAAGTTTTCCCTCAGAAAGAAACCAAGGTTTATCGAACCAGGAGGAGCCAAGAAGCACGTTGAAGGTTGATGGCGGCGAAATGTAATGCGGCGCAACACCAGGGATTCCGGCGCCAATGTGGAACCTGCACAACACAACCAAAGTACTTTGCCCCAACGTAACAGTGAGGTTGTCAATCTCACCGGCTTGCTGTGAACAAAGGATTAACCGTATTGTGTGGAAGATGATTGTTTGCGAAGAACAGTAAAGAACAAGTATTGCAGTAGATTGTATTTCGGATGTAAAGATGGACCGGGGTCCACAGTTCACTAGAGGTGTCTCTCCCATAAGATAAATAGCATATTGGGTGAACAAATTACGGTTGGGCAATTGACAAATAAAGAAGGCATAACAATGCACATACAAATATCATGATGAGTACTATGAGATTTAATCGGGGCATTACGACAAAGTACATAGACCGCCATCCGACGATGCATCTATGCCTAAAAAGTACACTTTCAGGTTATCATCCGAACCCCTTCGGTATTAAGTTGCAAACAACAGACAATTGCATTAAGTATGGTGCGTAATGTAATCAATAACTACATCCTTGGACATAGCATCAATGTTTTATCCCTAGTGGCAACAGCACATCCACAACCTTAGAACTTTCTGTCACTATCCCAGATTTAATGGAGGCATGAACCCACTATCGAGCATAAATACTCCCTCTTGGAGTCACAAGTATCAACTTGGCTAGAGCCTCTACTAGCAACGGAGAGCATGCAAGAACATAAACAACTCATATATGATAGATTGATAATCAACTTGACATAGTATTCAATATTCATCGGATCCCAACAAACACAACATGTAGGATTACAAAGAAACGATCTTGATCATGATAGGCAGCTCACAAGATCGAGCATGATAGCACAATTAGGAGAAGACGATCATCTAGCTACTGCTATGGACCCATGGTCCAGGGGTGAACTACTCACACATCAATCCGGAGGCGATCATGGCGATGAAGAGTCCTCCGGGAGATGATTCCCCTCTCCGGCGAGGGTGCCGGAGGCGATCTCCTGAATCCCCGAGATGGGATTGGCGGCGGCGGCGTCGCGGTAATGTTTTCCGTATCGTGGCTCTCGGATGCGGGGGTTTCGTGACTGAGGCTTTAAGTAGGCGAAAGGGTAGGTCAGGGGGCCACACGAGGTGGCCACACAGTAGGCCGGCGCGGCCCAAGCCCAGGCCGCGCCGCCTTGTTGTGTCGTCGCCTCGTGGCCCCACTTCGTTTCCTCTTCGGTCTTCTGGAAGCTTCGTGGAAAAATAGGCCCCTGGGCGTTGATTTCGTCCAATTCCGAGAATATTTCCTTACTAGGATTTCGAAACCAAAAACAACGAGAAAACAGACAAGCGGCTCTTCGGCATCTCGTCAATAGGTTAGTGCCGGAAAATGCATAATAACGACATATAATGTGTATAAAACATGTGAGTATCATCATAAAAGTAGCATGGAACATAAGAAATTATAGATACGTTTGGGACGTATCAAGCATTCCCAAGCTTAATTCCTACTCGCCCTCGAGTAGGTAAACGATAACAAAGATAATTTCTGAAGTGACATGCTATCATAATCTTGATCATACTATTGTAAAGCACATGAGATGAATGCAGCGATTCGAAGCAATGATGAAGATAATGAGTAAACAAATGAATCATATAGCAAAGACTTTTCATGAATAATACTTTCAAGACAAGCATCAATAAGTCTTGCATAGGAGTTAACTCATAAGGCAATAAATTCTTAGTAGAAAGCTTTGAAGCAACACAAAGGAAGATATAAGTTTCAGCGGTTGCTTTCAACATCAACATGTAATCTCATGGATAATTGTCAACACAAAGTAATATAACAAGTGCAATAGGTAAACATGTAAGAATCAATGAACACAGTTGACACAAGTGTTTGCTTCTAAGGTGGAAGGAAATAGGTAAACTGACTCAACAATAAAGTAAAAGAATGGCCCTTCGCAGAGGGAAGCAGGGATTAAATCATGTGCTAGAGCTTTTCAAGTTTTGAAATCATATAGAGAGCATAAAAGTAAAGTTTTGAGAGGTGTTTGTTGTTGTCAACGAATGGTAATGGGTACTCTAACTACCTTATCAACCGGACTTTCAAGAGCGGCTCCCATGAAGGACGTTATTTCTACCACCGTGGTAGATCATCCCTCTTCTCTTTTGTTTACACATGCATTTATTATTTATGGATGACACTCCTCCCCACCTTTCCTTTCTCAAGCCATGGCTAACCGAATCCTCGGGTGCCTTCCAACAATCTCATACCATGGAGGACTGTCTATATTTTTTCTTTCTCTTTTTTTTTTCTTTTTTGCAAAATTAAGTTGCTCACTGATTGATCAGGGCAAAGCATGTGAAGAGAATTATTAATGCAAGTTAATTAATCGGGGCTGGGAACCCCATTGCCAGCTCTTTTTGCAAAATTATTGGATAAGCGAGATGAGCCACTAGTCCATTGGTGAAAGTGCAGTCGAAGTAAATGACAAGATCGAAAGATAAAACACCACATACTTCCTCATGAGCTATAAAACATTGACACAAATAAGAGGTAATAACTTTTGAATTGTTTAAAGGTAGCACATGAAGTATTTACTTGGAATGGCAGGAAATATCATGTGGTAGGTAGGTATGGTGGACACAAATGGCATAGGTGTTGGCTCAAGGTTTTGGATGCACGAGAAGTATTCCCTGTCAGTACAAGGCTTTGGCTAGCAAGGTTGTTTGAAGCAAACTCAAGTATGAACCGGTACAACAAAACTTACATAAGAACATATTGCAAGCATTATAAGACTCTACACTCGTCTTCCTTGTTGTTCAAACACCTTAACCGAGAAAATATCTAGACCTCGGAGAGACCAATCATGCAAACCAAATTTCAACAAGCTCTATGTAGTTCTTCATTAATAGGTGCAAAGTACATGATGCAAGAGCTTAAACATGATCTATATGAGCATAACAATTGCCAAGTATCAAATTATTCAAGACATTATACCAATTACCACATGCGGCATTTTCCGTTTCCAACCATATATCAATGAATGAGGTAGTTCAACTTTTGCAATGAACATTAAAGATAAAGCTAAGAACACATGTGTTCATACGAAACAGCGGAGCGTAATATCTCCAATATAAAGGATTGTGGGATCTGACTTTATTCAAACAAAACAAAAACTAAAGCAAATAGACGCTCCAAGCAAAGCACATAAGATGTGACGGAATAAAAATATAGTTTCATTAGAAGAACCTGATAATGTTGTCGATGAAGAAGGGGATGCCTTGGGCATCCCCAAGCTTAGATGATTGAGTCTTCTTAAAATATGCAGGGATGAACCACGGGGGCATCCACAAGCTTAGACTTTTCACTCTTCTTGATCATAGTATATCATCCTCCTCTCTTGACCCTTGAAAACTTCCTCCACACCAAACTTCAAGCAAACTCATTAGAGGGTTAGTGCATAATAAAAATCCACATGTTCAGAGGTGACACAATCATTCTTAACACTTCCGGACATTGCACAAAGCTACTGGACATTAATGGAATAAAGAAATTCATCCAACATAGCAAAAGAGGCAATGCGAAATAAAAGGCAGAATCTGTCAAAAACAGAACAGTTCGTAAAGACGAATTTTACAGGGGCACTAGACTTGCTCAGATGGAAAAACTCAAAACTAATGAAAGTTGCGTACATATCTGAGGATCACGCACGTAAATTTGCTGATTTTTCTGAGTTACCTACAGAAACTTCTGCGCGAATTCGTGACAGAACGGCAAATGCTGTTTCTGCGCAGTAATCCAAATCTAGCATCAACTTTACCATAGAGACTTTACTTGGCACAAAAACATGATAAGGAGAGGTTGCTACAGTAGTAAACAACTTCCAAGACTCAAATATAAAACAAATTACTGTAGTAAAAACATGGGTTGTCTCCCATAAGCGCTTTTCTTTAACGCCTTTCAGCTAGACGCAGAAAGTGTGAATCAAGTATTATCAAGAGATGAAGCATCAACATCATTACCAGGGGTGTTGGGAGTTTTATCAATTATAGGCCTATAATAATTCTTTGGTTTAGGCACCTTAGAGACATACATGAATTTTTGCTCTTTACCCACATAAGATTTCTCCTTATATTTAAGAGAAGAAAAAGTTGAACCCAAGGTTCCCATAACTTTTTCAAGTTCGCCAATCCTATTGATTTGATTGTCATGGTCAACACAAGTTCCTAAGACACTAATTCTTTCATCAATTCCTCCTAGGGATTTATCAAGTTCATCAGTTTTATCAAGTAACATTTCCAATTTAGTTTCAACACTTGGAAAATTTTTCTCTATGGCTTCCAACTTTTTCATGACGTCCTCAAGAGAGATTTCAATTTTAGTTTCATTAAAAGGTGGTATTCCAACTAGACTCTCAATGATGCAACTAGCTTCTAAAGAGTATCAAGAACATACCTATTCCAGCTAGATAGGCCAACATAAAAATTCCTAAGTAGGATAATAGTGGAGTGTTTCTTAGTGCACCTATGATGAGCATCACTAATTCTATACCAAGCATCTTTAAAACTTTCTCCACCTTGTTGTTTAAACGAACGAACTTCAACTTCAGGGTTACTCATTTTAGCAGTAGTAAATAAAGCAGACTAGATAAAGTAAATGCAAGTAACTAATTTTTTTGTGTTTTTGATATAGAGAGAGCAAGAGAGTAAATAAAGTAAAGCTAGCAACTAATTTTTTTGTGTTTTGTTTTAGTGCAGCAAACAAAGTATTAAATAAAATAAAGCAAGACAAAAACAAAGTAAAGAGATTGGAAGTGGAGACTCCTCTTGCAGCGTGTCTTGATCTCCCCGGCAACGGCGCCAGAAAAAGAGCTTGATGCGTGCAGTTGACACACGTCCGTTGGGAACCCCAAGAGGAAGGTGTGATGCAGACAGTAGCAAGTTTTCCCTCAGAAAGAAACCAAGGTTTATCGAACCAGGAGGATCCAAGAAGCACGTTGAAGGTTGATGGCGGCGAAATGTAATGCGGCGCAACACCAGGGATTCCGGCGCCAACGTGGAACCTGCACAACACAACCAAAGTACTTTGCCCCAACGTAACAGTGAGGTTTTCAATCTCACCGGCTTGCTGTGAACAAAGGATTAACCGTATTGTGTGGAAGATGATTGTTTGCGAAGAACGAGTAAAGAACAAGTATTGCAATAGATTGTATTTCGGATGTAAAGATGGACCGGGGTCCACAGTTCACTAGAGGTGTCTCTCCCATAAGATAAATAGCATGTTGGGTGAACAAATTACAGTTGGGAAATTGACAAATAAAGAAGGCATAACAATGCACATACAAATATCATGATGAGTACTATGAGATTTAATCAGGGCATTACGACAAAGTACATAGACCGCCATCCAAGCATGCATCTATGCCTAAAAAGTCCACTTTCAGGGTTATCATCCGAACCCCTTCCGGTATTAAGTTGCAAGCAACAGACAATTGCATTAAGTATGGTGCGTAATGTAATCAATAACTACATCCTTGGACATAGCATCAATGTTTTATCCCTAGTGGCAACAGCACATCCACAACCTTAGAACTTTTTGTCACTGTCCCAGATTTAATGGAGGCGTGAACCCACTATCGAGCATAAATACTCCCTCTTGGAGTCACAAGTATCAACTTGGCCAGAGCCTCTACTAGCAACGGAGAGCATGCAAGAACATAAACAACTCATATATGATAGATTGATAATCAACTTGACATAGTATTCAATATTCATCGGATCCCAACAAACACAACATGTAGGATTACAAAGAAACGATCTTGATCATGATAGGCAGCTCACAAGATCGAGCATGATAGCACAATTAGGAGAAGACGACCATCTAGCTACTGCTATGGACCCATGGTCCAGGGGTGAACTACTCACACATCAATCCGGAGGCGATCATGGCGATGACGAGTCCTCCGGGATATGATTCCCTCTCCGGCGAGGTGCGGAGGCGATCTCCGAATCCCCTGAGATGGGATTGGCGGCGGCGGCGTCACAGTAATGTTTTCCGTATCGTGGCTCTCGGTACTGGGGGTTTCGCGACAGAGGCTTTAAGTAGGCGAAAGGGTAGGTCAGGGGGCCACACGAGGTGGCCACACAGTAGGCCGGCGCGGCCCAAGCCCAGGCCGCGCCGCCTAGCTGTGTCGTCGCCTCGTGGCCCCACTTCGTTTCCTCTTCGGTCTTCCGGAAGCTTCGTGGAAAAATAGGCCCCCGGGCGTTGATTTCGTCCAATTCCGAGAATATTTCCTTACTAGGATTTCTGAAACCAAAAACAGCGAAAAACAACGAATCGGCTCTTCGGCATCTCGTCAATAGGTTAGTGCCGGAAAATGCATAATAACGACATATAATGTGTATAAAACATGTGAGTATCATCATAAAAGTAGCATGGAACATAAGAAATTATAGATACGTTTGGGACGTATCAATCATCAAGTCAAGAACTATAAACCTCAATGTGACTTTGCTAAAACCTTGTTTTGGGTAGAGATTATTTGATCCAAGGGGTTAGATCAAATGGAACTAAAACCAACACGATAACACATTAATCAAGGATCAATTGCTTGATCTTAAAAAATATCATAATATGTTAATCTTTGCCATAACATATGAACATCTATTCAACTACAAATCAAGTAACAAGAAATGAAGAAACTATTCTTGTCTTATCTTTTCCATGTCTTAAACGAATCTATGTTCCTACCATGAACCTCATGGTATTCATTCCACTTCAATCTTGGAACCATGACAAGGAGCTTAACTCCAGAAATGTTCCCTAGTTTCCATTTGCTATATTCTTCTCTATTCAAATAATTATACATCAAAACCTAGAGAAGAGAGAGTTCTATATTTATTAGAGAAGCAATGTCAACCCTTGAGCTAAACCTTGGATATACATACATATGCTCACATCATCATTTTTAAGAAGAACCCTAGGATATCATTCAATATATTTCCTAGAGAGAGAACCCATTTATGTTAATTATAGATATTGATGATCACATCATTATATATGGAACCTAACCTTAGGTTATTATTAAAGTCTTTCCCAAATGAGAGAAACCATTCATACCAACCTTTGTGACACCTATTAAAGAATCCAGGATAACTTTTAAACAAAAGCATTAAGGTATAATATAGCTCATCTTGGAGTGGTGAGATAATCCAATATTAAATTGAACAAGACTGTATCCTTGAATTGATGAAATAAAGTAGAGACTAATTCAACTAAGTTATCCAGGTAGAGACTTAACCTTTTCACACCATAAACCCTAGAATAATTCATTCCTATATAAGAGAGCTCAAGCTAGGATATTACACTCAAGTTAGTTGAGCCAACACTTGAATTTTAAGGAGAGAACTATTCCATATATCCAGATGATTATATCATCATTCCTTGAGAAGAACTCTATTATCTCAGGCATTCTAATGGATATGATCTATTGAGACAACCATAGCCATGTCCATCCAAGACAGTATAAAAGAAGTACTATACCCTAGTTGATCAATACAATACTTGATACTGGAGATGAGTACCATATTCCACTAGTACTAACTGAGTAAGCCAAACCCTTGACCATCACAGCTCAGTAATTATCATAAACCCTAAGGTCTAGAACGAGTGTGATGAGAGGAAGACAATAAGGAGAGGTTAGTGAAGAATGAGTTGATCATGTCTAATGCATGATCATAGTTTGCAGATATATAAGTATTAGATGCAACTTTACATGATAAGCACATATAATCCACCACATGAAATCATAGGGATATCAATAGCAACCCTAAAACCATTTTTAATATCATGAGCAGAGGAGTAATGTCATTGTATTAAACCCTTGCCCAGCCAAGTACTTGTGACAACTCTAGTAGTATTTAGATACAAGCACCCTATCAATAGTGAGGGTGAACTAAACCCTAGCCAATTCAATATGGTGTCAATACATAACTATAACCTAGGCCTATATCTCAATCTTAGCTTGTGTATCCCTTGTGTGATCACAATTAAAACCTAGGCCACATTTGAGTTTCAACTCACGTGTCAATAGGTAAATATGAATAGAACCGTAGAATTGCACCCTAATTAAATCTTATGCTTAATTTTGGAACATAAGAATAACCTAGTGCTAAATCCTATAATTAAAACACATGTGTGGTGATCAACCACACATCTTTGTAACTAAGACCAAGCCATTATGGTAACAATATCTACTCTAGATATATTCCAACAATAATAATAGTGTGGCCCTTGAAAAAGTGTTATAATAGAACTGACAAGACTTTAATAAATAGGTGATCCCATAAAATAATATGCAAGTGAACCAAACTCTCAAATAAGAAACCAAGACCTCATAATAATCTTTAAAAATGCTTTGAGTAGAAATTATCCACTCTAATAATTCAGAAGAGATTTGTATCCCAATAAGAAAAAGGAATTTCAAAGAAAACATAAATTCATACTATTTGATACTTTGAATAAGCCCACAAGTATGCAATATAATCTAATATAAAATATTTGTTTCAAATAAAAAATGGTGTAATAATCATTGCACTACATCTTAATTGAATTAACATAATAATAAACCTGCAAGTAAAATTTGAATTCAAATAAACAAAAGAGAATTCAAATCAGATTCAAATAGAAAAATACAAAACAGAAAACAAAATAAAAGAAAGGAGGAAAGGAGCTTACTTGGCCGCAGGAGCCCAGCAACGCAGCCCATTGAGCAGCCCATCGACACCAGCCCAACACAGCCCGACATGAAGTCCATACCGTTGCGAGAAGACGATGTCTTCATCTTCCCCGCATGGACGCCACCGCGACGACGTGAGCGACTTCGCCGGCCATCTCCTCATCGAGGATAAGGGCGCAAGGACGCCAGTGACCAAGCCTGAGGCACATACAAGAGTTGTTGCGTCCACCTTATCCTTTACCGCCAAGATTCGTGCACCGACATGGTCATGCATCCCAGCCAGTCGACGCCGTCGAGCCAACGCTCCAAGCTTCGCCTTGAGCTATAAAGCCACACTGAGGAGCGTTGTGATGAACTTGATCTCCTAATCCCCACTCACACCCTCTAGTGTCCTGTAACACTCGAAATCAACCGACGAACCTCGTCGGAGTTCATCACGAACCCAACAATAGGGGCCACCCCGAGCCAACCGAGCCGTCTCGATGATGCGCCTTGTCGAGTAGAACATTCAGGAGGAAGATAGCATCCAATAGAGCATTGGGGGAGGCCAATTCGTTGATTCCCTTAAGTAGTTCATCTCCGGCATAGGAGAAATTGAGCTTGTTTCCGCTCACGATCGACGCCATCGACCATCTAGAAAGAACAAGGGTACGTCTACGCGTCTCCAGCACCTTTTATTGTGTCCTAGGATCGTCGGTAGCCCCAATTCCGAAACTCGCCAGAGTTGCTCCGCCACGGGCTTGACCTCCGGCGATGCTCTGGTGGTCTCTTTGCAAAACCAACACCACCATCAGACACAGCACATAGAGGGGGTTCCAAAAAACATATTCGCATATCCCGGGGGGCCTTAAAATGGTGGCGCCGTCTCCAACTGATCGCCAGTGTTGAGCCGCCGACGGGAGTGACGTGGCCGTGGGTCCCTGTCGTGGTATTTGACCGGTCATTGCCTGCATGGCCACTGACCTAGTCAATGACCCCACCAGTCAGCCATAGTAGGTAGTCAACCGGTACGTTTAGTATTTTTGATTTATTTCAAATTACACAAAATATCTGAAAGTTTGCAGGAATAAATAAAATTAATTTTACCTCAGAAAAATACAAATGAGATATCAGAATGTTCATAAAAATAAAATCTATCCAATAAAAATATAATATGTAAATTTTATTTTAAATAAAAATTTACTTATTTAAACACTATTGTTTATGCCTTCTTCTTTTATCCTAAATTCCAATAAAATTCAATAATTAGTAAAACTTTTAAAATAAGTAAAAAACCATTAATTAAATAAGGATAACATTAAAACTAATTTTCATTTATCATTAACATATTAAATCCTTATTAAAGGGATTTAAATCTAAATAAAATTTATTGTAATTATTAATATTCTAAAAATAATAAAATGCCAAATCCACTATTATTTTTATTTTAAAGTTGTTAATAATTCAACTTCATCATCAAGCTATTAATTTAAAGAATTGTATCACAAATAGGAAACTCTAGTTCCATTAAGAATAGAACTATAACCTCATAATTTTATGTGAGAACCATAAAACTCTAATTCTATTAAGAAACCTAACTCTATTATTTATGTGAACCCTAATTTGTTTCTAAACCTAAACCTAGGTTCTAACATGTGATAATGTTACTTTATTTTCATTCATAGATCCATAATTAACAACTAAATGCATGTCCATGTCCACATAAAATATAGGATCCCTAACACTAATAAATTGGTATTTCATGTTCTCACCCGAATCAAACTAGATGATTTAGTAGGATCAACTAAGTGTAAACCATAGTTCCTATAACCAAGGCCACCATCCTTAATTATCCTTATATAGCATCACACCATTGTGATGAACTCTAATAGCAACGATGCCCAATATTTTGTATTACATGACCATATTCCACTAAACTCTACAAGTACTTCATAATTATGAATCATCTTATTTAGGAACCAACTATTCTTTACTTAGTGGATCCAATAGCAAACCCTAGACACCATAAGCCTTAATTGAGATACATCTTAATACTTAAGAATTATGCTCTTCAAAAGTTATTCTTTTGAAGAAAGTAAAGAGTCATCATCAACCCTACCTAATAGGACCTATAGACAATAGCCAGCTATCACCAGTAAGATATACCAACCTTGATAGCAACCATTTATAATGAATTTCTTAAGATGCTTATACTTAACCAAAACCACACAATCCCTAGTTGCTGATGAATCCAACCTTGTTGTGATCCATCTAATCCTTACTCCAGAAACTAATTGGAACCCTAGTAAACCATAGAACCCCACGAACCTAATTATCATACCTGTTCTTAATCAAAGAACATGTTCTTCAAAAGGTATTCTTTTGCAGCATATGATAAGTAATCATTAACCATGCCATATAGTACTAAAACCAACAACTGTTCATTACATGTTAGGATTATACCAAATGCTTGTTGTGTGCTAGTAATGTTATTGTTGTGATATATTACACTACTTGTTTATGATACCAAGTAATCAACCCTTAATAAGAACCTTGTTTGTGAACCATCTCTAAAAAGTGCAATACACCTTGAACTAATCATTACAACTCACTAATCCTAAATCATCGGGGTTAGGTCACGCTTAGAGAGATTGCATCCCATACTTATGCATTATTGCATCCTTGCCAATCTTTTAAACATCATCCTTACCGGACGATGATGCTATTTCAGAATTTGGAGTTATTGCGTATCGAAGACCTTGCATGCATAATCTTGAAGTCAAGAAAGGCATGTTCATCGCTTGCTCATGTCACTTTGAGTATTTTTATCAAATTACTTGCAAAGTACTATACTTATCACTCTTGCATGAAAAGAAATAATGCTATTTTCATAACTATGAATATGACTATGTGGTGGGCGATGGAACCATGGTATGAGTATGGTGGAGGTTCCATTGCAAAGGGTTTATATCCATCTAGGATTAACAACAAGTGTCGTCCAGTGATTCTTGTGCCGTAAGATCCCTAAACCTAGCTCCTATTTAGCTAGAATCCAGTCATAGCCTCTTTAGCCAGTCAAATTCTCCATAGATTGAGTTCGTGATAAGATTAGACTACGAGTCGTTCTTCTGGAGTTAATTTGCAGTTTTACCTCATTATAAAGTAGGAGGCTGTGCTGATCTTTTGTAAAGACTCTGTGTAACTATATAGACATACCTTGGACCCGCATATGTTTTTGTTGTACCACTCTGAGGGATGTAATACTAGTAGAACGGTGTTTCACTGGTGTTATGTCAACGACTTGCATACTACACCATGTAGTGGTATGCTGGGTCACCACATACACCTCTCAACAAAATGGTGTTGCGGAGAGGAAGAACCGGACTCTCATGGATATGGCAAGGTCTATGTTGTTGGAGTATAAATCTCGTTATGACTTTTGGGCCGAAGCCATCTCCAGTGCATGTCATTCTTCAAACCGGCTCTATCTCCGCAAGGGCTTGAACAAGACTCCTTATGAAATCCTCACCGGAAACAAGCCTAATATCTCCTACTTCCGGGTACTCGGTTGTAAGTGTTTCTATAAAATCAAAGGAGTCCGTTTGTCTAAATTTGAACCTAAAGCTTTGGAGGGTATATTTGTTTGTTACAGTGCCAAAATCTCAAACTTATAGAGTCCTTGACAAAGCCCCAACGATTTTCATTGAATCTTGTAGTGTGACATTCGAAGAAAATGATGGCTCCCAAGTGGGCAAGTTGATATTTGTGCATATGATGAAATACATCAAGACGCCATAGTAAGAATGGGGACGGGATTTCACCTCCCCATTGGGGGACACGGTGTGGCGCCTCGGGAAGGACTATGCTCTACTCAAGTGGAGCCCTCATCCTCACAAACTCCACAAACTCCGGATCTTGTGGACAATGTTACACCAACCAAAGAACAAGCTCAAGACCCTCCCTCTTGTGAGAAAGATCAAGGACAATATCAACCTAATGAGATTGATGGAGAAGCACCAAGTGTTGAACAAGAACAACTCAATGATGATGGTGGAACCTCAAATTATGTCCAAGATCAACCTCATGATGGAGAGAAAACTCAAGAAGTTGAGCAAGCTCAAATTGATGGTCAAGACGGGGATCAAAATAGTCAAGAAGACCAAGTGATTCCTCGAAGATCTTTTGAGGATATTGAAGCCCGTCGCAAGAAACGAGTTGCCAACACATTGATAAGGAGAGGTCACACTCTTGATAAAGTTGTTGGTGATTTGAGGAAGCAAATGACCACCCGGAGACAACTAACCAACTTTAGTGATCATCAAGCTTATATCTCCATGGTGGAACCGAAGGAAGTCTTTGATGCACTTGAAGATCTTGATTGGTTGGATGCTATGCATGAAGAACTCAATAACTTCAAGCGCAACAAAGTGTGGAGATTAGTAGAGAAACCCAAAGATTGTCGCAATGTTATTGGCACAAAGTTGATATTCAAGAACAAGCAAGATGAACATGCCATTGTCATTCGGAACAAGGAAAGATTGGTGGCTCAAGGTTTCTCTCAAGTGGAAGGCATTGACTTTGGTGAAACCTATGCCCCCGTTGCTCGCCTTGAGTCCATATGTATCATTCTTTTACATGCTTCGCACCATAACTTTAAATTGCAACAAATGGATGTTAAAGTGAATTTCTTAATGGACCTCTAAAAGAGTTAGTCTTTGTTAAGCAACCCCCCGGGTTCGAGGATCTCGAGTTCCCTAACCATGTATATCAACTCGATAAGGCGCTCTATGGCCTTAAGCAAGCCCCACGTGCATGGTATGAGCACCTTAAAGAGTTGTTACTAGACCGTGGATTTCAACTCGGGCTAATCGACCCCACTCTTTTTAGTAAGAGGGTTGATGGGGAGCTTTTCATTTGCCAAATATATGTTGATGATATTATCTTGGCTCTACTAATAAAGCTTTCAATGAATAATTTTCAAAGCTTATGACTGACAAGTTTGAGATGTCCATGATGGGTGAAATGAGGTTCTTTCTTGGTTTTGAGATCAAGCAATTGAGAGAAGGAACATTAATTTGCCAAGCCAAGTACATTCAAGCCATGCTAAAGAGATTCAATATGAAGGACTTGAATAGTGCAAAGACTCCAATGGAAACCACTTGCCATCGTGCACTTGATCCCGGTGGTAAGGACGTGGATCCAAAGGTATATCACTCCATGATAGGCTCCTTGCTTTATATTTGCGCATCTAGACCGAATATTGTGTTGAGTGTAGGTGTATGTGCAAGGTATCAAGCCTCTCCGAAAGAAAGCCACTTGGTGGCAGTCAAAAGAATCTTTAGATATTTAGTTCATACCCCAAGATTTGGATTGTGGTACCCAAAGGGTTATGGTTTCTCACTTGTTGGCTATACGGACTCGGATTGGGCGGGAGATAAGGATGATAGGAAATCAACCTCTGGGGCATGCCAATTTCTTGGTAGGTCCTTGGTGTGTTGGTCTTCTAAGAAGCAAAATTGCATAGCTCTCTCTACCGCCGAATTCGAGTACGTGGCGGACACGAGTGGGTGCACACAACTCTTATGGATGAGGCAAACTTTAAAGGATTACGGCGTCACTTGTGACAAAGTGCCTCTTTTATGTGACAACCAAAGTGCCATCAAGATTGCATGCAACCCCGTACAACACACAAGAACGAATCATATTGAGATTCGCAACCACTTCATTCAAGATCATGTCTACCGGGGCGATATTGAGTTGTCATTCATTGGTACCCGTGGCCAACTTGCGGATATATTCACGAAGCCTCCTGATGAAGCAAGATTTTGTTACTTGAGGAATGAGATAAATATCATAGATTCAAGGAGCTTGGCTTGAACACCTTGCATACATACCTATTTGTCGACTTCTGTTTGGTTTAGGTGTGGGCATGGAAATAGGGGGAGTGCGGTTTAAATTATTGAGCTATCCATCCCCCATAATGCCAATAGTAAGAAATCATTCTCTTTATATCATATATTTATATGTGATCTTCAACGATGAGTATTGGTTTTGGACCCAAGATATATCTTCGCCGTGCCATACCATAACACTCATACATGGTGGTCTAGGCCACCAACCTCTTCTTTGTGAAGAGGTTATGTTATTTGTACCTTATTGAGCTTTATTCGACATCTATATGTTCTTATGGGAATTGGCTCAATTTTGGCTTTCTTGTTTGATTCTTGCCATTAAAATTGAGTCCATAGTACCATATCTACCAATTTGATATTGTCTATCCAAAGCCATTCACTCATCCTTGAAAACTTCTATCCATGCACAAGCTCAATTTTTAAAATTCAAATTAAAACCTCTTGTTCTACAAGGTTTCAATGCTATTAAAAACAAAAAAACATTGTATAACCCAAAACCTTTGTTTTTAAAACAACCCAAAGTTGTTTTTAACAAAAAAACCCGGGGGTTTGGCTGACCCGGGCGGGGCACAGTTGGGCCGGTCGTATCGCCGCCACCAGGGCGGTACCACCGCCCAGCATGGGCCGGTAGTACTATCGGGGCCTAGCCGGTACTCTGCCCAGCCCGTGGCTGGTACAAACACGGGCGGGGGGACGAGTCGAAAGACTCACAGTTCCTCATCCACCCGCGCCCCTATGTCGCCCGCTCGTTGCCCCATTCCGGCCGCCGCCGGTCTTCCAAGCCTCCTCCTTCAAATCGGCTTGGTGGGGATCTTCCCCACCACCACCTCCCTCCATGGCCTCCGGTATCAGCTCCTTTCCCCGACGTATTTTTTCCGTATTTTGAGTTTTGGGGTGAGAGGCTCTAGGTCATTTGTGCTCAGATTTTTGGCTAAATCTTGCTATGGAGCTAGTACAAGTTGTTGATCTGTGCCTACACTAGCTTCTTGTATCCAAATGACCATTAGTTTGTAGCTAGAAAATTTATCCATCTTCATGAATTTGTTTTGGGACAAGAAAATTTTGTTTCTAAGTCAAATGAGCTTGTGCACTTATCCCATATGTCCCTCTATGATGATCTCTTCATTCACAGGTGCTAGTGAGTCGAGTTCGGCGAGACCACGAAAGAGAAGAGGAGGGATGACCCACAAGTATAGGGGATCGCAACAGTCTTCGAGGGAAGTAAAACCCAAATTTGTTGATTCGACACAAGGGGAGCTAAAGAATACTTATAACCCTTGGTAGCGGAGTTGTCAATTCAGCTGCACCTAGAAATGCACTAGCAACAGGGTGATGTGAAAGCAGTGGTAATATGATGCGGCGCCAGAAAATAGTTGGTACTACTTTGATGGCGTGTTGACCGGGAAATGTGATGCGGCAGTTATATGAGAGCAATAGTAACACAGCAGTAGCAGTAACACAAAAGAGATGGCACTGTAAAATATCCCAGCGCGCAGTTGATTGAAAAGCAATATGATGAAATAAAGGATCGGGGTTCCCGACGATCTACGCTAGTGGTAACTCTCCAGATAACAAGTGTTGGGTGAACAAATTACAGCTGGGCAATTGACAGAATTGAATTTAGCATTAAGACAAAATATCCAGTATATTAATATCGCAGGCATGTTTTCCATATATAGTCATACGTGCTCGCAATGAGAAACTTGCATAACATCTTTTGTCCTACCAGCCCGTTTGCAGCGGGGCCTCAGGGAAACTATTGGTAATTAAGGTACTCCTTTTAATAGAGCACCGGAGCAAAGCATTAACACTAGGTGAAAACATGTGATCCTCATATCAAAGTCATCCCCTCCGGTTATCCCAATTCAAGGTCACTTTGGGGCCTCGGGTTCCGGACAAAGACATGTGCATACAATTTGTAGATACAATCTAAGCAACAATTATAGAGCCTAGATCTAAGATCATGCCACTCGTGCACTAGTGACAAGCATTAAACATAACAAAATTGCAGCAATAAATACTTCACAAACTTATAAGATATACTGAATATAATGATCAATCCATCGGATCCCAACAAACACAACACCGGTTACATCATATGGATCTCAATCATGTAAGGCAGCTCATGAGATCATTGTATTGAAGCACATGGGAGAGAGTACCATCTAGCTACAGCCAAGAACCCATAGTCCCTGCGGGAATTACTCACAAACCATCATGGAGTCGAAGTGGACGCGGTGGAGTCGATGGCGATGGCTCCCGGGGCACTTCCCCATCCCGGCAGGGTGCCGGAACAGAGACTTTTGTCCCCCGAAACTTGGTTTCGGCAATGACGGCGGCTTGTCAACACCCGGATTTTTAAGTCCGAATGCCTATTATGTCATACATCGCAATCCCAGGAATATTGTTGTTGCGAGGCATAATAGTTAAGTATCACAGTCATCATTCATTACAAACCATAAGTCTTACAAATTTGGAATCACATGATCCATATTACACGAATAGTTGATCTATTGATCAACGAACAAACACAAGTTCATAGTTCAACATAGCGGAAGCGTAAGATACAAGGACTCTCTAGTCCACAGGCCAACGCTTGACGTCGGAAGGCGCTTAGTTGTCGTAGGCGTCCTGCTGGTCATCTCCTTGGTCATCTTCATACTCTGGCCATTTGAATAGCCAGGGACAAAGCCGTGAGTACGTTGAGTACTCGCAAACTAATACTAATGTAAGTGCTAGGAATTCTAGTATGGTTTGCTAAGCTCTAGTTTATTTGCATAAAGCTAGTTTTAGTTCACAAAGTTTTGAGAAAAGCTTGCTCAAGTGCTAACTAACTCAAGTGGGAACATTAGTGTCATTCCCACTATTCAAGTGGTGATTGCAATTCAATCCACCACAAATCATTTCACCATCATATTTTAACATCATTTTCAAAGATATGACATCGGAAACTGTATGGCCTTTCCAACCGTCCGTAACCGTGGACGCGGCTATTCGAATAGATTTACACTCTGCAGAGGTTGCACACTTGTGCCACAACATTTGATTTCATCTGTCGGGATTTCCCCGAATCATCGTAACACGAAGACGCGGATCATCAACCATAACCTTTCACTTACGAATCCTAGTATGAGCACCTCTCCCCATGAGCTTGGCCTCCCAGGTGAAGACAGATAGCCAGCTCGGGAACTGCACGTGGCTTGGGCCTGGACATTCACCTCATTTCGCGTCATATCATATCGTTTCTTTTGTGGTAGAGGCAGCTTTCGGCATAACCCCGATGACGCTTGTTTAGAGGGAACCCATACTAAGACGCATAAACTTCCGAGTTAAGCCCTACCCATAATCAGGTATTGTGGGGGTACTTAATAATTGGAAAGGTATCGCATTCAAACCAACATCATGTTTTATCAAAAATCACCATCTTCTCTTGGTCATATTCACCTTCAAAAATCATTCAATGGAATGCATCTTCATTCCAAGGTTTCAAAAATCATTTCAAATTCATATTGTTATCATCTAGAGTAGTCAAGTTTAGTTCATTAGCACTAGCTCTAATTCATGGGGGGTGCTATCTTGCCTTGCTTGGGAGAGACTAACTCACTACTCTAGTAACCAACTTGTATTTGACCAAAGTTAACTATAAAAGTAACTCATTTAGAAAACAAGTAAAAACTTGTAAATTAAAAACTTGGGATGGGTTCATATAAGAAAAGATAAGAAACATGGTGCCTTGCCCAAAAAGGGGCTTTGCACTTTGCAAGAATATTAGCTTGGTAGTAGCTTGCAAGAGTATAGCTTGCCTTGGTAGTTCTCAAACTGTTCCTCCTCCTCCTCTTGGTAGCAACCTTCTTCTTCGGCGTACTCTCCAGTGCTACCGTCTAAATTGGAATACGAGTATAATCTATCTATTATATTATTAAAACAACAAACAATTAACGTCTCAGATTAAGTGCAACAACAATGAACGCCTTGGATAAACAATAGGAAGCGCCTTATGGAATAGAACCGGTTAATGGAAACCGTACGCACATGCAGCACTGCCAAGGAAAGTTATTTTTGTGATTTTTGACCTAGCCTCCCAGGTAATCCTTGGCGACTCCCGAGGCATGCCGCCGCGGCCACCGTCAGAGCGCTCCAGCCCTCGCCTTCCAAAGCACTCGCCGGAGGAGGCGTTCCACAGCGGACGATGGCAGGGCGATTCTGGCCGTATTTTCCTCCTCCCGTACGTCTCAATCTCCAATAGCCCGCTCAGTCCACGTGAGATTAGATGAGATCCAGCTATGGCTGCTCGGCCGGAGGTCTGCCCGGCCTGGGTGCCGGCCACGGCCATGCGTTTAGGAAAACTCGCATACATACAACAATAAAAAAGGTAACTTCTCCACGTATGCACCTTTATTCAACAACCATGATGTTTTTGTCGCTTAGCCCAGATTGAAGAACAACGCTGAGGAAAGACACATGCCTGTAGTCTGTAGATCAACAACAAGCTATGGCTGGTAGCTAGGAAACGCTGGCCACGATGATTGTGGCACCGGTGACCAGAAGACATAGTGGAAATTCATGAAGGAGTTGAGCTGAGGGCGAGGCCATCAAGGATGCAGTTTTACGTACTGCCGCGCACCTCGGCTGTCGACGGACCGGACACGACCTCATCTCCCGCATCGCCGTCCACGGCGTCCTCCGAGTGCTCCAGACCGTTGTGCACCTCGGCTGCCGATGGACCTTTGTCGACTACCCTCAGTCCGCCCGTTTGGACGAGGCCGACGACGAGGAGATCATCTCGCCGCCATCATGTGCCTCAACAGCATGATCAAGAGATGAAGGTTAGGCTGTCTACCGGACGGGTCGTTCCGCGAGGCACGTCCCAACATACCCCGTTTGCATTGGGACGACCAACCTCAGTTCATGTCCATAGACCAGGACAATCAGAGGAGCGGTGTGCACACATGTTGATCGGAGTTTCGATCTCGAGGGACCAGCGGAGCTGCATGCATATGTGTATGCGTTGACATGCCTTGGGGGATTTTGTATGATACGTGTTCTTTAATTCCAGATCGGATCTCTACTACTAGGGTCGCCTCGTACAAGATTCACAGGTTCTATATGATTCATTTATAAGATTCAGTTCTACCAAATATATATATTCTTTGTTTTCAGTTTACTTTCACCCAATGATCCGATAGGCTATGTGTATCTCGGGAATCACAAACTATGTTATGTTCTGATGGATAGACCTCTGATTGTACTATTTGCGAGAGAAAGAACAAGTATGCATTCAAGATATCAAGCAGGTGGCCTCTTGATAAGTTGCAGCAACCAAGAGATACAACATTGATTTTAAGGTTATCTTCTTAATTGTTTTTCCTGAGTTTCTACCTTTAAAATCACTCCAGCGACCATGATGTCAAATTTCATAATCATCTCTATTTTTTGGTATGTTGAACTATCTCGCATGTAATAATCCCGAACTTTAAGATTGGCTGAATGGCTACTACAACCAATCTTACTCGGCGAGAATGCACAGAACGTAGCAGAGGGGAAGAAGTAAAAGAATGCAAGAACTACTGCTTCTGCTTATTTTGACTTTTGGCTTATAGCATGCAACAAAATATTCAGTTAAACGCCATAATCTTCATACAAGCCAACATGCAATAACTTCGGTTCATGTAGTACATTACAGACTCTTGGTATTTTCTTTACTTTTACAGGTGTCACAATCGTTTGGATAATGGTTTACGGGGAATACATGAAAATAGAGTTTCGAGTAAAATCTTTTGGTGAATGTCGGGTAACTTTTACTCGCTTGCGTTCTTTTTCTCGTTTCTCAAAACAGTAGTTCAGTTCATAGATCTTTAGTCAAACAACACTATGCATGTTTACCGAGCTCTCATGTAAATCAACAGAGTGGGAAAATAATGAGGCATTTCTTAAGAAATTAAGCATGATTGATAAGTGCATGATTTGAAAAAAAATAGCATTCTATTTCTATAATTCTTATCTCTCTCTAAAGAAAATGTACGATGTATAATGGATTTTATAAAATAGTTAATAAAGGCCATTAATTTGAATTCTTTTGTTTTGACTTTTAGAAGTGCGTGAATTTTAGAAGATGAAGAAATTCAAATATGGTGCTTAAAGCTATTCTTAAATTACCGTCGAAGAGCGATACATTTTGAAAAAAACATATGAAGTTATGATGTATGTGTAAGTGTGCCATGTTTAATCGTAGACTTTGGTATCTGACTATTGAGTTTCTATCTGTTGTATTACTCACATGAGTCATGGTGTCCTGGTCAGTTGGGTTCTTTTTTTTTTTTTTTTTTTTTTTTTTTTTAACACGGAGCGCCCCGAAGGGCTAGAAGCTTCCATTCATACCAGTCGGTGGGTGTACAAATTGTTACAAAGGACCCCATAAGAAAGGAAAAATACACATAGGCCCCCGGTATTTGCGAGAAAAGACCTCACCGACGGATATGGAAAAGCGATCAAGTCCTTCTCTTTCCCCACCGATGAGCAGGAGGCCGGCAATGTCGCCGTCGAACTCGAAGCGGGGACTATACCACTTGCTTCAAAGCCGCCGATGGATGCGACCGCGAGACCTCAAGGGCCTCCGAAGGAGGTTGAAAGAACGCCCGGTCTTCACCGGCTTGGATGACGAACGGCTTGAACACCGTCGATGTGTTGCTCCAAAGAGATGCTTCTGAAGAACTCCGACGCCACCTCCTCATCACCAACTCCTTGCACTCTCCCAGATCCATCGCCTCCATGACGCTCGAAATCGTGGAGAAGAGCAGGGGAGCGTAGCTTGAAGAAGCAGCACAGGGCATACCGGATCCGCAACGAAGAGCTTGGCCCGCCATCAATCCCGGAGAACCCGCCACGGACCCGGAGAGGCAGGCGTAGATGATAGTCGAATCGGAGTGCCCACAGGAGCTTATTGCAGCAGCCATCTTCAGATCTTCGTCTTCCTTCGCCCAGCCACCATGGATGAGCTCGGAGGATCCAAAGATCTATGATTTGGTTGCTGCTCCAGCACAACCAAATCCGATGACGAAGAAGGATGAAGAAGGCCTTATTGTCGGAGATGCCGCACCGTCTCCTCTCCGCCTGCCACCTCCCTTGCCACCGAGAGGAACCGCATCGAGGAAGAAGGTGAGGACGGGCTGGATCCGGCCCGGAAGATCCATCCTCCTACTCCCAAACTCCACAAGGGTAAACAGCAACAACCCGCAACCTACTCTACTATATACGGGTGGCCAGGCACCTTTCCATCCTCCACTCCGGCCGGTAACACCGACGGAGGAGATCTCGGATTGGGCCGGCGACCACGGCGGAGGTGGGAAGACGACTCTCAACGCGGGCTACCGTAGCCGCTCGAGAGGGAGAAAGGTTGATCGGTCGGTTGGGTTGGCATGATGCATGGTAGAAGATGTGACTGAAGTCTGAACCCGAAGGTAAAACAATTCACCATTAAGTGTAATTTCAACGGTTTTAGTTTACACATACATATTATTTTATTTTTAAAGCACTAGACTGATAATGCAATTAAATTTCACATGATCATCTTTTCGGTTAGTACGCTGCACACCTAACTCCCTTGCTTGCAGATGCGGCTAAGTGGAAACTACCACCGATCTCTTTTTCACAAGAAAGCAAATCCCTGCTACTCGCTTGCCATCTAAACCTACTTGCTCAGATCACGTAAAACAACACATTATTTGTTTATGGGTCCTTTTACGTCTTGGTTTTTGGAACACGTGGCAATATAATTTAAGTAAAATTATTTAGGCAAATGTCAGGTAGCAATTACTTCTTGCTTTTTTTTGCTTGCAGATAAATGTCTCTTTGATCTAGCTCTGTCTCGTAGAGTTCACGTCAGCTGAATGTACAAAAAAAACTACCATGCTGGAAATAAACATGTAGTATGTCGGTTAAGAAGAACTGGCAAGTCCATTCAATGTATGTGTATTGTACAATCAAATAGAAGGAATGTTGTCTTATCAACAGTAAAGTTCTAAGGAATTACTCATTTAACATGAAGAGAATACAAGGTTTAAGTATAATCCACATATATTTTGATTTAGTTTGTGATGAATATATGGGAAAACAATGGAGCTGTCAGGGAAACTACTATAAAATAAATCTAGCCGCGCAAAATGCGCGGGTCACCATGCTAGTTACTCACTAATTCAATGGCTATTCTATACATCACATACAACACACAATCTAGTCTATGCACACAAATAAATTAACTAGAGTGCATGGGTGGTGGGATTTAAATAAAATTCATTCTGTTGTATTTCATATGTAACTGATAGTTTCCATAGGGTTCTTGAGAAATAATTTCCTCTCATTGAAATCTTCTTAAGATTTAATTTCTCCAACAATCATGGATGAACTCATATTGACCTAAGTCACATGTTCATCACCATCATTTGGGAAGATGATTTAAATGAGATGGATCACCTCATACCATTTAAATAACACTACATTTGATTTAAATCTCAAGTAATTCATATAAGAGAGTTTGAAACCAGGGGTCCAAACATCCCATGAATCCATGTGAGACAGGTTTAACTGAAGTGTAAGACTTCACACAACTTAACTTTAATAGTTTTGGACAATATCAACTAGTTAAACTAGTCAAAATATTCATTTATTAAACCAGGGCATGATCATACAAAGTGACCACACCATTTTATTGCATAAAAAATTTGTGTAAGTCAAATGTGAGCTATTAGAGTTGGAACTAACTTAATATCTATTTTGGTTGATTTTTAAGAATTATTGGAATAGGGAAAAGTCCCTGTCTTGTTATTTTTATCACATTTATTCTACAAAGAATCTGACCATGAGGCCAGTGGCATTGGCTAGATAATTTCAGTAGCTTTCCAACCATATAAAGTTCACTAAATTTGGTTTAGCCAATTTGAATCTATTTAATTTCAAAGTTTGGGCAGTATTAAATTTCATTTGAATTAATTAAATCTAGTTTGAATTAAAAGGCCGGCGGGAAACGAAACTGGGCCAGATTCAAATACAAACGGCCCAGTCCAGCCCACCACGGTCCACAGACGCGCGGGCTGCCTGACAGGGTGGGGTCCAGGCGTCAGTGGCTCATAACGCCCGAAGCGGTACGTTTTAAAGGGGAGCGTCGGATTAGAATCTAATCGAACGGCCGTGGTTCATCGTCGTCGCCGACGAGAACCCGATGGTGCGGCGGCGGCAGTAGGGGTGGGAGAGCTTACGGCGGCTCCAGCAAGGTATGGCAGTGTGCTTGGGGTAGATGTGGATGACGGCGGTTCTCCTGGTACCGGCGGCTCGTCCTGGGGCGGCTCCAATCGACGGCGAGCTTCCGCGGCGTCCCGCGGCAGTGAGGTGGCGATTGGGTGGCTACGGCGGCGAATGTCGATGGTGGAGTGGCTCAGGAGGTCGAGTGAGAAGAGGTGAGGCGGCTGGTGGGAAGAAATCGACGAGGCGAGGCCTCCTTTTATAGGCGAGCGAGTGCCCGAGGCTCTGCGGCGAACTCGACAAGGGCGCGGCGTCTCCGGCGGTCTAGCGAGCTAGGCGAGGGCGTGGTGGTGTTCCTGGCGTCACGGTGGTCCTCTGGATGGCGACAGGTAGGGTAGGGGGTGGCTGGTTTGGTCGCCTCGCTTCCACGATGGCCGCGGCGTTCACGGGATGTGGTCGTCGTCTCCGGCGGCTGCGGTCACGGGTCTGGGCTGGGCGCGTGTCTGGCGCGGCTGAGGTGTCACGGCGGCGTGCTTGGTGAAGAAAGGGGGTCCAGGGCGTGAGCGAGGGGCTGCGCGGCGCGTGGCCGGTGGGTGCCCGTGGCGCGCTCTCGTGCGACGTCCACGGCATGCTGGCTGCCATGGGCGCGCGCTGGTCCGGCGGTGTCGAGCTCCTCCTCGATCGTGGCCGGTGCTAGGTGATCCAAGAGGAGTGAGGTGGAGGGCAAGGGCATGGTGGCCGGAGTTGGGAAGCAAGGGGAAGAGAGGGGGTGCGGCATGGATGGCATGGGCCGGCATGGCCATGCCATGCAAGCTATGCCTCTCCTCCTAGGGTTTCTATGCTGGTGTTAGTGAGAGAGGGGACCAGGGGACCATTTAGAATAGGTTAGAGTAGAATCACTATTTGCAATAGTGTGTAATAGTGCCATATTTTGGATTTTACAAAATTATCCAAATTGGAAATAATTCAAATGGTGAATGTGTTTGAAAGGTGAGTGTTGATAATAGTTGTAAATGACCAAAGGTGATTTGAGGTGGTGGTGGAAAAATTAGAATTCAAAAATTGGCCCAAAATGGCTAAGTGAGGAATGTTGAATATGTTAAAAAGTTAAGACTTTGGATGAGCATAGCTAATGATCAAAGATGAATTTGGCAGGGTGATCTTCATCAAAGTTGTTCACCTTGATGTTGACTTTGAAATGGTGCAAAGAGTTAGCAAGAATTGGTTTGGGAAAATTGAATTGCAGGGGCTCAAAGTGGTGATCAGACTATAATTGTCAAAATTGACCATTATCACATGTGAGTGGTTTTTGTGTTTGAAATTCATTTGAATTGTGAATCTTTGATTCCAAAAGTTGTAGTAAGTGTTTAATAACCTTATTCAACTAATGGTGAAGACCAATTAGGTCTAGGGTCAAAATTTATAAAAATGCCATACGGCATATGTGAGGGTTTTTAGGGTTTTGCATTTTATGGATTTTCTTCCTCTTTGATTTTATTTGGTTGGTGATCTTCATATGATCACTCTAGGTTTTTAGAGCATATCAAATACAAGTAATAACAATCATCATGGCATATCACTCAAATGCACAAGTCCTATGCATGGTACTATATGCAAAAAGAAAAGTTTTTGTTGGGTTGAAATTTTGTTTTCTGGAATTCTCTAACTTTCTTTTTATTGAAATTTGGGGTGTTACAAACCCTTCCCCCTTACAAAAGGTCTCGTCCCGAGATCGAAAAGAAAGTTAGGTACTAAAGAGATCTGGGTATTCCTTCTTCATGAAGTCTTCGCGTTCCCATGTGGCTTCATCCTCGGTATGATTGCTCCATTGGATCTTCAGAAACTTGATGCTTCGGGTGCGGGTGGTTCGGTAAGCTTCTTCCAGGATGCGAATCGGCACTTCGCGGTAAGTCAGATCCTGGTTGATATCCACCGATCGGTGATCGATGTTCTTGAACACTTCGGTCTTCTCGGGGACTTCAAGGCATTTCCGGAGAAGTGAGATATGAAAAACGTCGTGCACAGCCGACATTTCTTCGAGCAACTCCGAGTTGATAAGATACTTCACCTCGGCGGCTGAGGACTTGGAAAGGTCCTACATAGCGAGGTGCAAGCTTTCCTTTCAGCTGAAACCTTTGCATTCCTTTCAAGGGGGATACTTTGAGATAGACGAAATCTCCGATCTCAAAGGTCATCTCCCGACGTCTCTTGTCGGCGTAGCTCTTCTGTCTGGATTGCGCCGTTTTGAGGTACTCGCGGATCTTGTGGACTTTCTCTTCGGCTTCACGAAGAACGTCAGGGCCGAAGACTTGACTCTCTCCGACTGCTGACCAGTTCAGGGGGGTATGGCACTTCCTTCCGTACAAGGCTTCAAAGGGGGCCATCTGTAGGCTGGCTTGGTAACTATTGTTGTAGGAGAATTCTGCGTAAGGTAGGCATTCTTCCCACTTGGATCCGTATTCCAGTACGCATGCTCTAAGCATGTCTTCCGATGATCCGGTTTACTCTCTTAGTCCGTCCGTCGGTCACGAGGGTGATAGGCGGTGCTGAAATTTAGGCGGGTGCCTAGTCCTTCATGCACTTTCTGCCAGAACCTTGAGGTGAACTGTGATCCTCTATCTGACACTATCGATTTGGGGGTTCCGTGCAAAGCGACTATTCTGGAGATGTAGAGTTCAGCTAACTTTGGGCCTTGATAGGTGGTTTTGACGGCGATGAAATGGGCGACCTTGGTCAATCTCGACCACTACCCATATGGAATCATTGCCTTTGCTGGATTTGGGCAGTCCGGTGATAAAGTCCATTCCTACGGAGTCCCATTTCCATGCTGGAATCTGAAGGGGTTGCAACAGTCCGGCGGGTCTTTGGTGTTCTGCCTTGACTCTCTGACAGATGCCACACTTAGCGATATAGCTACCGATCTCTCTCTTCATTCCGTGCCACCAAAATTGTTCTTTCAGGTCCTGGTACATCTTGGTACCTCCGGGGTGGATTGAATAAAGGGTGTCATGGGCTTCTTGCAGGATGACTTGTTTCAAGTCGAGTCCGATGGTACGCGAGACGTTCTTTGTACCAAAGTACTCCGGCTTCATCTACGGTGAATCCCGGGGCTTTTCCTGCGGCTATCTCGTTTCTTGATTCCGTCAATGCTAGCGTTGTCCTTCCGGGCTTCCTTGATCTGACCAACCAAGGTGGGTTGCGGTTCTATGCTGGCTAGGAATCCTTCACTAACAAGTTCAAGTCTGAACTGTTCAAACTCTTGATGCAAGCTCGGGCCGTTCGGTTGCGAGCATGGAGTTCAACCGGCACGGCGAGTCGACTCAAAGCATCCGCTACCACATTGGCCTTGCCGGGGTGGTAGTGAATCTCCATGTCGTAATCCTTGATCAATTCGATCCATCGGCGTTGTCTCATGTTCAACTCTTTCTGGGTGAATATGTATTTGAGGCTTTTGTGGTCGGAGTAGATTTCGCATCGATTATCCATGAGGTAATGACGCCAAACTTTCAGGGCTAAGACCACGGCTGCAAGCTCGAGGTCATGGGTTGTTTAGTTCTGTTCATGTTGCTTGAGTTGTCTTGAAAGGTAGGATACAACCTTGCCTTCTTGCATAAGCACGCATCCAAGTCCAGTCTTGGAGGCGTCGCAATATACGTCAAAGGGCTTGGCG
Organism: Lolium rigidum; assembly: GCF_022539505.1. Taxonomy (NCBI): domain Eukaryota; kingdom Viridiplantae; phylum Streptophyta; class Magnoliopsida; order Poales; family Poaceae; genus Lolium; species Lolium rigidum. The sequence goes on from NC_061510.1 coordinate 206,512,949, forward strand.
ATATCTGGCATGATCAGGATTAGGGCTGTTGTCAGTCTACTCTTGAGCTGTTGAAAACTCTCCTCGCATTTGTCGGTCCACTCAAACTTTCTGTCCTTTTTCAGCAGTTGGGTCATTGGTCGAGCGATGCTTGAAAAGCCTTCTACAAATCTGCGGTAGTATCCGGCTAATCCAAGAAAAGCGCGGGCCTCGGTTTGTGTGGTTGGGGCTTTCCATTCCATAACAGTTTTGATTTTGGCGGGATCTACGGCAATTCCTCCGGCAGACAAGATATGTCCCAGGAATCCAACTTCTTCCAGCCAAAACTCACACTTGCTAAACTTGGCATACAACTGGTGCTGCCTAAGGGTTTCTAGGACAATCTTCAAATGCTGTTCATGTTCCTCTTCGGACTTGGAGTAAACCAGAATGTCATCGATGAAAACAACGACAAATTTGTCCAAAAAGTCCATGAAAATCTTATTCATGAGATTCATGAAGTAAGCTGGGGCATTGGTCAATCCAAACGACATGACGTTGTACTCATACAACCCATATCTGGTGGTAAAGGCAGTTTTTGGAATGTCGGTGGCTCGGATCTTCAGTTGGTGATATCCAGTTCTAAGATCTATCTTGGAGAAAACTCGGGATCCGGTGAGTTGGTCAAACAAGTCTTCGATCTTGGGTAAGGGGTATTTGTTTTTGATGGTGACATCGTTAAGCTTACGATAGTCCGTGCATAAACGATTTGCACCATCCTTCTTGTCGACAAATAAGACGGGGGATCTCCAGGGGGATGCACTTGGTCTAATCAAACCTTTGGCTAACATGTCATCTATTTGCTTCTTCAGCTCCACAAGTTCGGCTGCGTTCATGTTGTAGGCTCTCTGGGCGATGGGTCCAGTTCCGGGGATTAACTCGATGATAAACTCGATATCCCTATCCGGGGGCATACCGGGTAGATCATCCGGAGACACATCAGGGTAGCGACAAACGACCCTGATTTGATCCGAGTTGGCTTGGATACACTTTGGTTGCGAGGTAAATTTTCCGGGTAGTTTTTCGAGACGTGCTCAACTACGATACCGGTGCTTGCTAGTCATGGTTATGGCTTTCTTGGCGCAGATCTATCAATCCATTGTGCTTGGACATCCAGTCCATTCCTAGGACAACTTCCAAACCTTTGGTTCCAAGTATGATTAGATTTGCAAAGAAATCTACATCATGGATTTTGATTGGCACATTTTTGCAAAATTTTCTGGCTTTGGTGGTTGATCCGGGGATTTGAACTATCATAACATGCTTCAAACTAAGGGGTTGAATTTTACTTGTTGATGCAAAGTCTTCGGTGACAAAGGAATGAGATGCTCCGGAATCAAACAACACTCTAGCAGGGATGTGGTTGACAGAAAACATACCCAGCACAACATCTGGTGCTTCCTGGGCTTCTTCAGCGTTCATGTGATAGAGGCGGCCGTTGCGATTGTTGGTGTTGTTGGGGGCGAACTTCTTGCCGGTGGAGACACGGCGTTGCTGCTGAGCAGGTGCAGCGGTGTTGCCGGCGAGCTTGGCGAGGCGCTTGGGACACTCGTTGGAGTAGTGCCCCACTACACCACACTCATAACAAGTGATAGTGCTCTTGTCCTGCTTGTTCGCGACGGGAACGGCATTGCTTCCGGTTCTGGGAGCGGTGTTGGTGTTGATGTTGTTAGGGGCTCGGGGTGGAGCGCGGTTGTAGTTGTTGTTGTTGTTGTAGCCTCCTGGCTTGGAGTTTCCTCCGCTCCGGTTCTGATAACCGGGGCGAGAGTTCTGCAAGGCGATGAGGTTGGCTTGGCGTTCGGCTCTTTCGGTTTCCCGGTCTGCAGGCATGGTTTGCAGAAGTTGCAGCATCGCGTCGTTGGTGCGATTTGGAGGGGCCATCTGAAGATATAGAAGATCATGAGATAAGAGGGAACATTCTATGGTTTATTTTGGTTAAGTTTGAAAAGCATTTGAAAACTTGTAATCTTTTCATGACAACATAACATTCATTCATTCATGCAACACATAGTACAAACTACACACATACTCATGGTTTTAAGAACCATTCTCATGCTACGATACAAGGGACAGGATACAACTCACACCTACTATAAGTGGAACTAGTGCAACTACTCCTCATCATCGATATCGATCGGGACGTAGTCGTCGGGTCCTGCCTCCAAAAACTCGTAGTCCTCCTCCTCGGTGTTCTCGTCCTCCTCAAAGTCGTCGTCGTTGCTCAGAAAGGCGTCTCCTCCTCGAATGTCGATGCCTCCATCGTCATCCTCCAGCTGACGAATCTGATTCTCCTGTGTCTTGACAGTGGCCTCAAGTGACGCGATCCGGGCGCGAAGGCGACGAATCGTAGCGTCCTTCTTGGCACGCTGCTGGCGAAGGCTCTTGCGGTCGTTGTTGAGTAGCTTGATCGCCTCACCCTGCTCGGTGATGTGAGCATGGGTCTGGTTCGCGTAAGCGCGAGAGGCGTCGAGGTCCTTCTGAGTCTGGTAGAGCATGAAGTCCAGGTGCTCAGCATGGTGCCTCAACTCCGGGTGCGGCTGCAGCTCCATGGGCACTCCCGCGGCATCACGCCGCACAAGGTGGGCGTAGCGAGAGGCGAGGATGCGCACCACGTTCTGTCCACAGAGGCGCGCAAGTGCCTCCTGTAGGCCACGTGCGAGTCCGTCGAGCCGGCTTGCTCTCGCGGAAGGAGAAGAGGATCCTCTCGGACGTGGGAGGCTCCATCTTGCCCCTCAAGTCGGCAGTGATCACCCACCGCAACTCTCCTCCGGGCGTGTCGTCCGAGCTGAACCCCGTGAAACTCGGGGTGTGGGCGCCCAAGGAAGTCAGAGATGGCGTTGAGGTCGTGCTCGAAGATCAAGCTCCCTCCGTTCCCAAGCTGGTAAAACTTGGTGTTGATGGGTTCATTCGGCTCCATCTGAAAGAGAATTGGATGAGTAAGTTAGAGAGTGCAAAGTGTGGCAAAATTTTAAGTTGAGTCAAATAAGATAGAACATGATTCATCAGATTTTGGCAAAGTCTCCAAGACAAGAGTGTAGAAATTTTTCACAAATAGTTTCTTTCATTTGCTTTCAAAGTTAAGTTTTTCAGAACGCCCATTCTAACTAAGGTCTTCTAAGGTCAAACAATGGCTCGATACCAACTTGTCAACACCCGGATTTTTAAGTCCGAATGCCTATTATGTCATACATCGCAATCCCAGGAATATTGTTGTTGCGAGGCATAATAGTTAAGTATCACGATCATCATTCATTACAAACCATAAGTCTTACAAATTTTGAATCACATGATCCATATTACACGAATAGTTGATCTATTGATCAACGAACAAACACAAGTTCATAGTTCAACATAGCGGAAGCGTAAGATACAAGGACTCTCTAGTCCACAGGCCAACGCTTGACGTCGGAAGGCGCTTAGTTGTCGTAGGCGTCCTGCTGGTTGATACGTCTCCAACGTATCGATAATTTCTTGTGTTCCATGCCACATTATTGATGTTATCTACATGTTTTATGCACACTTTATGTCATATTCGTGCATTTTCTGGAACTAGCCTATTAACAAGATGCCGAAGTGTCAGTTGCTGTTTTCTGCTGTTTTTGGTTTCAGTAAATCCTAGTAAAGAAATATTCTCGGAATTGGACGAAATAAAAGCCCGGAGGCCTATTTTCTCACGAAGCTTCCGGAAGTCCGAAGACGAAAGGAAGTGGGGCCACGGGGAGCCAAACCCTAGGGCGGCGCGGCCCCCCTTGGCCGCGCCGCCCTGTCATCCGGGGCCCCCGTGCCCCCTCTCGACTTGCCCTTCCGCCTACTTAAAGCCTCCGTGACGAAACTTCCAGGTACCGAGAGCCACGATACGGAAAACATTACCGAGACGCCGTCGCCGCCGATCCCATCTCGGGGGATCCCGGAGATCGCCTCCGGCACCCTGCCGGAGAGGGGAATCATCTCCCGGAGGACTCTACACCGCCATGGTCGCCTCCGGAGTGATGAGTGAGTAGTCTACCCCTGGACTATGGGTCCATAGCAGTAGCTAGATGGTTGTCTTCTCCCCATTGTGCTATCATTGTCGGATCTTGTGAGCTGCCTATCATGATCAAGATCATCTATATGTAATTCTATATGTTGCGTTTGTTGGGATCCGATGAATAGAGAATACTTGTTATGTTGATTATCAAAGTTATGCTTATGTGTTGTTTATGATCTTGCATGCTCTCCGTTACTAGTAGAGGCTCTGGCCAAGTTTTTACTTTTAACTCCAAGAGGGAGTACTTATGCTCGATAGTGGGTTCATGCCTGCATTGACACCTGGGACAGTGTGACGAAAGTTCTAAGGTTGTGTTGTGCTCGTTGCCACTAGGGATAAAACATTGATGCTATGTCTAAGGATGTAGTTGTTGATTACATTACGCACCATACTTAATGCAATTGTCCGTTGCTTGCAACTTAATACTCGGAGGGGGTTCGGATGATAACTCGAAGGTGGACTTTTTATGCATAGATGCGGTTGGATGGCGGTCTATGTACTTTGTCGTAATGCCCAATTAAATCTCACTATACTCATCATGATATGTATGTGCATTGTCATGCTCTCTTTATTTGTCAATTGCCCAACCGTAATTTGTTCACCCAACATGCTGTTTATCTTATGGGAGAGACACCTCTAGTGAACTGTGGACCCCGGTCCAATTCTCTTTACTCGAAATACAATCTATCGCAATACTTGTTTTTACTCGTTTTCTCTGCAAACAATCATCTTCCACACAATACGGTTAATCCTTTGTTACAGCAAGCCGGTGAGATTGACAACCTCACTGTTTCGTTGGGGCAAAGTACTTTGGTTGTGTTGTGCGGGTTCCACGTTGGCGCCGGAATCTCCGGTGTTGCGCCGCACTACATCCCGCCGCCATCAACCTTCAACGTGCTTCTTGGCTCCTCCTGGTTCGATAAACCTTGGTTTCTTTCCGAGGGAAAACTTGCTGCTGTGCTCATCATACCTTCCTCTTGGGGTTGCCCAACGAACGTGTGAAATACACGCCATCAAGCATATTTTCCGGCGCCGTTGCCGGGAACCGAAGAAAAGCTACACCACAAAGATTTCTAACTCCCACGTCAACTACGCACCAAGCATATTTTCCGGCGCCGTTGCCGGGGAGATCAAGACACGCTGCAAGGGGAGTCTCCACTTCTCAATCTCTTTACTTTGTTTTTGTCTTGCTTAGTTTTATTTACTACTTTGTTTGCTGCACTAAATCAAAATACAAAAAAATTAGTTGCTAGCTTTACTTTATTTACTGTCTTGTTCACTATATTGAAAACACAAAAAAATTAGTTTACTTGCATTTACTTTATCTAGTTTGCTTTATTTACTATTGCTAAAATGGCTACCCCTGAAAATACTAAGTTGTGTGACTTCACAACCACAAATAATAATGATTTCTTATGCACACCTATTGCTCCACCTGCTACTACAGCAGAATTCTTTGAAATTAAACCCGCTTTACTTGAATCTTGTTATGAAAGATCAATTTTCTGGAATTAGTTCTGATGATGCTGCTGCCCATCTTAATAATTTTGTTGAACTATGTGAAATGCAAAAATATAAAGATGTAGATGGTGATATTATTAAACTAAAATTGTTCCCTTTCTCATTAAGAGGAAGAGCTAAAGATTGGTTGCTATCTCTCGCCTAAGAATAGTATTGATTCATGGACTAAATGCAAGGATGCTTTTATTGGTAGATATTATCCCCCTGCTAAAATTATATCTTTGAGGAGTAGCATAATGAATTTTAAACAATTAGATACTGAACATGTTGCTCAAGCTTGGGAAAGAATGAAATCTCTGGTTAAAAATTGCCCAACCCATGGACTGACTACTTGGATGATCATCCAAACCTTCTATGCAGGACTAAATTTTTCTTCACGGAATTTATTGGATTCAGCTGCTGGAGGTACCTTTATGTCCATCACTCTTGGTGAAGCAACAAAGCTTCTTGATAATATGATGATCAACTACTCTGAATGGCACACGGAAAGAGCTCCACAAGGTAAGAAGGTAAATTCTGTTGAAGAATCCTCTTCCTTGAATGATAAGGTTGATGCTATTATGTCTATGCTTGCGAATGATAGGACTAATGTTGATCCTAATAATGTTCCATTAGCTTCATTGGTTGCACAAGAAGAACATGTTGATGTAAACTTCATTAAAAATAATAATTTCAACAACAATGCTTACCGGAACAATTCTAGTAACAACTATAGGCCATATCCTTATAATAATGGTAACAGTTATGCTAATTCTTATGGGAATTCTTACAACAATAATAGGAATACACCCCCTGGACTTGAGGCCATGCTTAAAGAATTTATTAGTACACAAACTGCCTTTAACAAATCTGTTGAGGAAAAGCTCAATAAAATTGATATTCTTGTTTCTAGAGTTGATAGTCTTGCCTCTGATGTTGATCTTTTGAAATCGAAAGTTATGCCTAATAGGGATATTGAAAATAAAATTGTTACTACAGCAAATGCCATCCAAGTTAGAATTAATGAGAATATAAGATTAATGGCTAAACTGCGTGCTAGGTGGGATAGAGAAGAAAATGAAAAACTAGCTAAAGAGAAGAATATAGCTAAAGTTTGGACTATTACCACCACTAGTAATGCTAATGCTACACATGTTGCTGCACCTCCTACTCATACTAATAAAAGAATTGGTGTTAGCAATGTTTCCACTTCTAATGCAAAGCGCGAAAACTGCCTGAAACCGCTAAAACTGCTGAAACCGCCCGTGATAAAGTCTGCTGAAATTTTTTCCAACATTGGGGATGATGATCCCATTGCTTTAGATTATAATGGTTTGAATTTTGATGATTGCCACATCTCTGAAGTTATAAAGTTCTTGCAAAAACTTGCTAAAAGTCCTAATGCTAGTGCTATAAATTTGGCTTTCACGCATCATATTACAAATGCTCTCATAAAAGCTAGAGAAGAGAAACTAGAGCGCGAAGCCTCTATTCCTAAAAAGCTAGAAGATGGTTGGGAGCCCATCATTAATATGAGAGCCAAAGATTTTGATTGTAATGCTTTATGTGATCTTGGTGCAAGTATTTCTGTTATGCCTAAAAAAGTCTATGATATGCTTGACTTGCCACCGCTGAAAAATTGTTATTTGGATGTTAATCTTGCTGATCATTCTACAAAGAAACCTTTGGGTAAAGTTGATAATGTTCGCATTACCGTTAACAATAATCTTGTTCCCGTTGATTTTGTTGTCTTGGATATTGAATGCAATGCATCTTGTCCAATTATATTGGGAAGACCTTTTCTTCGAACTGTTGGTGCTATTATTGATATGAGGGAAGGTAATATAAAATATCAATTTCCTCTCAAGAAAGGTATGGAACACTTCCCTAGAAAGAGAATAAAGGTACCTTATGATTCTATTATTAGAACAAATTATGATGTTGATGCTTCATCTCTCGATGTTACTTGATACACACTTTCTGCGCCTAGCTGAAAGGCGTTAAAGAAAAGCGCTTATGGGAGACAACCCATGTTTTTACCTACAGTACTTTGTTTTTTGTGTCTTGGAAGTTGTTTACTACTGTAGCAACCTCTCCTTATCTTAGTTTTGAGTTTTGTTGTGCCAAGTTAAGCCGTTGATAGAAAAGTAAGTACTAGATTTGGATTACTGCGCAGTTCCAGATTTCTTTGCTGTCACGAATCTGAGCCCACTGACCTGCAGGAAGCTCAGAAAATTATGCCAATTTACGTGCATGATCCTCAGATATGTACGCAACTTTCATTCTATTTGAGCATTTTCATTTGAGCAAGTCTGGTGCCATTTTAAAATTCGTCAATACGAACTGTTCTGTTTTGACAGATTCTGCCTTTTATTTCGCATTGCCTCTTTCGCTATGTTGGATGAATTTCTTTGATCCACTAATGTCCAGTAGCATTATGCAATGTCCAGAAGTGTTAAGAATGATTGTGTCACCTCTGAATATGTCAATTTATATTGTGCACTAACCCTCTAATGAGTTGTTTCGAGTTTGGTGTGGAGGAAGTTTTCAAGGATCAAGAGAGGAGTATGATGCAACATGGTCAAGGAGAGTGAAAGCTCTAAGCTTGGGGATGCACCCGGTGGTTCACCCCTGCATATATCAAGAAGACTCAAGCGTCTAAGCTTGGGGATGCCCAAGGCATCCCCTTCTTCATCGACAAATTATTAGGTTCCTCCCCTGAAACTATATTTTTATTCGGCCACATCTTATGTGCTTTTTCTTGGAGCGTCGGTTTGTTTTTGTTTTTGTTTTGTTTGAATAAAATGGATCCTAGCATTCACTTTATGGGAGAGATACACGCTCCGCTGTAGCATATGGACAAATATGTCCTTGGTTTCTACATGGCGAAGTTTCTCCTTCGTTAAATTGTTATATGGTTGGAATTGGAAAATGATACATGTAGTAATTACTATAAATGTCTTGGGTAATGTGATACTTGGCAATTGTTGTGCTCATGTTTAAGCTCTTGCATCATATGCTTTGCACCCATTAATGAAGAAATACATAGAGCATGCTAAAATTTGGTTTGCATATTTGGTTTCTCTAAAGTCTAGATAATTTCTAGTATTGAGTTTGAACAACAAGGAAGACGGTGTAGAGTCTTATAATGCTTTCAATATGTCTTTTATGTGAGTTTTGCTGTACCGTTCATCCTTGTGTTTGTTTCAAATAAGCCTTGCTAGCCTAAACCTTGTATCGAGAGGGAATACTTCTCATGCATCCAAAATACTTGAGCCAACCACTATGCCATTTGTGTCCACCATACCTACCTACTACATGGTATTTTCCCGCCATTCCAAAGTAAATTGCTTGAGTGCTACCTTTAAAATTCCATCATTCACCTTTGCAATATATAGCTCATGGGACAAATAGCTTAAAAACTATTGTAGTATTGAATATGTAATTATGCACTTTATCTCTTATTAAGTTGCTTGTTGTGCGATAACCATGTTTATCGGGAACGCCATCAACTCATTGTTGAATTTCATGTGAGTTGCTATGCATGTTCGTCTTGTCCGAAGTAAGGGCGATCTACACTGAGTTGAATGGTTTGAGCATGCATATTGTGAGAGAAGAACATTGGGCCGCTAACTAAAGCCATGATTCATGGTGGAAGTTTCAGTTTTGGACAAATATCCTCAAATCTCTAATGAGAAAAGAATTAATTGTTGTCAAATGCTTAAAGCATTAAAAGAGGAGTCCATTATCTGTTGTCTATGTTGTCCCGGTATGGATGTCTAAGTTGAGAATAATCAAAAGCGAGAAATCCAAATGCGAGCTTTCTCCTTAGACCTTTGTACAGGCGGCATAGAGGTACCCTTTGTGAAACTTGGTTAAAGCATATGTATTGCGGTGATAATCCAGGTAGTCCAAGCTAATTAGGACAAGGTGCGAGCACTATTGGTACACTATGCATGAGGCTTGCAACTTATAAGATATAATTTACATGATGCATATGCTTTATTACTACCGTTGACAAAATTGTTTCATGTTTTCAAAATCAAAGCTCTAGCACAAATATAGCAATCGATGCTTTTCCTCTATGAGGACCATTCTTTTACTTTCAATGTTGAGTCAGTTCACCTATTTCTCTCCACCTCAAGAAGCAAACACTTGTGTGAACTGTGCATTGATTCCTACATACTTGCTTATTCCACTTATTATATTACTCTATGTTGACAATATCCATGAGATATACATGTTACAAGTTGAAAGCAACCGCTGAAACTTAATCTTCTTTTGTGTTGCTTCAATACCTTTACTTTGAATTATTGCTTTATGAGTTAACTCTTATGCAAGACTTATTGATGCTTGTCTTGAAGTGCTATTCATGAAAAGTCTTTGCTTTATGATTCACTTGTTTACTCATGTCATACACATTGTTTTGATCGCTGCATTCTCTACATATGCTTTACAAATAGTATGATCAAGTTTATGATGGCATGTCACTCCGTAAATTATCTTTGTTATCGTTTTACCTGCTCGGGACGAGCAGAACTAAGCTTAGGGATGCTGATACGTCTCCAACGTATCGATAATTTCTTGTGTTCCATGCCACATTATTGATGTTATCTACATGTTTTATGCACACTTTATGTCATATTCGTGCATTTTCCGGAACTAACCTATTAACAAGATGCCGAAGTGCCAGTTGTCTGTTTTCGCTGTTTTTGGTTTCAGAAATCCTAGTAAAGAAATATTCTCGGAATTGGACGAAATAAAAGCCCGGAGGCCTATTTTCTCACGAAGCTTCCGAAGTCCGAAGACGAAAGGAAGTGGGGCCACAGGGGAGCCAAACCCTAGGGCGGCGCGGCCCCCCTTGGCCGCGCCGCCCTGTCATCTGGGGCCCCTGTGCCCCCTCTCGACTTGCCCTTCCGCCTACTTAAAGCCTCCGTGACGAAACTTCCAGCACCGAGAGCCACGATACGGAAAACATTACTGAGACGCCGTCGCCGCCGATCCCATCTCGGGGGATCCCGGAGATCGCCTCCGGCACCCTCGCCGGAGAGGGGAATCATCTCCCGGAGGACTCTACACCGCCATGGTCGCCTCCGGAGTGATGAGTGAGTAGTCTACCCCTGGACTATGGGTCCATAGCAGTAGCTAGATGGTTGTCTTCTCCCCATTGTGCTATCATTGTCGGATCTTGTGAGCTGCCTATCATGATCAAGATCATCTATATGTAATTCTATATGTTGCGTTTGTTGGGATCCGATGAATAGAGAATACTTGTTATGTTGATTATCAAAGTTATGCTTATGTGTTGTTTATGATCTTGCATGCTCTCCGTTACTAGTAGAGGCTCTGGCCAAGTTTTTTACTTTTAACTCCAAGAGGGAGTACTTATGCTCGATAGTGGGTTCATGCCTGCATTGACACCAGGACAGAGTGACGTAAAGTTCTAAGGTTGTGTTGTGCTGTTGCCACTAGGGATAAAACATTGATGCTATGTCTAAGGATGTAGTTGTTGATTACATTACGCACCATACTTAATGCAATTGTCTCGTTGCTTGCAACTTAATACTGGAGGGGGTTCGGATGATAACCTCGAAGGTGGACTTTTTAGGCATAGATGCAGTTGGATGGCGGTCTATGTACTTTGTCGTAATGCCCAATTAAATCTCACTATACTCATCATGATATGTATGTGTATTGTCATGCTCTCTTTATTTGTCAATTGCCCAACTGTAATTTGTTCACCCAACATGCTGTTTGTCTTATGGGAGAGACACCTCTAGTGAACTGTGGACCCTGGTCCAATTCTCTTTACTGAAATACAATCTACTGCAATACTTGTTTTTACTGTTTTCTCGCAAACAATCATCTTCCACACAATACGGTTAATCCTTTGTTACAGCAAGCCGGTGAGATTGACAACCTCACTCTGTTTCGTTGGGGCAAAGTACTTTGGTTGTGTTGTGCGGGTTCCACGTTGGCGCCGGAATCTGCGGTGTTGCGCCGCACTACATCCCGCCGCCATCAACCTTCAACGTGCTTCTTGGCTCCTCCTGGTTCGATAAACCTTGGTTTCTTTCTGAGGGAAAACTTGCTGCTGTGCTCATCATACCTTCCTCTTGGGGTTGCCCAACGAACGTGTGAAATACACGCCATCACTGGTCATCTCCTTGGTCATCTTCATACTCTGGCAATTTGAATAGCCAGGGACAAAGCCGTGAGTACGTTGAGTACTCGCAAACTAATACTAATGTAAGTGCTAGGCATTCTAGTATGGTTTGCTAAGCTCTAGTTTATTTGCATAAAGCTAGTTTTAGTTCACAAAGTTTTGAGAAAAGCTTGCTCAAGTGCTAACTAACTCAAGTGGGAACATTAGTGTCATTCCCACTATTCAAGTGGTGATTGCAATTCAATCCAGCACAAATCATTTCACCATCATCTTTTAACATCATTTTCAAAGATATGACATCGGAAACTGTATGGCCTTTCCAACCGTCCGTAACCGTGGACGCGGCTATTCGAATAGATTTACACTCTGCAGAGGTTGCACACTTGTGCCACAACATTTGATTTCATCCGTCGGGATTTCCCCGAATCATCGTAACACGATACGCGATCAACCATAACCTTTCACTTACGAATCCTAGTATGAGCACCTCTCCCCATGAGCTTGGCCTCCCATTGAAGACAGACAGTCAGCCTGGGAACTGCACAGGGCTTGGGCCGGACATTCACCTCATTTCGCGTCATATCATATCGTTTCTTTTGTGGTAGAGGCAGCTTTCGGCATAACCCCGATGACGCTTGTTTAGAGGGAACCCATACTAAGACGCATAAACTTCCAGTTAAGCCCTACCCATAATCAGGTATTGTGGGGGTACTTAATAATTGGAAAGGTATCGCATTCAAACCAACATCATGTTTTATCAAAAATCACCATCTTCTCTTGGTCATATTCACCTTCAAAAATCATTCAATGGAATGCATCTTCATTCCAAGGTTTCAAAAATCATTTCAAATTCATATTGTTCCCATCTAGAGTAGTCAAGTTTAGTTCATTAGCACTAGGTCTAATTCATGGGGGGTGCTATCTTTCCTTGCTTGGGAGGGACTAACTCACTACTCTAGTAACCAACTTGTATTTGACCAAAGTTAACTATAAAAGTAACTCATTTAGAAAACAAGTAAAAACTTGTAAATTAAAAACTTGGGATGGGTTCATATAAGAAAAGATAAGAAACATGGTGCCTTGCCCAAAAGGGGCTTTGCACTTTGCAAGAATATTAGCTTGGTAGTAGCTTGCAAGAGTATAGCTTGCCTTGGTAGTTCTCAAACTGTTCCTCCTCCTCCTCTTGGTAGCAACCTTCTTCTTCGGCGTACTCTCCGGTGCTACCGTCTAAATTGGAATACGAGTATAATTACTCACTAATTCAATGGCTATTCTATACATCACATACAACACACAATCTAGTCTATGCACACAAATAAATTAACTAGAGTGCATGGGTGGTGGGATTTAAATAAAATTCGTTTTGTTGTATTTCATATGTAACTGATAGTTTCCATAGGGTTCTTGAGAAATAATTTCCTCTCATTGAAATCTTCTTAAGATTTAATTTCTCCAACAATCATGGATGAACTCATATTGACCTAAGTCACATGTTCATCACCATCATTTGGGAAGATGATTTAAATGAGATGGATCACCTCATACCATTTAAATAACACTACATTTGATTTAAATCTCAAGTAATTCATATAAGAGAGTTTGAAACCAGGGGTCCAAACATCCCATGAATCCATGTGAGACAGGTTTAACTGAAGTGTAAGACTTCACACAAGTTAACTTTAATAGTTTTGGACAATATCAACTAGTTAAACTAGTCAAAATATCCATTTATTAAACCAGGGCATGATCATACAAAGTGACCACACCATTTTATTGCATAAACAATTTGTGTAACTCAAATGTGAGCTATTAGAGTTGGAATTAACTTAATATCTATTTTGGTTGATTTTTAAGAATTATTGGAATAGGGAAATGTCCCTGTCTTGTTATTTTTATCACATTTATTCTACAAAGAATCTGACCATGAGGCCAGTGGCATTGGCTAGATAATTTCAGTAGCTTTCCAACCATATAAAGTTCACTAAATTTGGTTTAGCCAATTTGAATCTATTTAATTTCAAAGTTTGGGCAGTATTAAATTTCATTTGAATTAATTAAATCTAGTTTGAATTAAAAGGCCGGCGGGAAACGAAACTGGGCCAGATTCAAATAAAAACGGCCCAGTCCAGCCCACCACGGTCCACAGACGCGCGGGCTGCCTGACAGGGTGGGGTCCAGGCATCAGTGGCTCATAACGCCCGAAGCGATACGTTTTAAAGGGGAGCGTTGGATTAGAATCTAATCGAACGGCCGTGGTTCATCGTCGTCGCCGACGAGAACCCGACGGTGCGGCGGCGGCAGTAGGGGGTGGGAGAGCTTACGGCGGCTCCAGCAAGGTATGGCAGTGTGCTTGGGGTAGATGTGGATGACGGCGGTTCTCCTGGTACCGGCGGCTCGTCCTGGGGCGGCTCCAGTCGACGGCGAGCTTCGCGGCGTCCGGCGGCGTGAGGTGGCGATTGGGTGGCTACGGCGGCGAATGTCGATGGTGGAGTGGCTCGGGCGGTCGAGTGAGAAGAGGTGAGGCGGCTGGTGGGAAGAAATCGACGAGGCGAGGCCTCCTTTTATAGGCGAGCGAGTGCCCGAGGCTCGCGGCGAACCTCGACAAGGGCGCGGCGTCTCCGGCGGTCTAGCGAGCTAGGCGAGGGCGTGGTGGTGTTCCTGGCGTCACGGTGGTCCTCTGGATGGCGACAGGTAGGGTAGGGGGTGGCTGGTTTGGTCGCCTCGCTTCCACGACGGCCGCGGCGTTCACGGGATGTGGTCGTCGTCTCCGGCGGCGGCGGTCACGGGTCTGGGCTGGGCGCGTGTCTGGCGCGGCTGAGGTGTCACGGCGGCGTGCTTGGTGAAGAAAGGGGGTCCAGGGCGTGAGCAGAGGGGCTGCGCGGCGCGTGGCCAGTGGGTGCCCGTGGCGCGCTCTCGTGCGACGTCCACGGCATGCTGGCCGCCATGGGCGCGCGCTGGTCTGGCCAGTGTCGAGCTCCTCCTCGATCGTGGCTGGTGCTAGGTGATCCAGTAGAGTGAGGTGGAGGGCAAGGGCATGGTGGCCAGAGTTGGGAAGCAAGGGGAAGAGAGGGGGTGCGGCATGGATGGCATGGGCCGGCATGGCCATGCCATGCAAGCTATGCCTCTCCTCCTAGGGTTTCTATGCTGGTGTTAGTGAGAGAGGGGACCAGGGGACCATTTAGAATAGGTTGGGGTAGGTTAGTTAGAGTAGAATCACTATTTGCAATAGTGTGTAATAGTGCCATATTTTGGATTTTACAAAATTATCCAAATTGGAAATAATTCAAATGGTGAATGTGTTTGAAAGGTGAGTGTTGATAATAGTTGTAAATGACCAAAGGTGATTTGAGGTGGTGGTGGAAAAATTAGAATTCAAAAATTGGCCCAAAATGGCTAAGTGAGGAATGTTGAATATGTTAAAAAGTTAAGACTTTGGATGAGCATAGCTAATGATCAAAGATGAATTTGGTAGGGTGATCTTCATCAAAGTTGTTCACCTTGATGTTGACTTTGAAATGGTGCAAAGAGTTAGCAAGAATTGGTTTGGGAAAATTGAATTGCAGGGGCTCAAAGTGGTGATCAGACTATAATCGTCAAAATTGACCATTATCACATGTGAGTGGTTTTTGTGTTTGAAATTCATTTTAATTGTGAATCTTTGATTCCAAAAGTTGTAATAAGTGTTTAATAACCTTATTCAACTAATGGTGAAGACCAATTAGGTCTAGGGTCAAAATTTATAAAAATGCCATAGGGCATATGTGAGGGTTTTTAGGGTTTTGCATTTTATGGATTTTCTTCCTCTTTGATTTTATTTGGTTGGTGATCTTCATATGATCACTCTAGGGTTTTAGAGCATATCAAAAACAAGTAATAACAATCATCATGGCATATCACTCAAATGCACAAGTCCTATGCATGGTACTATATGCAAAAAGAAAAGTTTTTGTTGGGTTGAAATTTTGTTTTCTGGAATTCTCTAACTATCTTTTTATTGAAATTTGGGGTGTTACACGGCTACGGAACTTTTCATGGACGGAGGGTGATATGTTGCGGAGTTTTTAGGTCAGAGGGGTCTTATAGGCGAAGAGGCGACGCGAGGGGGTGCACGGGGTGCCCATACCACCCATAGGCGCGGCCAGGCCTGGGCCCGTGCCTGGGCCTGGTATGGCTGCCCCGTGGCACATCTCCGTCTCCCCTTCTGGCTCCCGGAGTCTTCTAGTATATTAGAATTTCTGTGATTTTCTAGAATTTTCCGAGCACTTTCAATTTTGGACATTTTCTGCAATAAACAGACATAATAAATAGAAACTGGCACTGTGGCACTTGTTAAGAGGTTGGTCCAATAAATGTCATAAAATGATGCAAAGTGCACATAAAACATAGAGGAATTGGTGTAAAACAAGCATGGAGCATCAAAAATTATAAATATGTTTGCAATGTATCAACATCCTCAAGCCTAACTCCTGCTCGTCCTCGAGTAGGTAAGTGATAACAAACAAATAATTTTTGAAGTGACATGCACCTTCAAAGTTCAACGTATGACTAAATACAAATAATTTAAGAACAAGTAATAACACATTCGTGATTCAATCAATAATAATTTTGGGACCATGCACATAAAACTAAGAATGACAACTATGCTCTCTTAATGGTGCATGAACTTAGAAGATGAAGACTCAACATAAAAGTAAAAGAAAGGACCTTCGCAGAGGGAAGCAGGGATTACTCATGTGCTAGAGCTTTTTCTTTTGAAAGCATGGAAACAATTGTGTCAACGGTAGTAATAATTCATATGGGTTATGTATAAAACTTCCTATAAGTTGCAAGCCTCATGCATCGAATACTAATAGTGCCTGCACCTTGTCCTAATTAGCTCGGATTTCCATGGATTATCATCGCATTACATATGTGTCAACCAAGTGTCACAAAGTGGTACCTCTATGCCACCTGTACAAAGGTCCACGGAGATAAATCACATTTGATTTCTCGATTTTGATAGATCTCAACTTAAGGACATCCATACCGGGACAACATAGAAAACATATAATGGACTCCTCTTTTTGATGCTTCAAGCATTCAACAATAATAATATTCTCATAAGAGATGTTGAGGATTTGAGTGTCCAAGCTGAAACTTCCATCATGATACATGGCTTTGGTTGGTGGCCCAATGTTCTTCTCTAACAATATGCATACTCGAACCATTTCAACTCATGGCAAATCTCCCTTATTTCACACAAGACGAACATGCATAGCAACTCACATGATATTCAACAAAGGTGTGACAAGTTGAGGGCGTCCCTAGATAACATGGTTACCGCTCAACAAGCAACTTATAAGAACTAAGATACATAAGTGACATATTCCTTACCACAATAGTTTTTATGCTACTTTCCCATGAGCTATATATTGCAAAAACAATGAATAAATTTTTGAAAGGTTTTAAAGGTAGCACACAAGCAATTTACTTTGGAGTGGCGATAAAATACCACATATAGGTAGATATGGTGGACACGATTGGCATTTTGGTTTTTGGGAGTTGGATGCACGAGTAGAGCTCATACTCAGTACAAATGAAGGCTAGCAAAAGAAAGGGGCGACCGACTAAGAGATCAATAATGGCCATAATCATGCATAGCGACAAAACTTATTAGTCAAAGCATATGGTGATATTAAAAATCAAAAACTAAATGATCATCAAGTCAACTCAATTGAAACATCAAAGGAGATATTTCATTTGCATCACTATTAATATGAGACTTCTTACTCGTATCCAACACCAATTAACTTATTTGAAACAACTCTCGTAGATAATATTCGATGAGATATCACGAGAGATAAATTCACTTGCATATAGAAAACCAACAAGCTCTGAACATAATATGAATTAAAAACTAGAGCTTAAACGCAGTACTCCCGAAAATAGAACGCTCGTTGAACATATGAGTGAAAACTAGAGCGTTCATGCAATTAAAGCGGAGCATGTCTCTCTCCAAAACAAATATGATGGGTCCAAGTTTATTGAACAGCAAACAAAACAAAACACACACAAAAAAAAGATTCTCCAAGAATAACACATAATGCTTTGACGCTTGAACCTCTTTGATATATCTTGGGGTGTCCAGGGGACATCCCCAAGCTTGAGATTTTGTCCATTCTTCATCCTATGGCATCATTCTTCTCTCCCTATACTTGAAAACTTCCTTCACCCAAAACTCAACACAATTCATTAGCAATATTAGTGTAATCAAAATAAGCAATCCACTTGGTTCTGGTATGACATATGTAAAGTTTATATTAAAACATTAGCTACTGCATAAACTTCTTCGGAAAGCTCCTTCCTCCAAAAGAACTCAAAAAGAAAAAGATTAAGAGGCAAATGCACTAATGGAAGAAATCTATCAAAACAGAACAACAGTTAAAGATCGATTTTTTTGAGACTACTACGTCGCTCAGATCGAAAAAATTTCAACTAATGGAAGTTAGATAATAACCTGGGGAATATTCTCGTAAATTTTCAGCTCATGGTGATGTTCTGGTGATTTATGCGAATTTTTATCGCGACAGTACAGAAACAGAAACAAAATTGCATATTCCCCAAATAATATTTTCTTACCATTAGAGGCTACTCTTGGCACAAAAACGAAAATAAAAAATGATAATGAGAGGACATTACAGTAGCAATGACTTCCAAGACTCAACAAAACAGTAAAATAACAAAAATAAAAACATAATGGGTTGTCTCCCAAAAAGCTCTTTCTTTATAGCCATTAAGATAAGCTCAATAATTTGAGAAGATGCTCACATATGTAATATGAATTGAAGCAAAAGAGAGCATCAAGAAGCAAATATGAAACACATTTAAGTCTTACCCACTTCCTGTGCATGGGAATCTTGTACACAAATAAATTCACAAAGAACAAAGTGACAAGCATGTGAAGGTAAAACAAGAGTAACTTTAAAATTTTCAGCATGTAGAGAGGTGTTTTAGTACCATGTAAATTCCTACAAGCATATTTTCCTCTCTCGTAATAATTTTCAGTAGCATCATGAATAAAATCAACAATATAACTATCACATAAAGCATGCTTTTCATGATCTTCAAACACATAATTTTTATCAAGCTCAAAAATAGTAGGATTAAAACAATCAAACCCACTTTTAGCAATTTTATAACAAGATGATTGATCATTCTCAAGAGGTATGTGACTACTAGTAGCAATCCTATTTTCAGTAGCATTATAATTTATAGCATCAAGTAACATAGGACCATCATCTAGAGCTTTATCATAAACACTCTCCAAGCAAAATTCTTTAGTTCCATGCATTTCGAAATTAGGCAGAAATAAAGGATTATCATGAGATTTATCAAACTAGCATGGATTATTATAAATAATAGTAGCATAATTATTTTCACAAGTTTTACTCACAGGGAATATTTCAAGAGAATCCTCATGAACATAACATTCGTCCTCCTTTGGTGAGCATGGAGGGCAATCAAGTAATGTAAGAGATAAAGAGTTACTCTCATTAGAAGGTTGGCATGGGTAGCTAATCCATTCTTCCTCCTTTTGTTCATCACTCTCCTCCTCTTTTTCATCTAATGAGCTTTCAGGTTCAACAAAATTGAGTCTCTCTTTATAGTCAATGATATAACAATTATTGCTGAAATTTTCTGTGCAATAATCAAGGATATAAGAGACATAATCTTTAAGGTCATGACAAGCAACACAAGTTTCATAATTTTTAGACATGAAGGATTCTATTTCAGAGGCTCCCATAAATAAGACAAATTGTTCTACTTCTTCGAATCCAAGATGAATATAGTTATTCCAATGATAGTTCAAAATAAAAACTTCTTCACTAAAGCCACATTGGAATTTAAGATGTTTAGTATCCTGTTTAGAGCAACAAATTATATCATGGCGTTTAAGCAAAATTTTAGCAATTGTATCCAAAAAATTTAACGTGCCCCCCATGACTTTGCCTTTATATGATTCTCTATACTTCAGAAATAATTCTGCAAGTTTCATACAGTATAAAGCAGGTCCTTCCATAACAACAGTTTTTAGTTTTTCGATTTTTCAATTTTTTATGGATTTTCGGATATATAGGAAAAATAAAACAAGACAAAAATAAACTAGACAACAAAATGAAATAAAAACAGCGAGAGAGGTGGAGTGTACTCCCTAGGTGAACTTATAAGTAGAGCTATGCTCCCCGGCAACGGCGCCAGAAAATAGTCTTGATGACCCACAAGTATAGGGGATCGCAACAGTCTTCGAGGGAAGTAAACCCAAATTTGTTTATTCGACACAAGGGGAGCCAAAGAATACTTATAAGCCTTGACAATCGAGTTGTCAATTCAGCTGCACCTGGAAAAGCACTAGCAACAGGGTGATGTGAAAGCAGTGGTAATATGATGCGGCGCCGTAAAAATAGTTGGTACAACTTCGATGGCGTGTTGACAGGGAAATGTGATGCGGCAGTAATATGAGAGCAATAGTAACATAGCAGTAGCAGTAACACAAACGAGATGGCACTGGAAAATATCCCAGCGCGCAATTGATTGAAAAGCAATGATGGTGCAATAAAGGACCAGGGTTCCCGACGATCTACACTAGTGGTAACTCTCCAGATAACAAGTGTTGGGTGAACAAATTACAGCTGGGCAATTGACAGAATTGAATTTAGCATTAAGACAAAATATCCAGTCTATTAATATCGTAGGCATGTTTTCCGTATATAGTCACACTAAGAAAAGTTGCCATGGCCGACGAAGTTGAAGTCGCGCCGTGGTTGCTGCTGCACCATGGTCGACGATTTTTGGTCTCTCCATTGTGCATGTCAAAACTTTTTTTTCTCGTTTTTGAGGCCACCTAGCCCGACGAAAACGGCCAAAACGTCTCCTATGGTGGCCCGGGACGTGGTGCATCACGAATTCTCGGGTTCGCCGGCCGAGTCAATGCAAATCCGCACCGCCCATGGATGTAGGGCCCAGATGGCAGCCTCTCTGGCATTGTTTTTTTTCTCGATCGCGCCATCTCGTTCAACGCTCTCCGATCGAGCCGTTTACGATGCAGGATCATGGGTCCCGCATGTCATCCTCTATGAACCAAAATTCTTTCTATTCTTGGAATTTTTTTGACCCCCTGATTTCTGGCTACTTCCTTTTTCTTTTGTTCCCGTGCCGCCTTGGAAACGTTGAGACCGCTGTTGCTAAATGGGACCCGCATGTCATTCTCTATGTGCAATCAACTTTCTTTTCTTGGAGTTTTTTTTGGCACCTCATATTTGGTCACTTGCCTTTTTCTTTCGATCCCGTGCCGCCTCTCAAACGGTGAGACCAGTGCTGCTAAATGGGACCCGCATGTCATCCTCTATGAGCAATCAAGTTTCTTTTCTTGGAGTTATTTTTGGCACCTCATATTTGGTCACTTGCCTTTTTCTTTCGATCCCCTGCCGCCTCTCAAACGGTGATACCGCTGCTGCTAAATGGGACCCGCATGTCATCCTCTATGTACTATAAAACTTTCTTTTCTTGGATTTTTTTGGCACCTCATATTTGGTCACTTGCCTTTTTCCTTCGATCTCATGCCACGTTTGAAACGTTGAGGAACCTGCTGGCTCATGGGACCCGCATGTCATCCTCCATGTACTCTAAAAGTTCATTTTCTTGGGTTTTTCACCCTCTGATTTTTGGCTATTTCCTTTTTCTTTTGATCCCATGCCGCCTTTGAAACGTTGAGGACTCTGCTGGCTCATAGGTCCTACATGTCAGCCTGTATGAATTTCTGGCTACTTTCTTTTTCTTTTGATCTCAAGACACATTTGAAATGTTCGGACCGCTGCTGTAAAATGGGACCCGCATGTGATCCTCTATGTACAATAAAAGTTTCTTTTCTTGGATTATTTTTCACCCTCTGATTTTTGGTCACTTGACTTTTTCTTTCGATCTCATGCCGCCTTTGAAAACGTTGAGGAACCTGCTGGCTCATGGGATCCGCATGTCATCCTCTATGTACTATAAAAGTTTCTTTTCTTGGATTTTTTTTCACCCTCTGGTTTTTGGCTATTTCCTTTTTCTTTTGATCCCCTGCCGCCTTGGAAACGTTGAGTAAGCTGCTGACTCATGGGACCCGCATGTCATCCTCTATGTACAATCAACTTTCTTTTTGTTTTGATCTCAAGCTGCATTTGAAACGTTGAGACCGCTGCTGCTAAATGGGACCTGCATGTCATCCTCTATGTACTATAATGTTTCTGTTCTTGGATTATCTTTGGCTCCTGATATTTTGTCACTTGCCTTTTTCTTTCGATCTCATGCCGCCTTTGAAACATTGAGTAAGCTGCTGGCTCATGGGGCCCGCATGTCATCCTCTACGAACAATAAAAGTTTCCTTTCTTGGAGTTATTTCTGACCATTAATTTCTGGCTACTTCCTTTTTCTTTTGATCCCCTGCCGCCTTTGAAACGTTGAGGATTCTGCTTCCTCATGGGTCCCGCATGTCATCCTCTCAGAACGATAAATGTTTATTTTTTTATTTTTTTACCAACTGATTTTTGGTTTATTTCTTCTTTCGATCCTCTGTCGTCTTTAAAACGTTGACGACGCTGCTGGCTCATGGGTCCCCGATGTCAGCCTCCCCTTACAAAAACATGTGATATCTTGATTATTTTGCAGACAATAAACAGTGTATTTCGCTTCTGAGCTATTGCAAACGGAAAAAATAAATCTTTATTTTTATATAAACAAACTTATATGTTGAATCTCCTTGTTTTTTGTTTTTGCGAAGCATAGGACTTTCTTGTTTTGGAGTGGGCTGAAATTGTACGAGTCCAAAGGCGTCCAGCAGGATAGTTCCAAGGCCCAGACGGCCAGATGCAACCCAATTGAAATCTTTCTTTTCTTGGATTTTTTTGACCCCTGATTTCTGGCTACTTCCTTTTTTTGGGTCCTGTGCCGCCTTGGAAACGTTGAGAACGCTGCTGCTAAATGGGACCCGCATGTCATCCTCTATGTACAATAATTTCTTTTCTTGGATTATTTTTAGCTCCTGATATTTGTCACTTGCCTTTTTCTTTCCATCTCATGCCGACTTCGAAACGCTGAGACCGCTGCTGTAAAATGGGACCCGCATGTCATCCTCTATGTACAATAAAAATTACTTTTCTTGGATTATTATTTTTGGTTCCTGATATTTGGTCACTTGCCTTTTTCTTTCGATCTCATGCCACCTTTGAAACGTTGAGGAACCTGCTAGCTCATGGAACCCGCATGTCATCCTCTATGTACTATAAAAGTTTCTTTTCTTGGATTTTTTTCACCCTCTGATTTTTGGCTATTTCCTTTTTCTTTTGATCCCCTACTGCCTTGGAAACATTGAGTAAGTTGCAGACTCATAGGACCCGCATGTCATCCTCTATGTACAATCAACTTTTTTTTCTTGGAGTTTTTTTTTACCCCCTAATTTCTGGCTACTTTCTTTTTCTTTTGATCACAAGCCGCATTTGAAACATTGGGACCGCTGCTGCAAAATGGGACCCGCATGTCATCCTCTATGTACTATAAAATTTTATCTTTGGTGATTTCCTTTTTTCTTTTGATCCCCTGCTGCCTTGGAAACGTTGAGTAAGCTGCTGACTCATGGGACCCGCATGTCATCCTCTATGTACAATCAACTTTCTTTTTTTGGAGTTTATTTTTGACCCCCTAATTTCTGGCTACTTCCTTTTCTTTTGATCCCCTGCCGCCTTTGAAACATTGAGGATGCTGCTGCCTCATGGTCCCGCATGTCAGCCTCTCAGAACGATAAATGTTTCTTTTCATGGATTTTTTTGACCCCTTAATTTCTTCCTACTTCCTTTTTCTTTTGGTCCTATGCCGCCTTGGCAACGTCGAGACCGCTGCTGCAAAATGGGACCCGCATGTCATTCTCTATCCACAATAAAAGTTTCTTTCATGGATTATTTTTGGCTCCTGATATTTGTCACTTGCCTTTTTCTTTCGATCTCATGCCAACTTTGAAACGTTGAGAGGCTGCTGCAAAATGGCACCCGCATGTCATCCTCTATGTACAATAAACGTTTTTTCTTGGATTATTTTTGGGACCTGATATTTGTCACTTGCCTTTTTATTTTGGTATCATGCCGTCTCTGAAACATTGAGGAAGCTGCATGCTCGTGGGTCCCGCAAGTCATCCTCTATGTAGAATAAAAGTTTCCTTTCTTGGAATTATTTTTACCCCTGATTTCTGGCTACTTCCTTTTTCTTTTGATCCCGTGCCGCCTTGGAAATGTTGAGACCGCTGCTGCAAAATAGGACCCGCATGTCATCCTCTATGTACAATAAAGTTTCTTTTCTTGGATTATTTTTGGCTCCTGATATTTGGTCACTTCCTTTTTCTTTCGATCCCGTGCCCCCTTGGAAACGTAAGACCACTGCTGAAAAATGGGACCCGCATGTCATACTCTATGTACAATAAAGTTTCTTTTCTTGGATTATTTTTGGCTACTGATGTTTTGGCACTTGCCTTTTTCTTTCGATCTAATGCCGCCTTTGAAACGTTGAGACCGCTGCTGCAAAATGGGACCCATATGTCATCCTCTATGTACAATAAAAGTTTCTTTTCTTGGATTATTTTTTGCTCCTGATATTTGGTCACTTTCCTTTTTCTTTCGATCTCATGCCGCCTCTGCAAAATGGGACCCGCATGCCATCCTCTATGTACAATAAAGTTTCTTTTCTTGGATTTTTTTACCCCCTGATTTTTGGTCACTTGCCTTTTTCTTTCGATCCTATGCCACCTTTGAAATTGAGGAGGCTGCTGGCTCATGGGTCCCACATGTCAGCCTCTATGAACAATAAACCTTTCCTTTGTTGGATTTATTTTTTACCTCTAATTTCTGGATATTTTCCTTTTTCTTTTGATCCCCTGCGGCCTTTGAAACGATGAGGACGATGCTGGCAGGTCGGTCCCACATGTCATCTTCTATGAAGAATAAAAGTTTCCTTTGTTGGATTTACTTTTGACCCCTAATTTCTGGCTATTTGCCTTTTTTTCTTATGATCCTCTGCCGACTTTCAAATGATGAGGATGCTGCTGGCAGATCTATCCCACATGTCAGCCTCTCTGAACTATAAATGTTTCCTTTCTATGATTTATTTTTGTCCCCTATTTTCGGGATACTTGCTTTTTTTGGATATCCTACCGCATTTGAAATGTTGAGGACGCTGCTGGCTCATGGGTCCCACATGGCATCCTCTTTGGACGATAAACCTTCATTTCTTGTTAATGATAGATTTATCTGTATTATTTTTGCAGACTAATACTAGCTCTTTCGCTCCAAGATCTTGCAAGATAATAGAATAAATCATGTAATTATTAGGATATGTTTTAAATTTCAAATCCACTTTATGAATTTTTAAAAATACCGTGATCCATGTGGGTATGGAGCGATCAAGGATTTTCATATTGGCCATGAGCAGTTTCAAAAATTGTAACCCAATAATTCAAAATAAATACAAACAACTTTTATGTAGAATCTCCGTGTTTTTGTTTTTTGCCAATCATAGGATCTGTGGTTCTTTAGAAAAGGGCCGACATTGCATGAGCAGAAAGGACCATTTGTAGTTATTGGGCTTCGACAGCCGGAGCAAGTAGGCCAATAGAAAATACCATGTAGATGGCTGATCGAACCCAAAAGTATTTGTTGCCTAGACTTAGATGCCAAACTCAGCCTTATTGACATGAACCTTGCTATGCACGCGACAATTTCAGTCCGATCCGTGTACGAAACACAAGATCCAACCCTTCGTATGAGGAAGCAGGTGGCAGCACACCTCGAGATACTCAATCGTACATACACATATCATATAGGAGTTGTCGTATGTACATCAGTTCCGTATTGACATGTTTTTTTCTTTGGTTCACATGTGGGGTCCGCACAGTCACCTAGGTCGCACATCTAGTTCCTTGCTCGTAGTTGTTGCATGTTTAGTGGCCTGCAGAGCAGAATCACTGCCCCTGATGGATGTACTTTACCCTTTAGCGGCGAAAAAATAGGAATGGTCCTCTCATGAGTATGATCAACAAGAGGTGGCTATATTATAAAGGACGTACACACATTGTAATTATAGTGCTGAAATAAAGTCAATCCGAAAACAGCCATGCATGGGTTATAATATGAAGGTAACACGAAATACAAAAGCAGGGCAGTGTTCAAATAAACTGATTCAAACTAGTACATACTAAAAATAGTGTACTACTTCTCAACACTTCAAGCATAATACAAAAGTGTGTCAGTGTTTTTTTAAAGGTAACACCGAACGGGCAATGTTTAAAGCAGGCTTAAACCACATAGCCGCTTGTCGGACACTACCCCAACTATCTCTGGGAAGGCTGATAACTCCCACGAGTCTCACCTCATCCGGCTGGAGGTTGCAGCGCAAAATTTTAGGGTATTGATTATGAAGAAACTTCCGGTATGCTGTGTAGACGCAGTTTTTCCTCATGAATGGAACCAATGTGCCATCAGGAGCTTTGGATTCACGCTTCTTCAGGTTGGCAATGATCGGGTAATTGAGTCTGAGGAACAGAGAGTGGTCGTCGAGGCTGTTAACCTGCCTACAAAGAAAGTCCCCTGCACGTGCAGTAGATATGAGATCCTGCTCAAAGACGTAGGTGGCAACAGGAGGATACTGCCGTAGCTGAAGCCCATTAGCAGCATAGGGAATGTCAGGAGGTACTTCAGCATTGGCAATCCCAATGTTGTTTACTATAAGGATGATCATCAATCGCTTGCCATCAGCAGATGGAGCGAAGAACCACGCGTACTGCTGATCATCCACCACCGGTGGCGGGATTACAAACGGGAGCATCAGATTTTCTGCAATATTAGAAATGGAGACGAATAGGGTGTTATTCGCAACCATATTCAAACAGCAGCATTGTTTATCGTTCATGCTCACAGTATAAATACGACTATGTAAGCTAAGGACATTGGTCATTCATATGTTCAAATTGACTTGAGTATCCAATATATCAGTTATACTGCATCCATCCCACGAAACTAGTCTTAACTTCGCCAAAACTAGACACTAGTTAGTGTATACACAGTTATATACTACCTCTGTCCCACCGAAAGTGTCTGAGATTTGTCCAAATTCAGATGTATCTAGACAGTGAAAGCATATAGATACATTCAAATTTTAACAAATATATATCATCTTAAGTTTAAGTCCTGTGATGTAGTTAATTCCCTTCGTCTTAAGTGATCTATTAGAGAGCTTCCATGTGACCACCCGAAGGGTGAGAAATGTTTAACTGTATAAGTGGATTGCCTAGACCTTTCCATCAGTTCGGACTTTTGGTTGCGTTGGCTAGTCCATGAAGCTTGACATGGTGTCAGAACCAGGGTCTCGAGTTCGAGTCCTGGCTTTTGCAATTTATCATAAAAGTGTTGTTGCCCCCTCGGAGTCCACGTATATGCCTCTTGAGCTATACCTCTGATTCTTTCCACGTGTTGACTTGTCGCCCATCACACGTGAGGGGGTTGTTGAATTGTATAAGTAGATTGCCGCCCTTGCGATCAATTTGGACTTTTGGTTGTGTTGGTAGTGCATGAAGCTTGACAAGAAAGAAATGCTCTTTGTAGCTGATACGTCTCCAACGTATCTATAATTTCTTATGTTCCATGCTTGTTTTATGACAATACCTACATTTTTTACTCACACTTTATGTCATTTTTATGCATTTTTCGGGACTAAACTATTAACAAGATGCCGAAGCGCTAGTTCCTGTTTTCTGCTATTTTTGGTTTCAGAAATTTACACAGGAAATATTCTCGGAATTGGACGAAACAAAAGCCCACGGCCTTATTTTCCACGGAGTCTTCCAGAACACCGAAGAGGAGTCAAGGAAGGGCAGCAGGGGGGACACACCATATGGCGGCGCGGGTGGCCCCCTAGCCACGCCCAGATGTGGGGAGGGAGCCCCCTAGCCCCTCCGACTCCGCCCTTCCGCCTATATATTCTCCCAGAAGTAAAAACCCTAGGGGCATCGGTCTTCCCCCACGAAAAGTTACGTAGCCGCCACCATCGCGAAGCCAAGTTCGGGGGACAGAAGTCTCTGTTTCGGCACGCCGCCGGGACGGGGAAGTGCCCCCGGAATCCATCTCCATCGACTCCATCGCCATCTTCATCGCCGTTGTCGTCTCCCATGATGAGGAGGGAGTAGTTCTCCCTGAAGGCTGAGGGCTCTACCGGTAGCTATGTGGTTCATCTCTCTCTCCCATGGTGTGATCTTTATGTGATCATGAGCTTTGTGATCTAGTTGAATATGTAGATGTTACTCTTGTCTATTATGCACTCTAGAGGTTACTTTAATATGAACTCCGGAGTTACTCTCCACGGTGTGATTGTGACAGTGTGCACATCGTGTGTGATTCCTTTATGAAGTTGTGGAACTTGTTTACTTCGGCTTGGGGTGTGCTTTTGTAGCCCTACACAATGAATGGTGTTTGTCATCCAACAAGAGAGTGTTTACTTATTGAATTATGTGATCATTGTTGAGAGTGTCCACTAGTGAAAGTATGATCCCTAGGCCTTGTTTCTAAGCATTGAAACACCGTTTCCAACAAGTTCTGCTACATGTTCGCTTGCTTCCATCTTTATTTCAGATTGCAATTACTACTTATAATCATCCATATTACTTGTATTTCACTATCTCTTCGCCGAACTAGTGCACCTATACATCTGACAAGTGTATTAGGTGTGTTGGGGACACAAGAGACTTCTTGTATCTTAATTGCGGTGGTTGCTTGAGAGGGATATCTTGACCTCTACCTCCCCGAGTTCGATAAACCTTGGGTGATTCACTTAAGGGAAACTTGCTACTGCTTCTACAAACCTCTGCTCTTGGAGGCCCAACACCGCTCTACTTCGGAATAGAAGCGTGCGTAGACATCGAGGCTATTTTCCGGCGCTCGTTGCCGGGAGGTAAGGTAAAAGGTATTCACATCCTCCGACTACTAAGCTATTTCCTAGCACTCGTTGCGGTGTGTGAGTGCTCGAAGCTATTTCCTTTAGATTCTGCAATTTTACTTTTTGTCTCTTGTTTTTATTTTCACTAGTTAGGCTTAATGGAAAACAACAAAAAAATTAGAGATCTTTATGAACTTTATCTTGAATTAGGACATGATGTGTTTGAAGAGAAAAATAAAAAACCTATGGAACTTTATATGCATGCTAATGGAAATGTTATTAGTATGAATGCTTTGAACACCATTGTTGCTAATGCTATGGAAAATTCTAAGCTTGGGAAGCTCGGGTTTTGAGGAGCATGATATTTTTAATCCCCCAAGCATGGAGGAGAAAATTTACTTTGATGATTCTTTTACCTCCTATATATGATGATTACAATGATGACTATCATATTTTCAGTCCACCTACTATTGAGGAGAAAATTAATTATGATTACAATATGCCTCCTATATATGATGATTATGGTGATGAGAATAATAATGATAGCTATCTTATTGAATTTGCTCCCACTACAATTAATAGTAACTAGTCATCAACCTGTGCACCTGCACAGGCTAGATATTTTCGTATTATTTATCTGTCCCCATGTCTTCGTCAAAGTAGAGAATAATGGTATTAAATTTTTTTCCGCAGTGTAGCATTAGTCTCCACATTTCCCTAAAACAAAATAATAGTCCTACGCAAATATTTATGCTACTTAAGTTAACAAAATTAGAATGTAGACACTGAAGTCCTATAGAGATTTTAAATTGTAACCATTATTTCTTAATCCAACACTGATTTAGTCATATCATTTTACCATTTAAGCGGTTTGATTATTAAATTTCAATTTCCAGTTTGTAAATTACTGGCATTAAAGACGCTTTACGTGAAACGACGATGACAGAATTTGCTCTCTCTATACAAAACTGTTCTAGCAGAGAAACTTTAAATGAAAGATTTTGAGTTTAGGAGACAAACTATTTCTTCATACATTAAAAATAAATAATAAATCAATTCATAACCAAAATGGTTCCTCTGCAGTACATGGATGTCTAATTCTACAAAGTCTGATTGTCTGACATGTTTCAAGAAAGTATATAAATGTTCTCTGACATTCTATGTTAGTATCCAAGTGCACTACAAAGCTTCAGTCTAACAAAACATGGTCGAGTAATTGTGATTTTTTCAGCTCCACAACACCAGATGCAACCGAGAAAAACATTGGTAATAGGAAAGACCTCTACCATATTCCTTTGATTCCCAATGTTGGGCATTACTTTTTTTGTACAGAGTATGCATGCTTCATATAAAACGGATACGGTAGAAGCTCATCTCTCCAAAGGATTGCTACGGAAGAAAAACTTTAAATGACAGAAACTCTAGTTTTTGAGTATTGGAAAACATATTATTTCTTAACACAGTACTATCACAATAAAATATTTCAATACCGGAATTGGACCATGCAAAATGGTTCCTCAACATTACATGGATATAAGGAAACCTAGTTGAGAAATTATGATTATTTCAGCTCCAAAACACACAAAAAACATGTATAAGAGTAAAGGCCGCTAGCATATTCCTTTGGTTGACAATGCTGGTAATTTTTCCTGAGTATAGGTTATCTCCCTTTAATTATTATTTGAACCTCTCGGGAAACTGCAATATAAAGAGAGCAATATCAATATCAGCTAAATGTTTTCAACTTAAGCAGTCCCTCCGATTCATATTACTTGACACTAATATAGATGTATCTAGACACATTTTAATTTTAGATACATCCATTTTAGTTGCATGTAATATGGATAGGAGGGAGTACTTAAATTGCTACCTCGAAACTCGCCGTAACAAAGAAACATCACCTTAGCTGCAAACCTGACCATACGACTCCTTAGCAAAGTAGTAAGTAGCCCAAAATAATTGATGGCAATAGTTTTTGACTATCGACAACGGATCCATGATATTATATAGATGCATATTGCTAATTGAATTTAGTCACACAACGGCAAATGCATTGCACTATAGTAAGATTGAAGCTTATAATAATATGATGGAAATAAGAAAGCATCAGGCAGGGAAACCATGAGGTAAAACAAATGATAAATTATTTTTATACAACAGTGGAATAAACTAAATGCATTTTACCTTCACGGAAAGATGTGGGTACATGTAGGGATATGGGACAAAAGGAAGCTTCGGCATTACTGATAGAAAATATAATGTTCTAGCTTCAGGACCAGAGAGAATTTGGAGCAGGTCTTGTAACTGTGAAAAGTAATAGAGACAATTTGGAGCAAATGATAGGATAGTGCAAAGTGATTATCAAGTAATACAGTGTACATAGGTGCCTGCATAGTGAAGGGTGTAGGCATGTATTGTTCATATAAATTCTCATAATAGAGTCCCAGAGGAGTGAAGAAACATCCTTGAATGTTTTTGACGGTTAAACCTTTTCTGCTAATCAGATAAATACCATGCAGAAAACATCTCTAGTTTCCACAAAAAACGTGCCTTCTGTTTCCAAGGGAGTGGAAAATAAAAGATAAAAACTATTAGCATGCATTTGCAGTAAGTGAAGATCTATCCATATCCGTCTGCCGTCTAGGACCTTCAGTTTTACTGAAACTATCACAATTATTTGGAAGAAAGCTCGTAATATTTTGTAAACTCCAGAACACATTGAGTTCTTAGGGTCAACCAACATCATGATGAAAGAGGCTGCAGAATATGAACTCCGATGCATATATTTTGTTTGCAAGAACAGAAAAGCACACCATAACAATGCAACAATATTAGGATCGGTCTTGGCACATATATGATTGAATTTCGTGTACTGCTATGCTATCATCTGTTGCTGCACCTTCTGTCTTCATTAAAATACAACTTTGATTTAAAGAACTATACATTGGCTGTCAGTTTGCATAATAGTAGATGTATGTAATTCATCAGTTTACCAATGTAGATCAAGATAATTTCAGACCATACAACGGCTTACCGGCACCTGATGGCAAAGAATTAATTTGTCAAACATCTGGCCTGCAACAACCTACAGAAATTCATAAATGTAATCTCTCGCTGGCCATACAGTGCCAAATCTCGATTTTCAAATACATGTGGCTCAGACAAAACTCAGGGTGAGGGAGTTAAACCATAACCAAGAAATTAAGTTCATGAAACTTACATCTTATGATGGGCTGGTGATGGGATATGGTGGCATGTAATACAGAACGTAGAAGAGGAACATGTTAGGAGGTCTCCTTCGACCGGATAACCATGATCAACGTGGAGCGGGACATAGTTTCTTGTACATCGTTTGTTTCGTCATTGTTGCCGCGCACCATGGCATACTTCCGCACGAGCGATTGGAGGAAGATAGGATGTGGCATGGGGAGCCATCGGAGGAAGAGATAAGTTAGCACAGCTTAAACGTAAGTCGTATTGCATATATATTGAGCTGACCTAGCATGTTTGTTATATCTCATGAAAAAGTACTTGAGACGGTTGGATCGTTTCATGACTTCTGGAAGACATGTATATCTTGGACTCTAGAGAGCTCAGTTTTTTAGTCTTACAAAATTAAATTAGCTAGATCAACCGTACAACACACAAACCATGTCCAGCATCGTGTCAACTTAACTTTTAATGTGACATTATAAATCGCTACTCTGTAGATTAATCCGAACCATACATTTTAGATCTAATTGTCTTAATTATTCTAATGATGTGGATTAACGTGGAGCCTTTTATGGTGCCTCCAATTAGTAAATATAAGATGACTATGCTTATGTGGAGAGTAATAATTTTATGCATGTAGCTCATGATAAGAATATTTCATGTGATAGTTATATTGTTGAGTTTGTTCCTGATGCTACTGAAAACTTTTATGAGAGAGGACAATATGGTTGTAGGGATTTTCATGTTACTAAAACACCTCTCTTTTTGCTTAGAATCTTGAAGTTGCGCTTGTCTTGTTTTCCTATGCTTATTGCATTATGCTTACATGACTTGTTTACTTACAAGATTCCTTTTCATAGGAAGTGGGTTAGACTTAAAAGTGTTTCTTATTTGCTTTTGATGCTCTCTTTTGCTTCAACTCTTATTTCTTGCGAGAGCATCATTAAAATCACTGAGCCCATCTTAATGGCTATAAAGAAAGCACTTCTTGGGAGATAACCCATGTTTTATTTTGCTACTGATTTTGTTGTGTCCTGGAAGTTGTTAGTACTGTAGCAACCTCTCTTATCATGTTTATTTCGTTTTTGTACCAAGTAAAGTCTTTGATAGAAAGTTGATACTAGATTTGGATTCCTGCGCAGGAACAGATTTTTAGCTGTACACGAATTTGAGTTGATCTCTCTCGTAGGAAACTCGTAAAATGCTGAAAAAATTCATGCGTAATCCTCAGATATGTATGCAACTTTCATTCAACTGGAGCTTTTCCATCTGAGCATGTTAAGTGCCTCGAAAAAGTTCGTCTTCACGGACTGTTACTGTTTTGATAGATTCTGCCTTTTATTTCGCATTGCCTCTTTTACTGTGTTTGAGTGGATTTCTTTGCTCCATTAAATTTCAGTAGTCTTGGGTAATGTCCGAAGTGTTGGGAATGATTGTGTCCTCTCTGAACATGTGAATTTTTGATTATGCACTAACTCTCTAATGAGATTGTTTTGAGTTTGGTGTGGAGGAAGTTTTCAAGGATCAAGAGGAGGATGATATAATATGATCAAGAAGAGTGAAAAGTCTAAGCTTGGGGATGCCCCGTAGTTCATCCCTGCATATTTCAAGAAGACTCAAGCGTCTAAGCTTGGGGATGCCCAAGGCATCCCCTTCTTCATCAACAACTTATGAGGTCACCTCTAGTGAAACTATATTTTAATTCCGTCACATCTTATGTGCTTTACTTGGAGCGTCTGTGTGCTTTTATTTTGTTTTGTTATTTTCATGCTTTGAATAAAATCGTATCCTAAGCATGCTTGTGTGGGAGAGAGACACGCTCCGCTTTTTCATTTGAACACTTGTGTTCTTCGTTTTACTTTTCATATTCATGGCGAAAAGTTGAACATGACACTTATACTTATTGTTATTTGGTTGGAAACGAGAAAATGCTTCATGTATTGTATATTGTCTTGAATAATTTGATACTTGGCAATTGTTTTGAGCTCTCAAGTAGATCATGTTTAAGCTCTTGCATCATGTAGTTTAAATCTATTAGTGGAGAACTACCGTAGAGCTTGTTGAAATTTGGTTTGCATGATTGGTCTCTCTAAGGTCTAGATATTTTCTGGTAAAAGTGTTTGAACAACAAGGAAGACAGTGTAGAGTCTTATAATGCTTGCAATATGTTCTTATGTAAGTTTTGTTGTACCGGTTTATACTTGTGTTTGCTTCAAACAACCTTGCTAGCCAAAGCCTTGTACTGAGAGGGAATGCTTCTCGTGCATCCAAAACCTTGAGCCAAAACCTATGCCATTTGTGTCCACTATAACTACCTACTATGTGGTATTTTTTCAGCCATTCCAAGTAAATTGCTTGTGTGCTACCTTTAAAACCTTTCAAAAATTCATTCCTTGTTTTTGCAATACATAGCTCATGGGAAAATAGCCTAAAAACTATTGTGGTAAGGAATATGTCGCTTATGTATCTTAGTTCTTATAAGTTGCTTGTTGAGCGGTAACCATGTTATCTGGGGACGCCATCAACCTGTCACACCTTTGTTGAATATCATGTGAGTTGCTATGCATGTTCGTCTTGTCTGAAGTAAGGGAGATTTTACATGAGTTAAATGGTTTGAGTATGCATATTGTTAGAGAAGAACATTGGGCCGCCAACCAAAGCCATGTATCATGGTGGAAGTTTCAGCTTGGACATTAATCCTCAAATCTCTTATGAGAATATTATCTGTTGTTGAATGCTTAAAGCATAAAGAGGAGTCCATTATCTATTTTCTATGTTGTCCCGGTATGGATGTCCTCAAGTTGAGATCTATCAAAATCGAGAAATCAAATGCGATTTATCTCCTTGGACCTTTGTACAGGTGGCATAGAGGTACCCCTTTGTGACACTTGGTTGAAACATATGTAATGCAATGATAATCCATGGAAGTCCGAGCTAATTAGGACAAGGTGCGGGCACTATTAGTATTCGATGCATGAGGCTTGCAACTTATAGGAAGTTTTATACATAACCCATATGAATTATTACTACCGTTGACTACAATTGTTTCCATGTTTTCAAAATAAAAAGCTCTAGCACATGATGTAATCCCTGCTTCCCTCTGCGAAGGGCCTTTCTTTACTTTATGTTGAGTCAGTTTACCTACTTCTTTCTATCTTAGAAGCAAACACTTGTGTCAATTGTGTGCATTGATTCTTACATGTTTACTTATTGCACTTATTATATTACTTTATGTTGACAATTATCCATGAGATATACATGTTGACAAGTTGAAAGCAATTGCTGAAACTTAAATCTTCCTTTGTGTTGCTTCAATGCCTTTTACTTATGAATCTATTGCTTTATGAGTTAACTCTTATGCAAGACTTTTTGATGCTTGTCTTGAAAGTACTATTCATGAAAAGTTTTGCTATATGATTCAGTTGTTTAGTCATTATATTTTTGTTAGCAAACTATAGACCATTGCTTTGAGTCACTTCATTCATCTCATATGCTTTACAATAGTATTGATCAAGATCATGTTGGTAGCATGTCACTTCAGAAATTATTCTTTTTATCGTTTACCTACTCGAGGGCGAGTAGGAACTAAGCTTAGGGATGCTTTATTCGTCTCCAATGTATCTATAATTTCTTATGTTCCATGCTAGTTTTATGACAATACCTACATGTTTTACTCACACTTTATATCATTTTTATGCATTTTCCGGGACTAACCTATTAACAAGATGTCGAAGCGCATGTTCCTGTTTTCTGCTGTTTTTGGTTTCAGAAATTCTAGACAGGAAATATTCTCGGAATTGGAAGAAACAAAAGCCACGGCCTTATTTTCCACGAGAGTCTCCGGAACACCGAAGAGGAGTCAAGGAAGGCGCGCAGGGGGCCCACACCATATGGCGCGCGGGTGGCCCCCTGGCCGCGCCGCAGTGTGGGGAGGCCCCCCGGCCCCTCCCGACGCCGCCCTTCCGCCTATATATTCTCCCGAGTAAAAACCCTAGGGGCATCGGTCTTCCTCCACGAAAAGTTACGTAGCCGCCACCATCGCGAAGCCAAGTTCGGGGGACAGAAGTCTCTGTTCCGGCACGCCGCCGGGACGGGGAAGTGCCCCCGGAATCCATCTCCATCGACTCCATCGCCATCTTCATCGCCGTTTGCTGTCTCCCATGATGAGGAGGGAGTAGTTCTCCCCGAAGCTGAGGGCTCTACCGGTAGCTATGTGGTTCATCTCTCTCTCCCATGGTGTGATCTTTATGTGATCATGAGCTTTGTGATCTAGTTGAATATGTAGATGTTACTCTTGTCTATTATGCACTCTAGAGGTTAATTTAATATGAACTCCGGAGTTACTCTCACGGTGTGATGGTGACGGAGTGCGCATCGTGTGTGATTCCTTTATGAAGTTGTGGAGCTTGTTTACTCCGGCTTGAGGTGTGCTTTTGTAGCCCTACACAATGAATGGTGTTTGTCATCCAACAAGAGAGTGTTTGAGAGTAGCATTTATTTATTCAATTATGTGATCATTGTTGAGAGTGTCCACTAGTGAAAGTATGATCCCTAGGCCTTGTTTCTAAGCATTGAAGCACTCTGTTTCCAACAAGTTCTCGCTACATGTTCGCTTGCTGCCATCTTTATTTCAGATTGCAATTACTACTTATAATCATCCATATTACTTGTATTTCACTATCTCTTCGTCGAACTAGTGCACCTATACATCCGACAAGTGTATTAGGTGTGTTGGGGACACAAGAGACTTCTTGTATCTTAATTGCAGGTTGCTTGAGAGGATATCTTTGACCTCTACCTCCCCGAGTTCGATAAACCTTGGGTGATTCACTTAAGGGAAACTTGTCTGCTGCTCTACAAACCTCTGCTCTTGGAGGCCCAACACCTGTCTACAGGAATAGAAGCGTGCGTAGACAGCGATGAGCTATACTCAAGTACGGTAACATTTGCAAAATAGGTATCGGATGCGGCTATCCATTCGAGTAGGAAGAATTTGCATTTTAGAGTTGAAGGTTCATAATCTCTTCTCTACTATTTATAGTAAAGGGTACACATGGTATTTGTTTACCTCATTTTCGCGTTCTAAAAATGGTACGCTATATGGTTGTGCTAAGTTAAACTGATTTAAGTCTGTTCAAGTTTATCGAAAATTATACTACCAACATCTAAAACATCAATATAGGTTCATATATTACAAAAGATATTTAGATTTTCTTTTCTCGAACACATGCCTAGTCGTGCATCATTATATATTAGAGCATACAGAGGGTTGTAGCAAGGCTACGAAAAGCTGAGAAAGCAAAAAAAAGAACTATACAGGGACTACAGGCAGCCTAACTTTGTTAGGCCTGCAGGTGCTAAATCTTATATATATATGAGGTTGTAGATATTAGTCGTAAACTTAATCAAACTTAAATAACATTGAATTAGGAAAAAGATAACCTGAGTTATTTTGAATGAGGGGACGTCACAATCACTAATCAAAGATAATTGTGGGAAACTGAAATCTATTCAAGAATATGGGAGAAATAATGTATCAAAAACAAAATTAATTATACCATTTTGCAGATTGTTCACCGATATAAACAACGAACTGTTTGATCTGCATGTAGGTACATCCAATCAAGGATTTTTCCCCGATCTCTAGAAAATACCGATGGGCACATGTATTACCCGTTCGCAAAACGCCAGTCCAAATACCGGCTAAAATTTTCCAAAAAAACTTAAAATTTATGTAAAATATATCAAAGGTACGTCAAATTTTACACAAATTTTGGTAAACACCGGCCGGTGCTTTCTTACACCGATAGGTACCCAAAAAATCCAGTTATCGGTAAGATTATAGCCAAGAACTAAAACTCTGCATCGGATTGATCAGATTTTACACATAATAATTATTAATAGCATCACTATTAATAGGGAAGATTTATATTAAAATATAAGCTACCCATGTAATTACAAAAGATTTTCTTCTATTTTTTTGTTTCTACGTTAACATTTGAGATACTTGTTAATTATATCCATATTCTGCAGTGGCATAGAGTTACTAATTCAGGAATGCATTCACATACGGAGTATACTATGTTTGCTGATGATTGATTAGTACTAATTCATTGCAAGCAACGGTTCATTCATATTCAGATAAAGGATGTGATCGTTAAGTCATATACTTATGAAAGTCCTTATGCATCTCTCTGATGCAGATGGCGGGGGTCTCTCGTTCTCCTTTTGGAGCAAAAATCAATTAGTTATATATGAAACAATGGGTGTAAAAGGTTATCAAAAAGGGTGCCTTCATAGTGCTACGTTATCTTTTGTGATACTAGTTAATTACATCCATATTCTGCAGTGCCGTAGAGTTACTAATTCAGGAATGCAATCACATACTGAGCATCCTATGTTTGTTGGTGACTAATTAGTACTACTAATTCATTGCAAGCAACGGTTCATTCATATTCAGCAAAAGGGGGTGTGATCATTAAGTTATTCAAGAAAGGAAAAATATAAACAAGGTAGTTCATGAATAACTTCATTGGTTAAGGCAGTGTATCATGCAATGCAACATAAGGACTGAAAAAATACCATTTGCGGTGTCCCAGAAGTACGTGGAGCCATCGGTTTCGTCCACCGCAAAAACGTGGCCACCGAGTTCAATGGCATCACAGTACTTTGGATAATCAGATGCAGGTGTAAGGGCCTCCAGCATTCTTCAGTCGCCACCCCCTTCAAGGTAGAAAATCGTTTTGTCGAACAAGGCGATGAGCTTGTAATCTGCATACCTCCCACCTTTTGTGGGCACTTGGCAGATTACAATCTTCAACAAATTAATTACTGGACCCCAGGAAAAATAGTATGCAGCAACGAGGTTGATATGAAACACTAGTATGACCAATCTTCGAAGCAGGTAGGGATGGAAGGGGGATATGTCGTTCGGTGTAGACGTTCACGAGGCACCACTGGCACCCATGATGATCGGCGGTGGCGATCCAGTCGCCGTTCACGCCAACCCATTTTCCGTCGTGCATGAACGGCAGGGCGACAAAACGGCGAGGATGGTCGAGGGGCACTAGGTCGTACACGGTATCATGCAGACGAGATGCTCTCGTCACGTGCCAGTGTTCATCGAACCAATAAGCAGGCGGAGGCATCAGCAGGTAGGGTTCATCCCAATGGTGCATCTTACCTTCATCCTTGCTGATCAGGTCGTAGAGCTCCCTGGAACATGCGGCATGTCGGACGGTGTAGGTAACGTCCAGATGCGCAGCGATGAGGTCGATGTTGTCGCCGGTGAGAGCCTCCAAGTGGCCATCCCAGCCGCCCCGGCAAAGCCTAGAATAATCCATCACGTGAAGATGGACTTAGGTGGATGGCGGGTGCAACTGCGCTTGGGGTTTTCGGAGGAGAGGGCGAGCGCTATGGAAGGAACGATGCGGCGCGCGACCGGCCGGGGTAAGTAGAGAAAGGTATAGTACGGAGTACCAGTGATGCGGCGTGGTGGGGATCGAGATCCTGCGCGTGCACGTGATTCTGGGAGGGTGAAGAAGAAGATGATAGACATGCAAGGGGCAAAAACTAGGTAGTACTCTAGGCTGCTGCTGCGACTGGGCGCCGATTTGACTGTTGGTAGACTAGCACGCCGCCTATCTATAAATTTGCGACGACGTTTGGTGCAATGATGTCTCGTCACATCAGGTTTACCAGAGAGGGTTTTTTTTACAGTTTCCATTTCGACATATTTTTCGCCAATAATCGTAGTTCTCTATGCCAGAGACACGTACCTTAACACGTGGGCAGCATGCAACCGCACGAGGACCAAAATGAAATGAGCGATGTTTTAGAGCAGAACTTCATTTTCAATACCTTTCATAGCTTGGTTTGGAAACCGGACAGAGCTTTAGTGACTTGATGCTTCCAAGATACATTGTGACTATGTGCCACCATCTACCATCCATTTGAGATCCAACGTTCCAAACTATCTCTTATTTCGAAGCTAAAAAGGAAAAAACTATTCAGACAATTTTGAAAAAATCCCGTAATATGTAGATGCCTTGTTTTAAAATCTATGAATATTTCATCCCATTCGGACGACTAGCTTGTGATTAAATAGCTTCTTACGTACTCGAGCACTAGTTTAAACTAAATATATATTTGCCCACTGATGACCCACAAGTATAGGGGTAGTTTCGATAAATAAGAGTGTCGAACCCAACGAGGAGCAGAAGGTGTTGACAAGCAGTTTCGATGAAGGATTCACTGTAAATGCTCACAGACAAGTTTTCAGGGGGTTTTGATATATCAGATAAATAAAGTACAAGTAAATAAAATGCGGAAGTATTAGTTGCAGCAAGTGGCCCAATCCTTTTTAGCACAAAGGACAAGCCAGTTTGTTTACTTATATTGACCAAACGTTCTTGAGGACACACGGGAATTTAGTCTAGTGCTTTCGCTTCATATAGTTGATTAATCTTCATTGTTTTGATAAGTGTTGTGTGGGTGAACCTATGCTAATGCATCGCCCTTCCTAGGACTAATACATACTTGTGATTATACCCCTTGAAAGCATCCGCAAATACAAGAAAGTAATTATGATAAATCTAACCACAGA
The DNA here is from genome assembly GCF_022539505.1 of Lolium rigidum. Classification (NCBI taxonomy): domain Eukaryota; kingdom Viridiplantae; phylum Streptophyta; class Magnoliopsida; order Poales; family Poaceae; genus Lolium; species Lolium rigidum. Next base: position 206,553,464 of record NC_061510.1, read on the forward strand.
CCTTAAACTGCGAGATCCCGATATCCCTCCCGCATCGATATACCAACGGGGGTTCAGGTTGCTTGTCACTCCGGCAACCCCACAATTAGCAAACGAATACAAGATGTATTCCCCTAGGCCCATAAAGGTGAAGTATCATGTAGTCGACGTTCACATGACACCACTAGAAGAATAACACCACAACTTAAATATCATAACATTGAATATTACTCAACATAGTTCACTACTAACATTTAGACTTCACCCATGTCCTCAAGAACTAAACGAACTACTCACGAGACATCATATGGAACATGATCAGAGGTGATATGATGGTGAATAACAATCTGAACATAAACCTTGGTTCAATGGTTTCACTCAATAGCATCAATAACAAGGAGTAATCAATACCGGGAGAGTTTCCCCTATCAAACAATCAAGATTCAACCCAGATGTTACAGCGGTGACGAGGTGCAGCGGTGGAGATGGCGATGTCGATGGTGGAGATGATGGTGATGATGATCCCAATGAGGTCCAGCTCGATGACGATGACGATGGCGTCGATTTCCCCCTCCGGGAGGGAATTTCCCCGGCGGATTCCTGCCCGCCGGAGAGCTCTTTTCTCTCTGGTGTTTTCCGCCCCGCGGAGGCGGCTGTGACTCCTCGCGATTATCCTCTGGAGCTTAGGTTTTCGGGGCGAAGAAGTACGCGAAGAAGAGGCGGTCGAAGGGGGCTGTGGGCCCCCTCCCCACAAGGCGGCGCAGCTAGGCCAGGGCCCGCGCCGGCCTATGGGGGGGCCATGGCGGCCCTCCTCGGTCCCTCCTTTTGGTTGTCTTCGTCTTCGGGAAAAATAAGATCTCCGGTGTAATTTCTGTCAAATGTTGATCTTCAGAAATATTGCGTTCCGACGGTGCTTTTTCCAGCAGAATCCTGACTCCGGTGAATGATTCTCCAATAATCATGAAACATGCAAAATAGGTGAAATAACATAAGTATCATCTCTAAATACGAAATATATCAATGAATAACAGTAAATTATGATATAAAATAGTGATGCAAAATGGACGTATCAAGTCCCCCCAAGCTTAGACTTCGCTTGTCCCCAAGCGAAACTGAACTCAGTAAACAAGACCACATGTTTATGGAGTGAAGAGTCGATAAATAAAATACGGACAAGAGGCATCATATTAATTCACACAAGACATTCTAGTGAACAACTTCCCAATATAATTCAACTTGAAACAAGTAGAAGGACATCACAAATAAAGGTGCATAGGTAATCATAGTTGGTGATGGCAAACTTCATTCTTGGTCAAAGAACAACTAACAGATTGTACTTATTTGTCGAGCAGTGCTCTTATATTAAAGCTTATATGGCACAACTTGCATACTCAATCATAATAATCTCCTCATAATCATTGATAACTTTCAAAGCTATATTCATTCGGATAAAACTTGTAGTAAACAAGGAAGAATAAAAGGCATGATTAAATAGATCACAATATAGATGGTTGGATCACAACAACTCAATTGCTTGCTTAAGATGGAGGGAAATAGGTTTACTGACTCAACATAAAAGTAAAAGATAGGCCCTTCGCAGAGGGAAGCAGGGATTAAATCATGTGCTAGAGCTTTTCAAGTTTTGAAATCATATAGAGAGCATAAAAGTAAAGTTTGAGAGGTGTTTGTTGTTGTCAACGAATGGTAGTGGGCCCCCTAACTACCTTATCAACCAGACTTTCAAGAGCGGCTCCCATGAAGGACGTTATCTCTACCAACAAGGTAGATCATCCCTCTTCTCTTTTGTTTACACATGTATTTTAGTTTCATTATTTATAGGTGACACTCCTCCCAACCTTTTCTTTCTCAAGCCATGGCTAACCGAATCCTCGGGTGCCTTCCAACATTCTCATTCCATGGAGGAGTGCCTTTTGTAAAATTTAGTTGCTTACTGATTGATCAGGGCAAAGCATGTGAAGAGAATTATTAATGCAAGTTAATTAATCGGGGCTTGGAACCCCATTGACAGCTCTTTTTGCAAAATTATTGGACAAGCGGATGAGGCCACTAGTCCATTGTGAAAGTCTGTCAAAAGTAAATGACAAGATCGAAAGATAAAACACCACATACTTCCTCATGAGCTATAAAACATTGACACAAATAAGGAGTAATAAAGTTTTGAATTGTTTAAAGGTAGCACATGAAGTATTTACTTGGAATGGCGCGAATACCACATAATAGGTAGTTATGGTGGACACTCATGGCATGGGTTTTGGTTTAAAGGTTTGGATGCACGAGAAGCATTCCCTCTCAGTACAGGTCTTTGGCTAGCAAGGTTGATTAGCAAGCATAAAAGTTGAGGGAAACAAACAAATATACATGTGATCGAAACAATGATGCATCTTACTTGTAAGCACAAACAATTTTAACTTCAGAATACTAAGCTCATAGTTGATCAAGAAAGAAAGATAACGAACTAACATATCTACATGTATTTCCTCTTTTCTACTTAAACTCAAAGTGTTGTTGCTATTGACCAATGCTAAGTTTGCCAAAACCAAATAGATTTACTTGATGCTCCCAAAGTGATACCAATACTAACAACAAGATCAATCACATAATAGAGATTGCAAACTAAAATAAGGTGTGCAATATGTAAATGATAAAACTTCTCATTAATATTCCATAACGATAACTCACACCAAGGGATACATAGATAACCAACTAAAGAGAGATACTTCCACACTGCAAACTATCTTATATGATAACTTCCCTACTCATGATATGACACTACTTGATAGTAAAAAGGTAAAAGATAGTGATGATGTGATACCGCGGCACTCCCCCAAGCTTGGAACAAACCAAGGGGATGCCAATACCGATGATGAATTACTCCTTCGGTGGTGGTGGTGAATTCTTCCCATCATCAGACTTCCAAGGAAGAGGCTCTCCATCAACAAACGACATCTTGGTCTCAGGAATCCTGAAACTAGCAGCATAGCTTATGTGTTTAAACATATTTTCATACTCACAGTTTTGATTCTAAACATCATAGAGTTGAGCTTGGAGCTTGTTGGTAGTGTCATGAAGCGAGAGGATATCGTCCCATAGCTTTGCAGTCTCCTTCTTGTGTTCATCAATAAGTTCAGACACAATTTTGTGGAAGATGTCCACTTCACGCTCAGCCATCTTCTTGTAGTTGAAGACCTCTTGTTCTAATTTCTCCATCCTGTCCTCCAAACTTCCTTCTCCTTTAGGACCCCGGACATCTTCAATCTGCAACTCTCCATCTACGAGCAGCAACTCGTTGGGGTGCATCTTCAGCTCATTCACGTAAGGGTTGACAACGTCCTCAAAGAAGCTATCCTTCGGAGTTCCCGATGAAGACATGCTGGCTCTAGATCCGAAGCAGTTCCTGGCAGAAAACAGCTCGAAACAAAACACGACGAGAAAACGATATACTGCCCTCCAGGGGTCCGGGGGATTATATAGCAGAAATTTTCACGACAGAAGGAAAGTACCAGGTCGAAAACGAGTGGAAGAGGGACTCCGAGGCGCCGTCCTCATAGGGCGGCACGGCCAGGCTGGGGCCCGCGCCCGCCTATGGGGGCTCGCCC